>NC_091508.1:6963806-7268662 GCF_947461875.1 Haliaeetus albicilla | reverse complement strand
CACCAGCAGCCTTTTAAAAAAAGGGCAACTTTATCTGAAAGAGATTAACTGCAGAAGCATGGCAGATAAATGCTTTCAACAGCAGGTGCCAGATGATTGTTCAGTTCTTCACAAGAGAGACCTCTTGACTTTTTGTTGTCCGCTGTGTAGTGTGATCAGGAATCTGTCCCTTGCCATGCAGCAGTGCCTTGCATGAGTCACCCCACCACTCTGCTTCCCCATGGACCTCTCCCAGGAGAATTAAGACCACTCAGCTTTATGTCAGTCAGTGATAAGGATTATAGAGTCAAAAACTACTGAAAAAACCCCAAGGTGGTAGCGAGATAATGCTCACAGCTTTTTCTACCAGTTCCTCTCAAGTGACATTTAAATACCCCTTGAATGCAAATCCCATAGCTTAACTTTTACAGAGATCAGAGTTTCTTATTTTTTTGTCAGATAATAAGGGTTAACAGACATATCAGGCACCCGCGCTCACCCTAGAGGAGTCATGCTCTGAATTTGGACAGGACAAGAATCACAAGGTAAAAGGACTTGCCAAAAATTGTTCATCTAAAAGTACTGGTGGAGGAGGATTCAGTTATTAATATATTATTAATATATGCTACTATAATTAGCAGCTGGATCCTTAGAATGAAGGAACAAAGAATGAAAAATAAATTCCTCTTGGGAATGAAGCAGAAAAGAGAAATGTTTGCTAGACACATGTACCTTACACGTCAGTGAACTTTCTTTATCTGAAAAAAATTTCTAGAGGAAACTTTAGAGGGCAAGAAGCCAGGCTGAGCACAGCCATCAGCCCCAAAGTTGCTAAGAAAACAAGCCCACCTCACGCCTACTCTTGATTTATCTGAGAAAGCGGTCAAAATACATTCAAAAAAATAAGGGAGAGAGGTGTTTCCTGTCTTTAACAGCTTGCCTGATGGCAAGTGCTACCACCTTGCTGGAACCTTCCCAAGGAACAGGAAGAACAAATACAATTGCAGAATGCAATTGTATAAACAAAGTGGCTTGTGGAAGGGGGTGGAGGGGGAAGAGGAAGGACAAATTAAAATCCTAATTCTTACAAAAACAGGCCAGATTTCAAATTCAGGAGTGTCCTTTTAAACTGGTCTCACAACTGAGAACACAGACTTGCGTTTCAGAAATTCTCAGGCAAAGCTTGTCTTACCCCACGTAACAGCTACCCACAAGCTGCAGGCTGCATGGTAGCCTTTCAAGCTCTTCTGGGAACCAAAGCTTTCACATAACATGAAGGGCTTCAGAGACACACAGACCCCCCCCAGACCCTTCTTCTCAGTACCAGATGTCTCATGGCACAAGTCACGTTCCAGCTTGGCAAGACCTCCAGCAGACCCCTCTCCACGCACAGGGGACACGGCTCCAAGCAGCCTCCAGCGCACAGGGAGCCTGCGACATCAGGAGCCCTCTCGAGAGGGGCTGCAGCGTAGGACTCCTGGGAGAAGACGTGACCAGAGCCCTGCACTGAAACTACATGGACAAGGTCGCAGATAAACTTTGCAAAGGAGCTGTCGGTGGCACTAGAGGCCGCTGTCATCCTGGATGAAGGCGGATAATCCAGCAGTGGGCTGCAACCGAGAGGACCCCCCTGAGTCCCCACCACCTGCTTGCACCAAATGGAAACCAAAAGGATGTTAGTTTTGCTCCACGAAGAACAGGGTCTACGTTAGATACTGCAGGCACAGCATCCACGCGCTTGTAACTGACCCTCAGCAGAGCCAGTGCTGTTTTGAGTTCAGCTGGACAAATGCATTTGCAATGCGAGACAATTTGACGCTGGCAGGAGATCATCAAAATGGCCAAACAGCAACATTCATCAGTGGCTCCAAAATTCCCATGAAAAAGAAAAAGAAATTGCCTGGCAAAAATACTGACTTTGGAAGATGGCATGTTTCCAGCCTATCGGTATCAGCACGCTGCAGTGCTGCAGCAGAATTAAGGGAGGCTGAATGTGCAGCTGGGTACATGTAAATACACACGGCAGCAGCTTGGCTGAATGTCCAAGACATATGGCTCTAACACCAGGCAGCAATTTGCTACAGTCCATCCAGGTAGGCAGACTGCATTGCGTTCCTCCAAACTGATTTCTCCTGTGCTGCCGCCTTTTCTGTTTTTTCTTTCTTCCCCTTTGAAATGACATGAGGCATGATTCACACTATTTTGCAGCTACCGGAGTGTTTGCTGACCAATTTAGCAGGCAAACAAGCAGCAGGTAGAACACCAGGGATGAAACACTATGGTGAGCCAAGGTAGGGCTTGTTGGCCACCAAAGGATGCAAAACAGCACTCCAGAGCACTTTGCTAGTTGTCTCTCCCCAGACCTAGCAGTCTCTGCTGCTTTAACCTTTTGGCTTCACGCAGATAATTTAAGGCCACAAGTTAGGAGACATCCCTGTGATCTAATATTAGATGATAAGCTTGTTTATGTTTTTGTTGCTAAGAGAAAGCTGGAGCTTTGGAAACACTGAAGCAGACCAAATGCTACTGCAACAGCTGCCGGTGGGAACTGAAATCCATGTAGTGCTTCCTTGACAACTGTTTACCATTTCCCTTTTTTATTTTATTTTATGGGAATTGGTCTCCTTCCAAAATAAGCTTTTCCCATTTAGGTGACCTCTCCTGTTTCTCTAGGTCCATGCTTCCTAGTTCAAAATGTGCAGGCAGTTCCCCAGTCAGTACATCCTGCTGTTAGAACACACATTCATAAGTAAGTTTTCCTCTACCCACAAGCACAATGCATCATTGCTGTGCTTTTTTTTTTCTCTCAGTAGTTTCAGAGCATCAATTAAAGGTGGAAGGAATTTTCTGGTGTTTCTCTTTACATTACCATAAATCACAGGAGATGGTTTTCTAATAAAAATGTAGGAGACTTAAACAGATTTCTATATTATTTATAGAAACTGATTTGGCAATAAACACCAATGCAGTAATATTAATAGATGCTCTTTTGGGCATCTATGAGTACTATCACAGTCAAGTTCCCTGTCTGCAGACAGTGCCAAAAGTCTGGTGGGTTTTGTGGAGCCCACTTCTCCGGGGAAGAATCTAAAGCTTCTGCAACTTGATTCTGAGCTTGCCAAAATGGAGATACTGTTGTGAAACAGTCTGAAGTGTGAAATGAAAGCACAATACTCACTCTGTCCTCTTTTGCACAATCTCACTTTGCCCTGGGAGTATCTTTTGGCAGCTCATCTCAATTCAACCGCAAATGACACCAAGCCAACTGACCCCATGCAAAATGACAAGGAGCATACAGAAGCACTCCTAATATTAAACGTAAGTGTTCTTACAAAGATACTTTTCAGTAGCTATTTCAAATTATGTCCCTGCTTACAGAGTTGATAAATGTGGCTCATCCAGAATGCTTGCAATACCTTCAAAGCACTCCCTGTGCTAGCTCTGGAAAAAAAGAAAAAACAAGCCCAAACACCATTAAGAGTTTTGAGTATTTTCCAAATAACACAGACCACCTTCTTTCTTCGATCTGATGCAGCCGAAGCAAAGAGAAGCCCACAGCAAGCATGCCCTCCCTCGTCACATGGCTGACTGCAGATTACATGGCACTGCTGAGCTCTACCATCTTCACCTTTGCAAGCTGATTATTTCCATTATTGCTTTTCACATCCTTTGGCTTCAGGCCATTTAAAATATATCAGAGGGCTATCTCCACTCAGGAAGGTCTGTATTTTAAGAAGTTATTATTTTAGTTTGAAAGAATCTAATTACTCAAAACACTCCATGAACTGGTTCCTAGTTAGAAATACACAGTTCCTCACTGCATTTTATTTATTACCATTTACTTTCATTGATGCCATCGGAAGAGACAGATTTTGCAAAAGTTAACCTGTTTGCAGGAATAAATAGGGATCATTTGATACTCTGTACTTAAATGCACAGGGTAAATTTCCTTTGAAAAGAGCACCAGCTACCCCAGGTTTATATTTCCCCAGTCTTAAAATAACATATGATAAGAAAGAGATACCACCAGCTAGATTCAGAGTAATTCCAAATGCTGCTACTGCTGTAATAGCCTTGGTTGAACATGGCAGACTTCTACCTCTGTGCTAAGTCTTCCTTCTAGTCAATCGAAAGAAATGCATGCTGCTAGAGTGCAGTCCATCTCCTCCTGGATCACACAGCTACACACTCCAGGAATGTTTTCCCCCCACTAACAGCAGAGGGAATCCAGGGGACTTGTGCAGCAAAGATGTCTCCATTGCGGCACATGTAAACTTAGCTGAGCAGAATCACACGGATGGATTTTACCTGAATGTGTCTCAGTCCAACGCTCTTTTTAGGATGGGATTCATGTTACAGAACCTACTGCAAGTAGCTACTGGGCTGTCTGTCCCTCTATACATAGAGGCCTTAGGGACTGAGATTAATAGCCAAGATGACTACTGAAGAAAAAGGCTGAGATATTGAAAAGACAAGTAGAAAATTATGAAACTAAATTTAACCTACAAGCCAGTGATGACTCAGTTCAAAACCTTAAGATGGAGCAAGGGGCAGCAGCCTGTAACTCCATGTAGCACCTAAGAAACAGTTCTTACACCCCCACCATCACCACCACGTGAGACCTGATCACAGAGGACTGACACACATCGGCACTCTGCTCACTAACCTTCTGCGCTCCCTGGCTTCCTCAGCTGAGAAGTCCTTTCCTGTAGTTGAGGCAGCACCGGCATTCGCAATACCATTAGCAGAGCCGAGTATAGCACGATTTGTGATTACACCTAGGGGGGTGCTAGCAGAGATGCCCTCTGTATTTTTCTCTACAGCAGAATCAGTTTGTTGCCTGAAAGGGGCTCTGAAATAGAGAAGACATAATGGAAAGCAAAGCAAGTGAACTCAATTGCTGTCCAAGACCAGCCAGCTCAAGGAAGCATTGACAGTTCATTCTCCTTGTTCTAGACTTGTGTTTTTGTAGAGAACAGCACACATTAAAATGAATTTTTAAAAATTTGTAGAAGAATAAGCAGGAGGAATTCATAGTCTTCACATCCCTGTTTGTAGCAAAAATGATTAGAAAAATGCACCTGGTGAATAAGCAGAAGGAATGAACTCCAAGAGCTTGTACGCTGAACGCCCAAGAGCAGCCTGAGTAACACATCATGTCTCTAACAGGGTAGCAAGAGGGCACAATTGACCACTCCAGTGAGTGAAGAAGCTAAGGTCATATATGGGCTGTTAACTGCCTGCTGGTGCATATGCACTACTGAAACCGTCCAACATAACCATTCTGGGATTTCTTATCAGCGCTTCCTGCATGGAAGTGCACTTCCAATCCATAATCCACTCCAGAATTCAGAACTTCCAACCCGAATGCTGATTTTGTGCAGCGTTATCTCAGCTGTGAGCTGTTACCTGGTATACTGGCGGGCTGATGCAGTAGTGTTCACACCGAGAGATGTGGGACAGGAAGAGACAGGTTGCCACGGGGTGCCCAATGAGGTAGATGAACCAATGGTAGTGGGTGAGGTAGCTAGAGATGTAGTGCGACTGGCTGAAATGTAGGGACTGCTGAGGTCACTACTTCTACCAAATGAAGCACTGTAAAACATCACAAAATCACGTCCTTCAGAGCACAGTAAATATTCAACAGAACATCACCACAACTGGGCTCTCAGCTGGAAAGGGAGCAAGTATTACATCTTAGCAAAACATATGCAAGGAAATTAGAGCCCATTGGAGTTGCTGCAGGTCGCTTACGCAGGCTAGCGCTAGCAGCACCCCTCTTAGCTAAGCCCAGCTGAGTTTCAGTGAGAGAATAACGGTGTGAAGGTGAATTGGTGAAGACCAGGGAAGGGAAAAACCCTACCGCAGTGAAAGCGGTGCACACAGAGCACTCCTGTGTACTGGTGAAAAGTAGAAACAATGAGCAAGGATGAGGTTGCTTAAAGCAGGGAAGGAGAGAGAGTGACATAAGCAGGTGGGGCTTCATGACCCCCTAAGGATGCCCAGGATGTCCAGTTTTAAGAACTTGTTTTCAGTGGCTTAAAGCTTTGGCAAAGATGATCAGTTCAGGCTTTAATTTTCTTTAAGGCATGTTTGGCACAGACTCTGTATTTCTGGAAAATAGCTAGCAAAACTGTCCAAAAAATATTCAAGAATGAGCAAGGGAAATACATATTTTGCCAGTTTAAAACAAAACCCTTAAAACCATTATTACTGGAAAGCTGTAAGTGTTTAAGCGCTCATACTTTGGAGAAGAGACAGGAGAGAAGGAGAAGGGCTCTCATATGAGGATGTACCCTTTCCCTTTTTCAGAGAAAATCCAGCCTAAGTGGGAGAATTTGCACACCTCTAAAGACAGACTTGATGAAATCTGGCAAAATCTCCTGTTGCACGTGCCAGAGCCTCATATACAGGCTGCTCCTTGTCTGCACAGAGCAAACGAGCATGCATGCATGATCTAGGATCCTGCCACACCTTTCCCAGCAACTGGTATTCCTGGTTGCTACTGGTCAGACTGCGCTGTCTGCAGGATCAAAGGCTAAGAAGGCTGGAAGGCTGCCTCTCACCTCCTGCATCCTAATAACTCCCATGCCGGTGCACATGGAGCAAAAGTGGTTGCACCAGGAGTAAAAGCTGACCTAGAGGAAAAGCAGACCAGGACAAACAGCTGCAGGATTATGGGAAAGCCAGGGACAACAGACTGGAACTGAACACTAGAGCAAGAGTCAGAGAGAGCAGCCCGAGGCTGAAATAAAATTTGAAAGGGGCAGTACAACAGCCAAGGACAGGAGGTCAGAAGAAGGATCCAGTCCAATTCACTTAGGCACCCAATTTACAAATCAGTTTTATGTGCCAAGGACCCCAGCCAGCCCAGAACAAGCAGCTGGTCCCTAGACAGCCAGAGGAGAGAATGGGGCATCCTGGAACGCCTCCACAGGGAGGAACCTTACATTTGGGCTCTTCAGTTGATGGCTGCTTGCCACATCCAGGTCACAAAGGAACAAGCAAGTTATTGTCACCAGGTAGCAACCTCCACCAGACCCTAAACAAAGCTTCCTCTGGAATGCTGGCCCCTGCCTGGACTATGGGGGAGCAGGAAGTCCTGTTGGAAGCATGTACCTCCCTTCTTGGCTCTCTGCACCAAAGGAAAAGGCCAAGCCCTGGAGAGGGCTGGGAGGAGGGAGCTAAGCCTGGCTGGTGTGGGCGTGCAGAGCAAGCAGCCGTGAGGTTGCAGAAATGAGTGTACTGAGGAGATGATGGTAGTGGAGCGTGCACCAGGGGAAGGAACAAGAGGAACGGCAGGGGAAGAGGTGGTGGCAACCCTGTGGGGAGCAGGGTTGACGTGGCACGATCCTAGGAGAGCCCAAAGCAGAGAGGGTGGGGCACGAGGGGTGGCTGCAAAAAAGAGAAGGAACTTGGTCAGGGAGGACATGGCAGGGTTATTAAGACCTGACAAGGACTGTCTTTCAGAAGGCAAAGGTAATGAGTGAAAAGGGGAGACAAGAGGATGGAAGCAGCACCAGGTGCCTGGGAGAGCAGAGATGTCAGGGAGCTGAGAGGGGAAGGAGGAGGAGGAATGGAGGAAAAGAGCATGGTGATGGCACTGCCAACTCCTACACGCACATGCCCCAGGTCGGAGAAATGTGCTGCTGGAGCATCACGCGCACACTCCTGCTCACAAGGAGAGAGCCAAGGCATTGCCAGCTTTACAGGAATTCATCTCCCCACCCTGTCATCTTGCATGAGTAGCATTGCACAGTTTGAGGAGGACTAAGGCATTTATTCAATTGTTCACATTTGATCTGAACAGGACCAGAAAATTGCAAGAAAAAGGTTAGCCGGGGAATCTTCTTAATTAACATCTGTGTTCATATGAATCTGTAAAAGGGAGGATTACAAATTTATGCTAAAGAATTCAACACTGGAAATAAAAAAAGGCACTGACACACTGCTACTCGTTCTCTAACATAATCACCATAACATAACCATCAGGGAACGAGCAATGAAATGGAAAGAAACATTTCAAATCAATAAAAAGCAATACTTTAGAAAACAGCTATGGCAAGTAGAATTCAAAATCTTAAAAACTTTCAAAACCTTAAAAAAGCTTCCACATATGCTAATAAAAAAGGTTTGCACAAAACTCTTAACTATCTTTTTTGAACACACTGCCATAGGGTATTGCAGAGATCAAAACAGGATTTGCTTATGGAAGCTGGCCACAGTGGTGGCTTTTAAGAACAGTGGTTAAGTATAACCCCTAAATTAATGATTGCTGGAAGTAAAGGGAGTGTGGGAGGTGGAAGACTGCTCTTAAGTTATCCTAGCTTTTGCAACTTGCCCTTCAAAACCGGTTGCTGTCAGAAACAGTCTGGAATGCACGGACTGTTGGCCTGAATCACTGCACGGGTTTTTATGTGAACAAAACCAGTAAGGCGGCGTATATGCAAATATGTAAAATGAAGGAGAAACTAACTGTGTGAAAAAGTTATTTCATTCTGGTGTGTGTGATCCCTTCCTGTGAGGTATCACTCATGGCTGATGTCAAAGGAAGGATGCTGAATTAATTCCATCTGCTATGCCAGTTTTCCTCCAAATCCTTTAACATACAGGCGAAGTGAACTGGCTGTTTGAAGGCCAATATGCACTAACATGGAGAACAGGCTGTCAGAACAGGGTTCTGTGAATTTTCGGGCTAGTGGTACACCCATAGAGAAAGCAGAATGAATGACAGTCACTACCATTACAGAGAGAGCGTTAACATTTGCTTCAACTAAAGCTGAAGAACATTTGCAACATTGCTGCAAGTTACCTTGTTCCCTTTTAGAAGAAAAGCCATTTTCAACATCTTAAGATGATCTGTTGCTGTTGTTTACTCTTTGTTTGGGGGGGTCATATAAAGCCCTTATAGAACATAACTAGGTATCTTTATGGACATTAGTTAAATGCTAAGGTAAAGGGGAAATGCAGATGTACAGAAGTCATCCTCTCAGTAACATCCAAGTATGTCATGTTCACTTTAATTCTTCCTCTCGCAGAATGAGCTTTTATCTTTTGGAGTTGTGATCAGAGTTTTGTTAATATTTGGAAATGACAAAGAGCTTATCCCTAACAGGCAACCAGGTGCCTTTCCTCATCTTAGAGGCTGATGCACAAGGCTGGAGAAATCAGAAGTTCAATATGATTATATTTAATTTCTCTGTGCTCTCCTGTAGAAAACCATACAGCATAGAGGTCAAATTGATCATGATTTTACTGTTTGTACATAAAATGCAAAACCATTGATCTCTTTAAAAAAAGTACACTTTATTCCTACCTGGCAAAGCTATTCTCTGTAATTGCTTGTAAACCAACACTCTCCTATGAAAGGCCAGAATTCAGCCTTTGTAGCAAGAAACCGGTATTAGCGACATACCACTGCCAGCCAAAACCTTCACTAGTCTCTGTACAGTTTAACCAAGGAAATACAGTACAACTATGTGAATGTAATACTAAATCTGGTTCTGGATTAGCTGAGATAAACAGGCAATGTTTGTAAAATTTCAACAGACAGCCATGTGAGTGACTGGACTGTCTCTCAGACTAGGGAACAGTAAGGCATGCCAGCTGCAAGAGACAAAATTTTTCCAACGTAATCAGCTGCGGCTTGTTGGACTGCCTTTGGAGAGAGACAAGCTATGGAGGTTGGCCTGTCATCATGTCCCAGGATAGATGTGAAGTCACTGGAATAGATCAGCAGATCAGGAGAAGTCTACTGCTTGAAGTGGCTGTCTGTTTCACGTTTTGTGTAAACGGGTCTGTATATGCTCAGCAACTGGACAAACACATACTCGAGCACAACTTAACTCTACCAGCATAAGTACTAGAACACAAAAACTCCGCATCTTCCCAGATATCTCAAGCAATTGTTCCACCTTCAGGACAGTTATTTAGTTTGGGGTCTACTATTTGGTGAAGCACAATCTAAAACGTTGAAATATTTCTGCCCTTTTCCTTAAGCACAGTTCAAATGGCTTTCCAGTGTGACATGTTTATACATGTTGTTTTGATGGTTTCCAGTATTAGCTAAAATAAAGGTGAGGTGATGGCACTGTACTTGCACAAAGAGCTGATCCTCCTTCTCACAACTGAGATGAGAATTCAGTAATGTATTATTTGCCTTAACAGAGCAGGGCATTCATTCACCTCATTCAGAGACAGCCATTATCTGGTACTTCAAGGAAACTGAGCCTCTGCCTTCCAAAGGGGTAAAGGATACTGTCAGTTAAAGAAGTTATGCACAGGATTGCTTTCCTGATTCCGCTTGGCTAGTTTACCAACATTCAGCCTCTACAATTTCACATACACTGTGCAGAAACTGCTTCCTTACTGCCACAAGAAAATGGTTGGAGACATCAGTCTTACTCCTTAACAAGTGCTGTAAGTCATGCACAAGAACACCGCCACTTTTCTGATAATGATGCCATAAACATGGACTAATATAAACCAAAACTAAAGATAAGCTACAACTTACCTGTCAATAGTTATTTGAACAATGCTTTCAGACCGTAATTACTTTATTCTCTTTTTATGATCAATTTTGGTTTTATTATCTAACCATAATACTAGCATAAAACTGAGAAAACACTTTGCATTTGAATTATGTGAACAAGAGTATTTAAATTCAGTTCAGCAATTTACAAATCAACAAAAATGATGGCCTTTAAAAATACTATTTAGCGTGACAAATGTCGGCAAACCTTAATTTTTATTTCCTGCTCTCAGCAGAAGAGTCCCAAAGCCAGTTACACTGATGCAGTAAGCAGCAAGCAGGAGGCTGAAGTTTGGGAGGCATGTTAAGAGCAGAACTGACTGCCTGGGAAACCATGTAAGAATTGGACATACCTTTTCAAGTAGGTAGATACATAGGTAGTAGGTGCACCAGAATGGGGAGCTTCGTTTCCCTTTGATTCATCCCTCCATGGCTGCCGGGTGTAAGATCCGCTACGCACTAGGTTAACAGCTGATTCTCTAATACAGGAGAGAGCACAAGGTTAGTTTAGAACAACTTTTGGAGTCTGCTTTTGACTCCTTTACAGTTCCACAACACAAGTCCTTCCCTTACACCTATGTGCACTGTTGTTCACAGGTGACACAACTCACTGAAATGCCACTTCTGGCCTTAACATCAGTTTCTGTTATTGCCAGCTGTATTACTTGAGAATCACCAAGATGATGTATTGTTTTGCATAAAGAGGAACAAGATCCTTTTTAGTCAGAAAACCTGCAATTGAAATTTAGATTGTCCATAAAAGTAATCTAACATAATAAATAACATCATTTGATATTCTCTCTGCTGTCTTGTATCAAACAACATTGCATAAATGGACAGATACTGCAACTGCAGGGGAAGTTTTTATTCTCCATGGTATCCAGGCAATGACAGTAATGCAACTGAGTATTGCAAATCCTTAGCTATATTTGGCAGCAGAAAACAACAAACAAAATATCTGGCAATATCTAAAACTACTTGACAAGTTATCAATAAATTACTAGTAGTCCTATTTATCATAGTTATCTGAAATCAGGGCTCAATTTCCTAACACACACTTTGGTAATATGTCCTATTCTTTTCTGGTCTTGGACATGACCTCGAGCTTGTAATGCAACACAAATCCATTCACTTGTCAGCTTGCAATTATTTTTCATTTCTCAATTGTTGTGTCCATGCTGATGCCCTTTCAGACACCTGTGGGTTCCGTGAAGTGAAACTCAGCTGTTTTGAAACAAAAGAATATTGGGAAAAATCTGTACTACACAGTACGTCTAGGCACCATCTGTTCATGCAGGCCAATTCTCCTCATTCCCTACTTTACCAAGCAAAGGACACTTGTCAGCAGTCAGCTGGATATGCCACTCAATACAAGCCGCTGCCAAAACTGCTCAAGCTTATCAGCAGACACAAATTGTCTGCTAAACTCCAAATCACAGTGACTGGCTGAGATTAAGCAAGAACACAGCAGGGAGGTTACAGCAAAAGATCAGCAAAGAATCTCAGCCTGTGCTGAAATTCTCTCAGGGTGGTCATCTGCCATGACTTCTTCACAATTACAGTTCACAATGACTTCTCTGTATGTGCCTTTCTACCACAACTGTGGAAGCGGCTGGAAATGAGGTTAGGCTCAAATTTTACTCCTCCTAGCACAAACTGTGAAGAACCTGTTTGTAGAGATTAGCTCCTCAAATATATCTTGAGGTACTAGATATTTATCCCATTTATACTGTGGTTCTGTCGAGGGGCAACTACCATTCACCATAAAAACAAGCCCTGCAATGGAAACAGTTCCATACACCAGAGAGTTCACAAACTCAAGTGAATCAAAAATGACAGATGTGTGAACAAAGGGACTGAAGGTGACTACTAAGCAAGTGACAGAAGTACAAGTGTAGGTGCCAGCTACAAAATGAGGCACTTGCATATAAAAGGAAAAAGTATGCATAAATCTAGTTTCCTGGATGGAGACCATATACGAATGAATACAGGAGTGGAAAAACCAGCCTGTTTCCCTGCTCACCTAAATGAAAAGCAACGTACCAGAACTTTTATAGATCAGAGACAGCTCTCAATATTGTGAATTCCTGTGTACTTGGGACTGCTGAGAAAATATATGAAGCATGAATATAGAAAAAAAGGTATTACGGAGGAACTATCAACAGGACAGAAGCTGACCATTAAGTCCAGTCAGTCTCACCTGTTCTCTTTTTCTTCTATATCACTCGTACTGCTTAGTCTTCTGGGGGCTATTGTGGCAAGATAGCTCTTGTTGTCTTTATCCTGATGAAGCAAAAGAAGTATTTCAACTGCACATCTACTACACTGCCAGCACGTTCAGTGACAATTAAATTAATGTTCAAATTTCTTCAACTAAGAAAGCATTCTTCTGTCTAAGGACAACTGGTTTAAGGCATTTTCTTGGGCAACACATACCACAGCAAAAAAGTATCAGTTCTGAAAATGACTTCCTGAAGAGCACACTAGTAAATAAAAGCAGCTTCTAACTAGAACTATTTATAAATCATAGAATCATAGAATAGTTTGGGTTGGAAGGGACCTTTAAATGTCATCTAGTCCAAACCCCTGCAAAAAGCAGGGACATCTTCAGCTAGATCAGGTTGCTTAGAGCCTCGTCCAACCTGACCTTGAATGTTTCCAGGGATGGGGCATCTACCCACGGGCAGCAAAGTTACAGCTAGCAAATACATGGGACAGGATTTGCAAATACGCCTAGTGGATACAGGAGGAATTCATATAGATGACAGTGAAGGAGAATTTCCACTGCAGGTATGTGCTGCTGCCTGGATTAGATATTTTCCAGTAAAGAACAGGCCATGTTCACTGGCAGCCCACTCCAAATTGAGCAGAAATTAGGTCAAAGGGGCACTGAACTCCAGTTCTGCAAGAACAACTGATAGGATAGGAATAATTTTCAAAAGAAAAAAAAAGAAAGAATGAAAGAGACCTAAGTTTGTTATGGATGCAAAACCCAGCAACAACTCAAAATGAAAGAGAAAGGGTCTTAAACTGTGAGGTAAAGTCTGCTCAACTGGGATGCACTAAAACATCTTTGCTGAAAGCCAAACCTTTTCTTTGTTGTCTAATAATGCAGATATCCGAGGACTTGATGAAGAACGATAGATAGAAGAAGTCTTATCTCTCTGCGCCTCACGAGTAGCAGCGACTTCACTCAACGTGTTGTGACTGCCAGTCTTCCTTAGTCCCAGCCGCCATGATGAAGGTGACTCATCCTTCTGCTCATCTGACTTGCTGAGCCAACTGAACTGTATAGGAGAAAAAGGGACATTCGGAAGAAGTAAGAGCACTGCAAGGCACAATCTAAGTACTGAAAGTGTTTCAACAAGCTCCAATTTTTGCTGGGCTACACTTGTGGACATAAGATGGAGTGACTTTGATTTCCTGCTTAGCTTTAATTACAGGATATAGTTCAAGGTGAACTCACAGGGATTCAAACTGCTGTAGTGCCCTCATCCCCAAGGACAGACAATGAAAGAAATCTCATGTCATTGTGCAGCTCCTTTGCCTACACAATGCTCTCCTCTAGCTTTGCAGAAAGAATATAAGGAACAATGAAGCTTTTATTAGCACCTGTTTAGGAAGGGGGAATTATTCAGTAAAGGCAGAAAACCAAAAAAAGTAATCAACTCTTTTGGGACTAGCTGCAAATAAAACCCTTACACAAATCAAACTGGAAAGAGTCCAGGAGAAGCCGTTAAGATTATCAGGGAGCTGGAGCCCACAACACGTAAAGGGAGAGACTCGGGAAACCTGGCTGGTCTAGCATGGCAAAGAGAAGGCAAAGAAAGGATTTAATTGCTCTGCTACTTGGGGCGTGGGGTTTACAGAGGATATGGAACCAGACGACTTCTCAACAGTCTACAGTGAAAAGAGAAGGAGGAACAGACAAGTTCCAACATGGGAAATCCCAATTGACATGAAGGAAGACATACTTCCTGGTAGGAGTGATGCTGCACTGGGACAGGGAGCAAGAGAGTGGGGCGCCTCCATCCTCAGAGACTTTTTAATACTCAGCTGAGCTCAGGTAGTTCAAAGCAACATGACATAAGCTTGAAGTTGGCCCTGCTTCAAGCAAGAGATTGGACTACAGGCTTGTAGAGGCCCATTCTACCTTAAACCTTTCGATGGTCAGGTAACTGCATATTCTGTACATACTGCAGAATGGACCTTCATGTTTTTTCTTACATGAGGCACTTCTGACAAGCATATATTATTCCTCAAATACACAACTGCTTAAATGTACAACTTCAGTTATAGTTATCAAGTCTTACAGAAAAAAAAAAAAAGTCTTACAAAACAAATGGCCTACTGCCATTCAAGAATGGAGCCTGGACACCGCAAGAGATACTTCTACAAAGACACAGGGCAACACTGAGTTGTATAGGAAATAAAGCAAGCAAAACATTAGGAATTACTGGAAAAGAATAGAATGTGAAACACAACACCATTATATGTCTGTGGTACTGCAGGGTACAATCACATCTTTGGTATCACGCACAGCTCGGCTCCACAGCTTAAAAGCAGTATAGAAGAAGGGGAAGAGATTCTGAGAAAGGCAACAAGAATGAGTAGAGCAAGAGAACTTTTGCATGAGTATATCAGTATATCAGCAGTCTCCAGGCTGAGATATGACCAAGGTACAAAAAACCCTCAGGGACATATAGAAGGGTGAATAAGGATCAGTTATTCCCTGTTACTTCCCAAAAAGGAACTAGGGGCAGCAAACAAAACCAGTGTGTGACAGGCTTAAAGAAACAGGTGGAGAAAGTTCTGTATAATATGTAATTAAGCTGAAGAACCCTTTGCCATTACAGGATCCCAAACATTATGGGTACTCAAAAAGTGACTGCATAAATTCACAGAGGAAAAGTCCAACAAGGGCTACTGAATACAAAAAATACCACAGTTTCAGCAAGTTCCTGAGATGTAAATTGCTAGCAGGTAGGAGAGAAGTCCAGTTAGATTCTGTCTTCTCTAGTATCTTTTGATGGTCACTGTCAAGGACAGGATACTGGGGTAGACAAGGCTTTAGGCCAAAGCTGATATAAGCATTAATATACCATATTCTACATAACACAAAACCTGACATTATCCAGAATAAATGAAGCTACTGGGGAGCTCCGGCCTCCAACTCATTGACTGAAGACTGCAAAGATAAAATTATCACTGCAGTATTTTAGCAATTTTTCTTAGCTAATGTTATTTTAATGCAGATGCACAGAGTTAATCTGTACTCCACTAATTCTAGCACTTCCAGTCTACTGAGCTACACAGCTCTAATGCTTTAATGTAGTTTTGACACTTTCCTCAGAGAAAGCTCAAATCCACAGTAAAAGCCGCCTTTTGTAATTTCTGGACAACATATTACAAACTCCACAAATGGAGGGCAACACAAGCACTCATTTTCCCACATAAAACCCAATCTGACAAAGAGAGTTACAGAAGAATCAAACATGTCAGAAAAGGTAAAGTAGCTGATTTTTAGTGATTGAGGTCAAATTAATAACTGCTTTGCACAGAGGCCCACTTCTATACCCTCACAGCCTTATTCTGCATTAAACAGCTCAAAGGAGTGAGAACAATACTTTGCAGCTGGGAAAAGGTTAACCAAAGTGCTCACATGTCCTAGTATCCTTCTACCTTTAATATTTCCCCTGCTAAGTCAGCCTGAGTTGAACAATGCCCAAAGGAGCTCTATTTCATTAGATCTGGATGAAAAGTTAGACTTAGTAGCATGTCAAAAATAAAAAATTGTGACTAAGCAAGAAACATTTTCCTTCTAACATGCACCTAGTGCTTCAGACTTCAGCAAGGTGCCTGCATTGCACAGCTGTTCTCTATATTCTGGTGCAAAAAGAAAGCAGAAGCATAAGTCCTCAGCAGAACACAGAGTCTCCTGGTGCCATCTAGCTGAGTGACATGAGAGCTGGAGAATTCAGATAAGATTTCAGTAACTCTACTTCACCTTTAAAAAGCTTTCATAGCCTAGCTATCGTAGTCAGATGCAAACTTTATCCTCTCCACTTACTGGGCTGTAACATCATGCCACTGAATCAACTGAATTTGGCAAGTCAGAGGCACTTTAGATGATGATGCCAAATTCACTACTGATACATCAGCAGGAACCAGCTCTGGTGAAAGATCTCCTGCTGGTAAGAGATTGGAATCAGCTATCTCAGAACTGACAGCGACACAAAGCACTTGCGGTAAGCAGGGTTTCTCTTGGGAACAGCGCAATTTGGTTTGGAGGGCAAGAGATTCAAGAGGAGCCTTATCATATAAACATCCTCCTTTGGGTCAGTCCTATACTGTTGCTAACACAGCATCTTTGTCAAAATAGCATACTATCATGCTTTACTAAATTCAAGTCTTACAACTCCTCTGAAAATCAGTTTCAGAGCATCCACTTCCCAGTGAAACCTACTGCTTTCGAGCACTGTTGGAGTCCCCATTGATTCCAAATTCACTTACTCTTCTGGCAGATGCAGTGAAGGAGTTGGGCTCGGGTGGTGGTATTTGCTCAGTGATGCTAGGCCTGGTTTCATGGCTGGAGTGGTTGGCAAAAGGCTCTTCCTTCCTTTCTACAATTTTAAACAAGAAGAGAAACCATATGTTTCAGTATTGCACTTCCAAGGCCTTTCTTTACAAGCACAGTGTGCACTAAACTCAAGTTCAGCACCGCTGTGACCTCAGTAGGCCTTAGATCATAAAGCTGATGTCAGTGCCAAGGCTAACCAGGGCTTTCTGCAAGGAGGCTTTCCACTTACTAAAAAATATGATGGTTACATTTGCCAGGCAAAGCTTTTGAACTTCATCCCCACAGACAAGCAAAATCTTTGCAGAAAGCACCTTAGGGAGGACAAACAGATTTTTTGTTTATTCACAGTTTTGTTTCCTCTCAGGGATTGTTCTTCCCTTGTAAAACTTGAGAAGAAAAGCAGAACGTGCCATTCCTATTGTAGTACATGAGTATGCATTATAGCACACATCCCCGAGTGGGCCTGGTGGTGGATTTCATTGCATGGTGCTGCTGCAGTTGCTTTTGCTGGTGGGCAGAATTTCTGGTCTTCTACAGCAAAATCTGTTTTTCTACACAAAGCTAGGACTGATTCCCAACAAAAATCTTTAACAGGGCTCAAAGCAAGCTAAGCAAACCTTACAAAAGCTCACAGCTGGCTTCCTGCTTGTTAGACAAGTGCAATCGTCCAGTATTAAAATTTTTTTTGTATCTATGCACCATGCTTAACACAAGAACATCCACCAAACATTACCAGGGAGACAGTAAGCAGAAACTGTGTCTCAGGCAACAGGTTCAGTTGACAGGAGTGCACAGGGCTCTGAGAGAGAGTATTTACCAAACACAGCCACATGCAAGGTGCCTGAGAAATTATGTACCTACACCAACAAAACAACCTTCTCCCCTTGCAGCTATGAGTGCCCACACAGTCATGGTTTTGAAAAACAGTCATTTTAACTGTAAGCACCCAAACAGTACTAGCAAATGAGGTATGTGCAGTGAATAAAGATCTTCTATTACATATAAAAAGCAGTTTGGTAGGGAGCATCTGTGAGGATGGCACCTTGGAGCGTGAAGATCAATCTTTCTGAAACAAACGTTCTCACTCCTAGAAAACAGGATTCAAAGGACACGGAAAACAGAAAAGAGCAATCCAAGAGAAACATTTAAAAATAATGCGCAGTTAGCAGGACTGACAGATCCAAAATTAAAGAGACAAAGATGCATCTCCCCTAGAGAATTCTGCATGATATTGAAGTCTCAGCCACCCTTCCCTCTCTTTGATGGAAGCTCTGAGATAACACAAAGCCATCTAAACAGAGTATTTAGTTTCTTGAGCCTAACACTCAGATGCACTGCACTCTCAAACAGCCCTTTTAGGAAGGGGCAGTAGGTTACCCATTTCTCCTTGCAGGCCTGACTTGGCATACAGCAGTCCATGGAAATGCATACAGACAAAAAATTACATGCTTGCCATTTCCTGACTTCTTGAGACTGAAGTCTGTAAAACACAGGAGAGTCCTTGACATTGCAGGAAGGGGAGAACAGACCTGACCTGACTGCCAGCAGGCTTTACAGGCTGGGCTAGATAGTGACTGGTAGCCCATTCTGGAATTTTATAGTACAGAGGTCAACTTTTAAGGTCAAGCCTAATTACAAGGGCACAAGCTTAAGTTGTAATGACAGGTTGGAAAGAACTCTAACTGTGAGCAATGTGACCGAAAGGAGTCAATTGCAGAAGAAGGACAGGCAAAAGTACCTTGTACCAGCAGCACGAGACACTGCATGATCATAGGCATCATTGTCTTTAGGAGCGAATCCCACATTTTATTTTACTAAAACTTCAGCAATAAACATTATGAATTCCAATCAAGGGAAACCAGCAAGGATTAGTTCAATCTCCCCAAAACAAATTTGGTGAGACTAAAAATTTAGCTCTCTAATTTGGCATAAATATAATTTTTCGTAAAGTTTTTTGGGTTCAGGGTTGGTTTTTTTGTTTGTTTTTAAAAATACCACAACACAAACCATTGAAAGTCTCCCTGGCCTGCTTTAATTCACAATAATTATGTATTGTAATAGTTACCAGCACAGATAATGACCATAGAATTTTATTCTGATCTTTTTTATATACAACCCAATGCCAAACTGTTAATTGTCCTCAAGATGAATAAAATGGCATTAATGCACTTAGCTTCCTTCGTTTGAAGAATACAAATTTCTTACAGATTGTAAGAAACATGGTACTCTCTGAAGCACTCCAGCAATTTCACTGCTCACCTCTTCAAAATTCTTCTCCTCCCACAGTCTCTGCAAATTCAACAAATTTATCGCAACCTGAGACCCTTCAAAACATACCTCAAAATAAACTTCTGTATTATACTGCCATCTTCTACTTTGCTCTGCCTTATTGCTCAGTTACCAAAGGAGTTAAATTTTTTTGGTTTAAAAAGATCACTCATAACAATATTTTGGCTTTTTTTTTTCTTCACCTGGACTGTGAACACTTTAGAACAACAGTCATCATCTCTCTGCTCAGAATTACAAAGCTACGTGAATATTAAATCTCAGAAGAAAATGAAGAGGAATAAGGAAATAATTTCCATGTTTTCAAAAACATGTCTCCTGTAATCCATCCAAGCATTTAAAATGTCTAGCAGATAATAAAGCATAATTGTTCTTAAGACTGTCTTTGAAACCAATAATACTGTGACACAATGTTCTATGAAAAGCTATTTTCATCCCTACTCATCTTTGGAGTCCTCCTATGTGGGCTGATGTTGTTAACTCATGAATCTTGTTTTTAAAAGATCACCAAAAACGTGCACCCCATTCACATATGTGACAACTAGGTCTACATCCAGCTGGACAAGTTCATGTTCGTTTTATTAGAGATTTGAGAAGTTTACAAGGTAGGGTTTCAGTTCTGATTGAAATTTCTCAAAGGAGCCAATAATCTCTCTAGGAGAGGAGAGCACAGGTAACAAAGCCTAAAGCCTGATGTTTAATCATTACTTGAATGTTTTTTGTCTTCAATTTGATTTAGCTTTAGTGGTTTGAAATAGATTAGTATAATGCGCTTTGCTCAGTGATTTAACTCAATAGAAAGACCTGTTCTGGCTTTACACAAAATTTAATGCTGAGTGCTGTAGCATTTTCCTTGCTGAAGGATCTTAACGCTGTTCCTGAATCAGTTAAACACCACATAGCTCCAATTCTTATACCTATACATACGTTAGAGGTGTTTTGGTCAAGTTCCTACCATGTTTACAAGAATTGGCATGTAGCTATACAGGGCTACTCTCTAGTAAAACCCTGATTTATGGAGCAAATAAATGTGACTTCTACTGCATGTCTGCTTCTTCTGCTGACTTCTCCACTACATTTGCTTTATTTAAAAGCCAGAAGATTATTTCACCATGTTACTGTCATACCCAAATAGCTTTTGTAACTACCAGCTCTGCAAAGACCAGCCAGGATTCTCAACACCTCTCATACTGTGATAAACATCATAACCGATGCAATTAGAACACAGGTGACAATTTTACTGGCACAAGAAGCAGGACAAAACTGTAAACTACACTTCTCTGCAAGGACTTATTTATTAGTATATTGGGATATAGGCCAAGTAAGCTGATGTTAAAAGTAGTTTAAACATTAAACACATCATAGTCCAAGAACCATCTCTGTTTGCAGAAATATTAAGTACAATTAAGTCTTGGCTTACTGTAAAATTAAGTATCTTTATTTAAACTTTCTGTACTGTGCATACATGCTGTTTAAACTAATTAAGGAAGCCACAGAAATTATGGAAAAAGAAGGGGAGTAGGATGCTAGCAATATGCTACAACATGAAGGCTAACATGACTCGATGTAATTAATCTTTATTTTCCACTATGTTTTGCAATTATTATACATCACAGTCAGAAAAAAGTTCCTCAACTCTATAATTACAGCGAACAGCTTCAGCCCCTCATTTCATTTCTCTGATCCAAATACAATAGGCTATTACCTTCCTACACATTCAATTGCTTTTCTACCATCTTGCAGTAACTGAAATATTCACCTTGAAACTGGTCAACAAGAAAATAACTACTGTTTAAGAACAACCTATGAACAATGTGTTATCTTAAATTCAAGTGAACTGGAAGTAGAGTTTAAAATACTATCTGCAGCTTTTTTTTTTTTAAATTATGCTACATTTAGATCAGCTTTTTTAGTACACTAGCTACAGAGTTCTCCATATTCTATACATATACACTGGAAGTAAGACTTTCAGGATGTCTTTAACAACTACGCAAAAAAAAAAAAAAAAAAGGCACTTTTCAAACTGATCCCCTAATATTGCTAGGATAATTATTAAATCTAAGACTGTACTAAGTCTTACCTGACTCCTTTTCAGCATCTGATTCTGAAACTTCATCTTCTTCAGCTTCTTCCTCTTCTTCAGAACTAGAGCTGCTAGAGTCCTTGTTCTCTTCCTCCATTTCCATGGACTTCAGCGTGTCTTCGTCATAAAGAATCTTCTCTTTGCTGCAAGGTATAGAAATTTTAGCGACTACCAGGTGAGCAAATTATTTCTGAGTTCTACTTCTCAGGAACACATAAACATGATTTGCTACATATAGAATGAGCAAAAGGGCAAAATCCATCTACAGACTCAACATCCCAGCACTTCCAGCACTGCCCATTTGCCACGGATTCCAGTGCCACTCTCACATTTCCTAAATTTGCAAGTATTTCTCATTCCAGAAAAATGTGGTTTCTCTTTTCCTAGTGCAACACAACCCATCAGCTTGGCTGTATGGCCCTGTGCAGCTGCAAAGGTGCAGTTCTCAGCCTAAAGGTCAAATCGCTACTCAGCAAGAGCAGAAGAAGGGGGACCAAGCACCAGCCCAACAGCCCAATGGTTCTACCATTCAGTGACTATATTAAGAAACAGCTAAAATTGTATTTGAGAGAACTCAAATTTAAAAGAAACCATGAAATGAACATGAACAGCAGTGAACTTTTTTTAAAACAGCTGAGGCCAGCTGACTGCTAACAGGTGAAGCTGGTCTCCCATGACTCTCTGTGCAGCTTCTTTTCAACAAAGAAGAAAGAGACATACTTGGTGAAGAGTCCGCTTTGAGGCTTGCCATTCATGTCAGCTTCAATTAGCTTATTCCTCGTCTCCTTCTCACTTCGCAACTGTCAAAAAGTCCAAGAAGATTGGAGAAAGAATGAAAAGACACATCTTAACAAGCCACCAAAGCACAATCCAATAATTACCACAGCATAAGGCCATCCCAACCTCATTAGACAAAAAATACTGTGGATTTGTTTAACAAGCTAATTCAACAGATGCACATCTGCAAGAGCACTGGATGTCTTGCACTAGAGCTTCATAAGGGCACAGCTACACACCCAGCATGTCCTTAGACTCAAGCTGCAATTTAATAAAACCTTCAGACAAGTTTGCAGCAGTCCCTGCTGAGACCCAGTGTCAAATCCTGACTTCTGCAGCACTGCCCTGCATCTGCCCATGTAGACACAGTGCTGGAGATCTGTCCACATGTGTTTGTATGCCCATGAAAACAGGCTAGATCCAGTTAAAGATGTGCTGGCTTTGTACCTATTATTTACTTGCTCTCAGAGAAAAGCATTCAAGTATGCCCTTTACAGGTAACCGATAGATCGCCCATGAGGATGGGTCACGTCTTAAATCTCTCAAATGCCAGCATTAAGTCATTGCACAAGAATACCTGTGATCACTGCAGCAACTGAAATATTTTGCCCAGCAAGCAGCAATATTAATTTTGTCACCACTGATGGACAAAAGAGTAACCAAAAAATTGTTTCAGTACCTTCTAGAAGCACAGACACAGCTGAGGTAGAAAAAGGGATGGCAATTACAGGCTCACTTTTAAGGGTTTTCTCTTTTGTGTCATGTCTAGCCTAGTTATTCTTTCTCTTTTGATAGGAGCTGACACCAGGCATAAGAAGAAAAAGCTCTGCAAATTCTGAATGTGGGAAAAGCTACATGGAGTCCAGCAAAGAGCCAAAACTTGGGGTACAGCATGTTGTTAAATAGAACAAACTGCTGGAGCACAGCAAAAGGAAGTGCAGGAAACAGCCTGCTCCATTCACAGGTAATTCAGAGATTGGGGAAAAAAAATCGAAACTTAAATTAAATTAATTGCTTCCAGCACACAAAATCCCGTCTTCTCTCCAATAACAGCAGCAAATCTTTTAGCAAGGACAGCATATTGTTCCTCTACAAGCTTTAGACTTAAAAAACCCCACCGATTTGAGAGCCATTTTGAAAGTGAAACAGTGTACTTAAAGGAATGTCATGGAACTGCCTATTTCATCCTTAACAAATGTAACTTTTCTATTTAAGTGATAAAAATGGCACATGATAAACACACATGATAAAATAGCATTTCTATTAAAAAAAAAATCCACTTAAAAAAAACCCCAAAACCTGTGATAAAATCTGAATTCTTCTCTTCTTCCCAGTTCTACTATAGTTTGCTACACTAATTTAATAAATGAAGGCCTTTATATAGTGCTACTATATAGAGAACAAGGGGGGTTGCTAGCCCCTGTGAATCAGGCCTAAAAATGGGCTAGCACCCATCCAGAAAAATTCTTGTTGTTGTTTTGCTTTTCCTTTTCTTTTTCTTCTGAGGAGTGCAGTTATCTGCAGAATCCTGGTGTAGTGAGATAGGAGGAAATCCAAAATACAACACTGATAGTATTTATCAACACCTCATTTAGGGAGAAGCTGATTAATTTTTAAAAAGTTTCTGTGAATGTTAAGGATGCTATTTAAGGATGACAGCAGCTGCATTATGATCAGAGCTTGAGTTCTACCACCCACATTTGTCAGTTCCTCAAAATACTTTACTGGGTTTTATCAGCAGTGTTCTCATTATGTCCGTTTCTGAATCCAATGTTTTAAATGATACTTACCATTTTTAATTTTTTTTAAAGAAGGTTGGTTTGTTTTTTGGAAGCACCCAAATGAGGTAATTGAGTAGACCAGATGAAATACAATAAAATGCAATCCAAAAACAACTTTCTGGCTTGATGACAGGCTTTACTTTGATCAAGATATATTTTTGCTTTCTTTTTTTATCCCAGCTTTCTGCCTATAACTCCTTCCAATATCTCCATTGCACTATGAAATGGCAATTTAATATGGTTTTGAAATCACCAATTCTTTTAGTCCAGAATTCCCTGAAGTTTGTAATTTCTTCTCCTTCAATCAAAAGTCTCCCTATTGTAAGAAAGGCAGACATGGTAACAGATCTCTTTCTCAACACAGACAGCATATTTCCTTAGATGCAAACACAAAGTTGACTTCAGTAATCACTCATTAAGAAAAGAGCAGTTTGATGCTAGAGAGCTTGCCAGCTAAGAAAAGCAACTGCAGAATAATAACAATTCCAAAGATGAACTATACATTCCTTACCAGTTTATATAATTCTGCATGCCAGCACACTACTGACCTTCTTGATGCAGTCATCCAGTTTTCTAGATTTCTAGCTATTAAAAATATAGGTGTAATTAAAGATTCCAAATGACTAACAAAAAAAAAATAGCTGGGCCTCAGCTTCCTGCGTCTGTTGACACCATATGTCTTAGAGAACACCCGTGTGTGAAAAGGTAATTGGAGAGGTGGAAAATGATCTGCCAGAAACTCACCACAGACTGTTTCTTCTGCAGCATTTCTAAATGCTCAACTAGTCCCTCATCAGCCACGTCGAATGGTGTCTGGCCCTGATGCAATAAGAGAAGACAAGAGGATATCCAGTATGGCATGGTGTTAATATTCAAAAAAGCACTATTTACCAATGAAGAACAAAAGTGAATTATGTTCCACATCCTCCCTCCCCAAATGCTGAGTAACATACTCTGTTTCACTCCAGAGTAGGAAAAGCCATGTGACAGCGATGGTACTTTTATGACTCAATCCATGATCAGAGCAACCTTAATCATTGAAGTGCAGTTCCCTGATTACTGCTGCTCAAATCTAACAGCCAGGACTAACATATTTGAGTTTCCAGGTTTCCAAAAAGTACTCTCTTGTACTGTGAAGGAATGTGATCAACCCGTTCTACTGTATCATCGTGTATTTGAACCTTCTGAAAGACTGCCAATCATCAGCAGGCCAAAAAAATTGGGAGCCATTTCCACATCCATAGCCATTTACAAAATAAAACAGAAAAATTACTTCGGGGCACCAAAACAAGAAATCAGTTACATTTTCACCATAACTAAAGCTATAATAACCATTATAGCTAACAACACATAATGAAACCTGATGGCTAGGGATCAAATAAATACAGGTTCCCTTGGCTATCTGACCTAGCAAGTTAACAATCCTTGACTGGACAGAGCAGGTAATGCAGCAAATACAACTGTGTCTGTTTCTTTTCAAGCTTAGCACAATACAAAACCCACACATTCTGAACACTTTGGAAAAGCACCTAAAAGCACGTAAAGCAAAAAAGACTCCCTGTACTTTGACGCCAAAACCTCACCACGCTAAAATGGCTCCTTCTTATAGAGCCATTTCTTTTACATGGGTTTCCAGTACAGACAGATGCACTCAAATCATACAGTGCCACATTTCTCTTATCAAATTATCTTGCCTGCTTTCATTCCCTGGTGCTGTTCCAAGTACTACAACCTCATTTCCTCCCCCAGAAGCAGCCACGGCACAACTGAATCTGCTCCAGCAGGAAGTGGTTCACAGACACTGCCTGGGCATCGCAGCATGGAGGGGAACGCAAAGAACAACCCTGGACAAGCACACATCGGCTCTTGAAAATCCACGGGCTCTTCAAGGAAAAACTTCCAACTATTTGGATGGAAGAGGAATTTTTTTTCTCCTTTTCTTTTGTTTTTCTTCCATCCTATTTTTCTTTACTCATTTCTCACAAATCTGAGTCAATTTTTCAATTTCCCTTTTTATGACCAATATAGTAGAACAGGAAGGATTTAAAGCTGCCAGTTTCTCAAGGGTTCACTAGTTTTCAGTGCATTACACCTCAATATTAGCGTATTATTCTGCACTCCAAGACTGTCTTTTTTGTTGTTGTTTAATTTGTCAGGATTATACTAAAACAGGAAGACACAGATTAGCCCCTATCCTTTCTTACAATCTTGGTCCTAAAGTTGAATCATGATCTTTTCCAGTAACACTTGAAATTTTTCTGCCTTCCTGCAGTCAAGATTCTTTATTTTCTGACACTTCTAAATGCTCCACTGCACACGCTAGGAGAACTGCTCACCATGTAACTTTGTCATTGCGTTGGATCAAGTGGTAGGCAATAAAGTTGATATTCACCTGGCTATAAAATACATTGCATAAGTTGTGCCAACATCTGTGCATACTAACCAGCTTGTTCCTGATGTCCATATCACACAGTGCCTCAGCCAGGATGGAACAAGCTTCCTTCACTCCCCAGTGCGCAGCAGCATGGAGCGGAGTCCAGCCGTCATTGTCCTGGACATTCAAATTAAACCCAGCCTGGATCAAGAGCCTGAGGAAAGAAGCAGTATTGATTTCTGCCCACCTGAGAATGACTTCTTGACACAGAATAGTTAACACCATGAGCCACAGAGTAGGCAGCATGGTCCACAATAAGCCGGTAGTCTCTTAACTTGTTCATTCACCTAAAAAACAGCCCACTTGATGTGCTTGTAACTGTAACAGAACAGGGCAGTAAACAAAGTGACTTTGCTGTAAAACCTGCTGGAATGTGTCTAATTGGTAAGGTTCTCTTTAAGCATGTCCTAAACTGGGAGAACACCTTAATGTTCTGGCATCGGTCACCCAGTCTGAACTCCTGCTCCAATGGACGAGAGACACCAGACTCGCTTGGGCACTAAGCAAACAAACAACATCTCTGCAGACTGCCATCTCCTTAACAAGGAGCCAAGCACAGCAAGCACAGCACCTGGCAGGAAAAGGACATTTGGTAACTGGAGCTCAGCCTTGGCTCTACCAGAGAACAAGGCCACATGGTAGGAACGGTCCATAAGGAGATGATGCCAGCAGGACTGCCAGGTAAGAAGCAGTGACATTACTGTGATTGACAGATGTGAAGTTTGCAAGTTAAATAACCCACATTTGGGTTAAACAACTCAATATGCATTTTTGCAGACTAATCCTTGCACAGTTAAAGCAAGTCTTACCCAAGTGAACCTGCCTTGGAACACCCTCGCATTACATTTACTGCTGTGCACCTTCCACCCACTCCCTCCTCAATCAGACCAGAGCACTAGTGTTTCATAGCATCTGGAGCTTGAATATTTAAAGACAAAACAAAGAGAAGAGAGTCAATTGTAGTCTGAAGCTTCAGAGACACATGCACACTGGTACTCCAGTGATCAGATGAAAGCACTGAGCAGCTCATGTATCAAAACTGACTATTATCCAAGTTGCTTAAATATTGAAGAGCATCCGAGGGGAATTCTGCAAATCTGGTAAAACAGCTACTGAAAATTTCCATCATGGGAAATCCCACCATCCAGAGCCACCTTCCTACAGCACAAGGGAAATCCAGCACAACCCCAGAATGGCACCTACAGTTTTGAAACTCCTGCAGCTTTACACCGATGCGTTACTGTGCTAAATAAAAACACAGTCATACCATAGCAGCAGTGTGTTTCTCTGTGAAAGAAATTTTAAATTAGGTGCTGACTTTATGTTGATTTTCCAGCTGGCAAAAGGGAGGAACATAGCTGCTGTGACACTCAAGGTCACAGACAAATTCCACATCTCATTTGAGAGTTGGCTAGCTCCTGACTTTCAGCCCCTTTGGTTTAAGTCACTGAAGCTTTGTATTTTAACTTACAGGGTGACCATAAAATACACAAGAGTGAAATAATGTCAGCCTTCTGTGAGATCTGTTTATCATTACAACAATTAATGCCAAGGAGTAGCTGTCCAGAACTAAGTCACCCCACAAACAGTGAATAAAGCCTTCATTGAGGAGAACTGGATATACAACCCCCCACTGGAAGTCCATGGGACCAACACCTCAAACTGAGGAGATATTACATTTCTATTCCACATAAGCTGTGTTAGATTACTGTTCTTGGGCACGGTACAGGCACACACAGCTTATAACTCAATCACAAGCTCTAATGAATGAATACTAATAGGAAACATGGAGAATAACAAAATTACTAGAGCTTGACAAGAAACAGCTCTTACACATCAAGTCATGCCACTTAAAACTATGAAATTAAGGATCAAGATGGATGAACTTTCAGAAGGCATTTTAACCTAGGTAGTAGAATAACCTTGATGATGTTTATGGGCAGCTCCACCCATACATAAAGAGTAGAGAAGAAAGCTTTACTGTTGGAAACATTAATTTGACCTTACCTGTAAAAACAGTCATGCTTTATTGCCAGGAAACACTACATTGGGCAAGTTCATTTTCTTAATAAGCTTGTTAGTACCAGAGTGGTAGAAGCAGAACTGCTATGTGTTGGAATCCCTCTGTCACTCCTGATGGCTGCAGGAGCAGTAGCATCAAGGGGCAGGGGGCAACGAGACAGGGCTGGACACTGCATTTTTCCATGAAACTGGTCACTTAAAGCGTTGGGGTGTTTGTGATTGTCATACAGCATGCATTGTTACTTTGTAGGCTGAAACTGTATTTTTATCCTCTAATACTGTTTTACTTGCTAGTCCTAAAACTATTGCTCTAATAGTGAAAATTAAACCTTCTAATTTATGTCTCAGTCTCTGAAAACCTTTCATCACTTTAAAGGCCTAGAGGTATGAAAGGGAATCTTCCAGTCCCTAAATATTTCTAGGTGAACCACTATGGTTGGGCACATAAATCTACAGAGCCTTTTGACAAACAGCAGCCTGAAAATCTCAGTATGAAACAGATTTCTCTCAACTATAAAGCTAGATGTGTTTCTTACAAAAAACAGTCTTGAATCAATGCATCAGCCCTGGGAAGGAGCTCCTACCTCATGACTTCAGAATAGCCCTTTGCCGCAGCAACATGAAGAGCTGTGGCACCTGTTCGAGGCTGCTTTATATCTTCAATTCTCCCACTGTTCAGCCACTGTCGGGCATCCTGTAGCATTTGCTGCTCCTCTTCTTTTCTCGCCAGGTCTAGGTCTACACCTAAGAAGGTGAAGCACAGAAGAAGATAATATCAAGTGAAAGCTCTCATGAACATGTTAAACTTGCCCTATGTTTCATTTGCTATACAATATTAGTAACCTCTTTGTAATCTTGCACAAAAATCAGCAAAAGCATTTTCTAGGAGTTGGGAGAACTACTGCATCACTGACAAAGACTTCAAAGCTGTCTGACTTAAAAAAAAAAATAATCTGAAAGTTGAACTTCTGGTTGCAAACCAGCCCAACTAACTACTAGCTCAACTGTGAACCAACTACGGGTGGAATGATTGTGCTCTAAATATGCAGTGTCCTAGACTGAAATAACCAAGTCATGAACAACAGCCTTACAAACTGAATTAAACAACAGTGTGAGTATAATCTACAGTGCAGATCTGAAGAGATGATCCTAAGATGCCACCTGCAAGAGCAGCACAACCCCAACTGTATGCTCACTTAAAATTCAGTATGATTTGCAAGCTGCACGTACAGAGATCTCTGTGCTGCACCAGAGCCATTAGTGCCAGGCACGCCAAAAGAAATATTTAGTTAACTCCACTGAGCAGCAAACCACTAGATTCTGACAAAACACAATTCTAAATTATTTTGGGGATAGAAAGCAAAAAAAAAACCCCAAAAACTAACCTGATGGCTTAAGAGATCTGCTTTAGATGAAGTCAGATCAAGTAAGTCCATCAATACATCTGGTATAACAGAGACATGGACTATGGGGCTTTCTGATAACAAGAGGGAGAAGTTTCCCACCCTAGGAAAAGGTTGCTATGATGTGGAGAGGCCAGGTAGGTTTAGCTGATGGGCTGTGTCAATTGTCACTAAACCAACAAGAAGCAAAACTATCTTTAACTTGTTTTTGTAAGTGGAGTTTTCATTACAATGAGGTCCTGTAAGGATGATGTATCAATCAGAAGTACAATATAGCTCCATACAAGATTAATCAGACTAGAGCTCACTGACTCAGGAAAAAATATGAAGGACAAGATGACATATCTCAAAAACCAAGAAGGATGTTGAAGAGCAACTGTCCCTATGGATTAGTTCTTTCAGTATAAGAATGACATGATTCCCAATTAAATTATGGGGCATTAGGTTCAAAACAGAACAAAAGAAAACACTTAACTCAGGGTCTGAACTGTGAAAGCCACTACCACAGGATGCTGCAAAGATCAGAAATACAACTGGCTGCAGAATAAGGATTAGAGAAATCTGTAGTCATTAAACATAATGCTATACATTATGTTCCCAAGAAGGACTGCAGAAGTTCATGAAACAGAAAGCCACAGGGGATTCATGAGCACAGAGAAAGCCCATCTGGCTCAGGAATTTCTTGAGGTACAGTGCCTGGAGGCTGGGAAAATGTTTGGGAAAGGAATCATACACGCTTGTCCCATTGTTATAGTTTGCACCAGGCAGCTGCTTTTAGCTGCCATTGAAGACAGGCTACAGAGCTGGATGGACACTTATTTAAAGTTTATAACGCATTTACTCCAGCAATTATGATCCTTTTAAACTGTGTCAATGGGAAGCTTCTCAGTGGAGACAGATGGTTGTTTCAGGGCATCTTAGCAGGATGCCGCTAATGTGGTGAAGCAATGAAAAAGCCAAGCAGAATCCCAACAAGTGTCAGGCAAAATATCTGCAGTTGAGGCAGAATTACATGAAGAATTGTGTCTACAGTCAGCATTTGTTTTACTGGGCTGTCCAAACCATGCCTGTCTCTTCTTGCAGTCAGGCTTCCCTAGATGCCCAGAAAGATACAGATCCTTTCTTTCTATCAGTGTAACTTGTCTCTCTTTAAAGTAGGTATCAAGAACTGTACACACTAATAACATGGTTGAAATCTTACAGGGCATGGTTTGGACAGCCCAGTAAAACAAACGTTGACTACCAACACAATTCTTTTTAAATATGTGAGTAGATTAAATTTAAGGGAGAAGGGCTATTTAAGCTTATTTCAAAGTGGAGGGAAAAGAGGAACAAAATAAGAACAACCTTGTCAAAAATACTAGAGTAGAAAGTAAAAAGCTTCTATTTACCAGAAGGAACATGATCCTGCATCAATCTTCCAAGAGGAACAGTAACAGAAATAACAACTAGTTCTCAGATGGACAGCTACAAACTCACCAGTGGAACAGTAACACAGTTCACAAAGTAGCAAGGGACTGATCTCTTCCTAACTATACCTGAAAATAGCTTCAAAAATAAAAGTAACCACCATGCATCAAGCAGAATATATCTGTTGGAGAGGACTGGATTCAATCCAGCATGCAAACAACCCCAAGATCAACCTGCAGTCATAAAATAATCTAGACTGGAAAGAATCTCTGGGGGTCTCTAGCCCAAATTCCCTGCTCAAAGGAGGGTAACTTCAAACCCAGATCAATTTGCTCAGAGCTGAATGCAGCTGAGTTTTGACTACCTCCAGTGATGGAGATTCCACAAGTTCCTTGGGTCCCCGTTCCAGCACTTTCCTAGGAAACACTTTTCCTCAGAACATCCCTCATTCAACCCTATGACTTTTTCCTCTCATCCTGTCACTGTGCAGCTCTGAGAAGAGTCTGGCTCCATTGTCTCTATAGCCTCCCTCAAGATAGTGGAGTACAACAGATCCCCCTGTCAACTTTCTCTTCTCAAGGCTAAATATGCAGTCCATACATATCCAATGTGGATAGTTTGGTCTGTATCAGCTCAATTTGCCTCGGTTCATCACTTCCCCCATAGATAAATGCATCCTTCAAAAACATTCTTGATGAACTTCATAGATAGGGTTTAAACTTCTTACACATGTGTACAGACACCTAACCACTCACAGATTAATTTCATCAGTATAAAGAAAATTTTACACTGATGAAGCATTTCTTAATTATAATACAAGTTATACTGTCTGACATTTCTTCCACCAGTGATGTTTTTGCAGGGACAGCACAGAGAGCAGCCCCTCAGACAGGCATACCTGATGAGAAAGGGGAAATGGCAGAGCAGACAGGCTGCAGAAGTCTACGGAAGCATCAGGATAAAGCAGGTCACTCCAGGCCAGGCAAAATCATTTCCCAGTCCCTGCTCTTGGTAGGGCTGTAAATCTCACCTCTGTATTATCAAGTCTTAGTGAAACAAGACCTTTCATTGATACCAGAGGTCAGAATTAAATCTCACTTTAAAAGCAAACAGATCTAATGCATCAGCTTTCAGTACTGTGGTGTCTTGTTTTGAAGAATCCTATTAAGGACAGAGACTGCACACCACAAACCTTCTGCATCTGTTCCACTGTTCTGCTACCAAAGCGAAATTTGTCAGCTGCCTCTTGGGCCAGATTTCAGATCTCTTCACCTATAGACAGTAAGCCAACAGAATTTTCTTATAGAAACTCTTAGAGGTCTAACTCTCACATATTCAATCCCACTACTGATTTACCTTGTTTCTTTACTTGTTCCAGAAGCAGGTCCTTCATGGCTGCTTCCTCTGCGATGTCAGACGGGACTTCACCTTCACTGTTCACAGCAGCCACATTGGCTCCATGACTAATTAAGTACCTACATGAATGAGACCCATACCAACATATTAGACCTTGTGTGCAGGTTTCAGTGCAACTTATACAGTAAACCAAGTAGCAGAACAAAATATTTGGCTTTGTCATTCAAGTTCAATTACCAAATGAGTATCTTATTCTTATCAAATTTCTAGACTAAAAAAGTTCATTATTAAATGCAAGGTCCCCAGTTCATAGCTCATAGTTTCTGTTTCTCTATAGTTATTCAAATACCCCTAGTTCTTGCACTAACCTGATAGATTATGCTTTTTTTTTAAAGTAATTAAAAAAAGATAAGCCAAGCCATCATAAATTTTTTAATTTGTCTTTTTATAACTATACCAAAAGTTCATTCCAGAACAACTAATGTCTTTTTTTCAGCTTGCCCATCTTGTAACCAGTAAAATTTGGGGAAGTAAAAAAGTATTTGTTTAAACACACAGATATAGGAGGGTGAGATAGGAGAAGATATTTTTTCTTGGTTTTGTTTTAAAATCTATTTTCAATGCCTTCGAGAAATAGTTATCAGTATTCAAATTTTGGTAACTTTTTGGTAGCTGTGGTGGACTAAATGGCTGGTAAAAAAATAATAATATCTTTCATTTGAAGAACTAGTATTTGAGAAGAAGAAAAACCAAACTGATAAAGGATCGTCCAAAAAGCTAAGAACTGTTCCAGGAGGAGTACAACACACAGAAATAAGTGAGCCACAAAAGATTTATTTTTTTTTTGTTAGAATATATTGTAGACGACTATCTTGAGAAATACTATTTTTTTTCCCTTATTCTTCTAACCTATAATGCAGCTTTTATCTCAGAAAAATTATTTCACTTGGGAAACTACTATTTATGTTTGCCTGTTCTTTGGTTCCAGTTATTCTAGCACTCCAGGTCATATATATGAGCAATTCTCAAAGTCTCAGAACAACATGTTGGTGCACAAGTAGTCTGGTATCAGTATCTCCTCCGGGACAAACAGGCTATTAGTCCTTTGTGAGCATAGTGAACGCTCAAGATCAGCTGCGGAATGCTATTTCAAACCCTGGAATCAGAAACTGTGCCAAGAAGAGTCAAATCTTTGTTGGGCGTCACTTATAGCTGGTTACTGCTTTGCTATAAACATCTACTGGACAAAACTCTCTGTTATACTTACTGTCTTTTCTTTCATATGTATTTCATGTTTGTACTCACTGGATTATCTAATCTCTCTATGGCAGGCCACAGAATTTCACCTGGTTATGTCCAAACTGAGCCCAATATCTTGTGTTGTAAGCAAAACAAAAAATAGATGAGACAATGCTCTAATTCTAAGTGAGTTAAGTAACAAGCAGTTACTTTTATCTACTTTTCCATCTTTTGTGAGACAGTATGCAAGAAACAGAAACAGAAGATCTGAATGTGAAGAAAAAGAAACAATGCTGTTGGTATACTGGTGACTCCAGAGCCCAAACATTGCATTTCTCTCTCAAAAGTCTCCACACAACTGCAGCACTGCTCACATAGGCCTGTCTATGCTAAGAAAACAGTTGCTTTGCAAAGCCTCACAACAAGGGTAAGTGCTGGTGCATTCTCTCTTTGAATTCTTTTGATGGTATCCGCCATCTGGGGTTTACACCAGAATACCTATATGCATGTAATTACACTAACATACATTTTGTACAGAGACAGAATTCTTTTCAGTTAGAGGAACAAAATCCCAAATCGCTCTTAGGTAACACTTAAAATTCTGCATGGGCTCCCTGCTGATGGAAGCGCACAGCAAAGACAGTCAGCAGCAGCAGAGCTGTGCTTCATTACAAGTTTCTATTAGTGTGCCTGCCTGTCAGCCGTCGTGTTTCCCTTTTGCTTGGCATTTCAGCTAAAGTATCTAATGAATCATAAGTCACTGTAATGGGATCACCAAAGGCAACCAGTTGCAGGCTCCACCTTAATCCCCACAAATTAAGAATTCAGTAACAGGAGAAATGCATCTATTTTCAGCATTGCTTCCCAAGACACTGTATAAGTCTCAGAGCATCAATCGCCTGTGTACCTGCTCTGAAGAGGAAGATGTGGAAAGTGTTATAAATACCCAGAATAGCCTGAAACTCACTCACTCTGCTATGTTCAGATAGCCACACGATGCCACTGCATGAAGAGGGGTCCAGCCCTCGTTATCTTGCTGGTTCACATTGGCTCCATTTTCTACAAGGAACTTCACCATGTCCAGGTTCTCATCTATACAGGCCTGAGGGAGAAGGGGAGGGAGGACATTCAGGGGAGGGAAGGATTGAAGAGAAAAGGGAAGGGATAGATTAAGAAAAAAAAGTGTTGGTGTTAAATCAAGTGTACAACCTCAATTTGCAGTTTATTGGCAGCAGGTAATTCCTGGGCTGAGATTCCCACACTGTGAGCTAGCACATCTTAAAACTTAAGGTAGCATGAGGTTGGGAACTAAAATAAATTAATTTCAGGACTTTCAAAAATTAATTGTAACTCAAAGAGTCCCCAGGTAGACAACCTCTACATTTGCTCAAGCCTCACTTCTCACCAATTGATCTGTTTCCTTCCTCTCTCCCACACTGTCATCTCCCTGGAGCGGGGACACACTGTAAAATGATATATCTGTATTAGTTTTAGGTATGGCATCAAATTCCTCCTAAGCAAGGCAAGCTATGTATTTATTTAGATTACATTGTTCCCTCAAAACTTCAATGAAATAATGTCATAACAATGAATGAAATGAGATATCACTAGTGGTAGCAATGAGCAGGGAAAGCATGAGATCAAGAAGCCTGACTAAAGCAGACCATCTGTATACTGGATGTTGCCCTTTTACAGACGTAATCATAGCAAAAGCAGAATTTGACAGAAGTTAATAACTTCTTTATTCAGCAGTATTTATTAATTTTCCTGAGTATAACAAAGTACAACTTTCCCTGTTAGCTTTACAGACCCTGTGACCTACTGAATAGAACGACAACCTTTTATTAGCTGCTGTATGTATTCCAGAGCCTGTATTTAGAGAGACCTGCTAGCTTTGAAGTTGCCAGAAGAAAACCTAGCTAGATTTTCAAGTCTCAGCGCTTCTGTTGGGTGGAATTCCTCCTTCCTCAAATTCCTGGCTACAGCACGTTCTGCATTGCATTTACAGTTCACTGGAGGCTGCTATTTAAGGATGAGCTGGCAATTTAATACATATGTCCAAATGCATGTGCCTCAGCTGAGAAGCACCAAGCATGACTGGGAGGCAAAAGGACTGGCTTTTACAGCATGTCCATCTACAGACAGAAACCTAGGTCCTCATTACTAAAGAGGGAATCAGCTTGGTTGAAATTCCTCCAAAATCACAGTACTCGATTCTTTTATATAGCTTGATGTGGGCACATCTATCAGTTACAGCAGTCAGATGACTTCCGGATAATCATTCTTCTAAAATGAGCAACACTGACTATCCATTCCTACCCTAGCAAGTAATGAAAATGAGGAAATTGTCTTTAACCAACACCCCACTCTCTAGCCCCCGGTCCAGGAGACAATCCTGTATTATCTAACACATTCATCTATGCTGCATTGCTTATTTCAAAGGAGAGGCGTGCCCTACACCAGGACATCCAACGCTTGTTATTTCTACTGCAAGTGCAAATCCCAAACTAGCCTTTTACCCCACAAACACAAGTTACTCCTGTATTTGCTTGTTTCACAAGTAGCTGTGCAAAAGGCTACTTGTGAACTTTAAAAGCAAAAGCTTTTAAACCTCTTGCCTCTAAGGAAGCATGCTCCAGAAAACTAACTTCTAGTACAGTTACTTGGCAAATGCTGGAAAACGCAGAGTGCATCTATGGTGCTAGGAAAGGATGCCCCGGGAGCAGAATCAAGCACCCAAGTCCAGACTGTACCTATGCTGAAGTGTTAGCGTGTTTCCTTGTTCTGTTTTAGACTGGTTTAATCTTACTCTTTGCCAGAAAAGCACAAGCATAATTCTAGAAATAGTTTACTTTAGGGACTGCTCCAAACCCAGAACAGATGAGACTGCCCCTGGGTTGGCTCCCTCCACCCTGCCTCAGTCTATCAACACTCTGCCACCCGCAGGCATGAAACAGCTTCATCCCGTAAACCCAATTCTGGGGGACTTCCCTTAGATTATTTCAGGCACTAAAACTGGGAAAAAAACCCCACAACCCAAACCAAAAATATTGGGGACTGAAGAGCACCATACTGAGGTCGGAGGAGTGCCAGGTCCAAGCATTGACAGGGTAAGACATGGTTAGGTCTGAGCAAAGTAGATGCAACCAGGTTCTACCACCAGCCTCAGGAGCAAGGTTTGTTCCTTCATCCTCATTTATTTAGATCATCTGGTCCAACCCCCTGCTCAAAGCAGGGCTAAACCTGATGTTAGATCAGATTGCTCAGGGCCTGCTCCAGCCAGTTTTTACTGTCTGCAAGGATGGAGACTCCACAGCTAGCCTAGGTCCCTGTCCCAGTGCTTCACCATCCTCTCAGTGGGTAATTTTTCTTACTATCTAATCAGGACTTTTCTTGCTGCAGCTTATGCCTCCTGCTGCAGTAGTGCAGATGTAGCCTCTAAGTCTCAGCAGGTGATGAGAGCAGGAAACACAAGCCAAATATTCCTACTGTACAGGGGAACTAATGTGTGCCCGATAGGCACGTGATTAATTTTAAGACATATTCTAGAAGGTATACACTCCTGATTTCCATAATCCTGCAAACTATGCAAACAAATCTGTTAGTGGCTTACATCCATAACAATGCATTCAAATGCAGTAGGAAGGTAAAGTGTGCAATGCACACAGAGGTGGACATGGATACACAGAGGAACATACTGATCCCTTTACCATTCAAGGAGCAATTTTTGGGGAATTCGTCTCTGAGCCTGCAAAACTGAGAGCAAATCTGTATTTTATTGCCACCCACATTTATTGTGATATACTTCAAGTTTTCCCCTAACACACCTCAAATAAATTACACTTGCAATCTTATTGATGAGACTTATTTACATTTTGACCTGGGAACACAACCATTACATATCACTTTTTAAATAAAACTGACTTTATCTAAAAGCATATTGCTCCGAGAATAGCCAAGACAAGTTCACCCACACAGTGGTTTCTTTTGAGCTCAATCACTTCTGGCTGACAGAAGAATTATAGCCTCAAAGAATAATTTTATCAGTGTGGCTCTGACAAAGCAGCAAGGTAGCTGTTTCATGCTTGTGCATACTTAGTGCTGTGCTGTATTTGCATATTACCTGCAGCTTGAATGTAAATCTAAATTTAGACTCAAGAATGTCTCTATATTGTGAGCTTTGTATGTATTTGATAGAGAATTATATTTACATTGTTTATCATTTAAACCACCCCAATACACCTACTACATCTGCACATACTTGGAATCAGCCAAAAGAAAACACCAGTTCTTGGTCAAGCCACTGGATATACTGGACTCTAAAATTAAATATCTGTTTAGAGGCATAAAAGAGGGCCCCCCACCCCTTCTTTTAAATTTCTGCCTGTTATTGGCCTCGTTGTTCTGCTGGTTCCCGTCTTGCATGGTTCCTATGGAATGTATGCTAGAAACAGAAGGGATAATGGGATCAAACCCCACCTGTTCCTACACCGAAATCTGCAGTAATTTGACTCGCCTGGCTTCTGAAGAGATAAAATTATGACAAAGTGACAAAGCTACATGGGTGCTGACAACAGCAGGCATTCGCTTGCTTCCCCAAGGGAACCATCATGCATTTCATGCTTGCTGTTTGCATTTGCCAGGAAGATAAAGTCAAGCACAAAGGTGTATTAAGTCTTTAATGGAGCAGCAAAGTATTCTTTAATATCTAAGAAAAATAACCCTTACTCCACCCTTCTGCATTTACATATCATGAAAAATGGCTGTTCAAGTTATGTGATCAAGCAATGTGACGCTGCTTGACAAATATTTATTTTAGTATTAGTTAGTGACACATAAGAATAGAAATGAGCAGAGTTGAGTAACATGAACAGTTTTTTAAATGACTTGAGGCTGCGTTAACATTGGCAGGTATGACTTCTTGCCTGCCTCAAATACCAAAATGCAAGGATTTTTTGCATTTTTATAATATTACGTAATATTAATTCTATTGGTCAAGATTTTAATAAGTGAGGTACAGAAGGAGTTTCAGAAAATGACATTTGACAAACAGAGGTACTGAATAACCCCTGTTCAGTTCTGAAAATCTCGTCATTATCTCATGTAAGAAACTATCAGGCATAGGATTATTTGCATAATTTTTTAGTCAGACACCCTAAAAGAATACACTGCTTTTACCTTAATATGCTGACATATTTAACACATCTTAGAGCAATAATTATGAGGCCAACAATTGAGATAATGAGTAAAACTGGTAATTTCTAAAGGTCTTAAACTTTAAGAACTTTAGAAAACTTATAAAAATTATGCCAGATTAAATGGCAGCTTTTAGGGGTTGCAATATATTTCTGTGTACACTTTTAAAGTATCAACTGATTAACACTTATGTTATCACAGAATTCATACTTGCACACACATTAATGGTATTAATAGTTTCATATATGACATCATTTTACCAAGCTATAAATTAAAGAACAGAAATTCTTAATGTTTCAAAGTATCAGGGCACATAGCTTGCCCACCTAAAATTTTTGAGAGCCTCGACTTCTGATACCCCTCCAGAAAATCTCTGCTGTATATTTTATTGTGCCTACCTGCCAAAATTAAGCACTGTGAAACACCACATAAGAAAAACGCATTCACTGAGTTTCAGAGGGTAAAGTTCATCTTCTGGCTAAGCAAAATGGGTTACCTGAGGTTACTGGAGGAAGAAGAGGACAAAGAGGAAGTAAAAGGGGTAGATGTGTCCTCCTTTAAGTACTATTAATCCTCCAACCTTAAATTTAGGAGAGTGGATAAGTTTAGTAACCCGAGAGGATCTATCGCTATGCAAAGTTCTCCTCTTTTATTTGATACAGTGTTCCTTGGGAACATTGTAAGAATAACTACATTGGACAGTAATATTACAAAGCAGACACCTGCCCCTCCAACCCCCCAAAGGGAGGAAAGTCAGTCAAAAACAGTTGGTTGAGAAGTAACATTACCTTTTCAGTGGGTACTTATTTAATGTGAGGAAATACTCCCTCTCCTAAACTGCCCTTGAAACTTGCTTTGCATAGAGAAAAACACATATACAGATAGGCTTAGTTCTTTCAATTTTAGGCACTGCTAACCCTCAGCTACTTGGTTACATGTGCAGAAGAGGCTAAAAGCAAGGTTAACTACAGAGTGCAGCATTTTTGTCTCTAAATTTTTAATTCCTTCTTTATCTTCTTTCTCTGTAAAAGATATAACATAACCTTCAAGGCGATGCGATAGGGTGGGAGTATGCGGTGACTATCTTTCCCTCTAATCGGAGATCTTCAGCAGGCTAATCTCTTGCCATCCTTGTATTTTTCTTGGCAGCTGGTTAGCTCCAAGTGCTTCTGGAACGGCACTAATGTATTACAGTTTTAGCAGTCTTTGATGCAAACTGCATCCAGTGCCCAGAATTACCCACTAACCGTTCAAAGAAAGTTGGCTCATATGATTTAAATCCCAGGCATCACTGGGCAAGTCTCCATCCACAGCTCATGGTGTTCCTTCAGCTCCTGGCAGGGGACCAGCATTTAGCAGTTTTTCCATAGGGAGGAAGTGCTCAGTTTCTAAAATTTGCAGATATGGCATATTAGCTTCCCCCTCTTAGATAACAGGTGTAGTCCTTTACAGCCAGGGACACTCACTGCATTTATATTTTGTTTTTGCCAGTAGCTATTGCCAAGGCATTCTTCTTTCAAGCATGAAGTTTACACTGCAATAACAAAACAGGGGACACCAGGAAACGTTTCAGAACAACTCTCAAAACTCTGCTCGTCTGGCAAAGCTTGTTCAACAACCAGACAAAATCTGATCTTTATCTTTAATGAAACCTCATTATTATAATAGTACTGTTAGTGTTTGCTCCCTCCTCAGAGCATACAGAACACACAAGCGTCATCAAACTTCTGATGAGTATCAGCAACACAACAGCTCCAACTGCCTGCCAAGGTTTTTGGTTTGCCTATCTCCTGGGCATCCCCCACAGGACAGAGATAGGAAGATCAGGGAGTAACAGGAGCCAGATGGGATGAAACTGAAGGGTTCAGAGGACCAAGAATCGAGCTCTAACCTGGTGTAAACAGCATAATACTGCTTACTTTCTAGGGGGTGCATGACATTTTGCAAACCCCCAGCCTATGACTGGTGTTACATTCCCACTATATACAAGACAGCAGGGAGGAGAGCAACTAAACCACCTGACAAATTCCTCTCAGAATTGCTTGGGATCAGCTGAGTGAAGAAAAAAACCCCACCTTTTTGCCTCTACATGGAGAAAGTGGGATGGTTACAAACCTAGAATAAAGAAACTATGGCAATAATTGCACATCAGCAGTGCTGTCACAGGGACCCACATTAAGGCAACTGTCTTCTCCACAACTTACCCAGTATTGTGGTAGTTTAACATAAATACATGAACAACATTCAGTGCAACTGTTTTCAGGCAGAACAGTTCTTGTCAGCATTTCAGCTTTACATTTCAGCATTACAGCTCCTTAAGGGCACGGGCACTTCAGCTGCCATCTACCTGCACAACTTGGTAGCACTGCGTACCGTAGCACATCTAACAAGGGTGAACTTGGCTGAGAGCATATTGCATTTCTAAATGCAGCCCCATTGAGTAAATATTTAGTTTACAAACAGTATGTCACATCACCCAGTGTCATATGATCATGTAATAAAATAGCAGCAGTGTGCATACAAGAGCTTGAAATCAAAGTCAGCCAGGAAACCTGTAATAAAGGCTGTGGTTTTAATTATGGTTATATTTAATTCCCTGGTGCTCCCTCCTTGGTTGGTCAGGATTTAAGAGAGAGAACCGATGCATTTTCTCAAGGCAGAGAAAAGATGCAAGAAGGGAAAAGAAGAAAGGGCTACATGCTTGGCTTCTGTGTTACATGTTTCTACTATGAATACACCAGTCTTGTGACAGAACCCTGTCTTGGTGACTCCTCTGTGCAGAAGAGTGAAAATCTTGTAATCCTACCATGTCGGATTCTCGGGTAGCAATCCTCATGGTTCCCACATAGAAATCGTATTTGGCAGCTCCACTTGTCACACCTAAATACAACACGTAAACTAGCTAGTTGGACACATGCCAACTTTTTTAATCAAGTATTAGAGACGTCAGGCCAGTAGAGGCCATGCTTCACCTCTTCTTAATTACTCTAGTATTCATCTCTTGAGCCTCCCAGGAATATGGTACCTTTTGGCCTGTGCAAAATGCTGCTGTAAAATCAGATTGCTCATGAAACCCCCATTACTAATTCTTTTACCAGATTCTCCTCCAGTCCAGAAATCAAGTATTGATACCATCTTCAAAGCTCTTTATATATCCAGACCTCCCCTGACATGGTTTGTCTCCCTCTGTTCCATCACTGATCCAATTTCTGTAACTCTTAAGTCAAAGTATTAACAAACACCTCTGAGATTCTGCCATACCACCCAATGGTGAAACAGTTAATATTTTAGACAATGAGATCCTTAGAGCAGGGACCATCTGCAATTGTTTAAAGAGCACCCAGCTCTCAGTGCCAGTCAGGTAAAGAACAGCAACATACATACCATTGAATCACTGCAGTTGGAAAGGTCCTCAGGAGACTTATAGTCTAATGCCTCCTGCTCAAGGCAGTGTCTACAGTGAATTCTCACCGGCTTTCCAGGCTGTGGATGTGTGTGTGTATGGTATGTACACGTGTGCATATATCTACATATATACAAACACAGACACTCATATTTATTCTTTGTAAATCTAGGGAACTTTACAATGGTGGGGAAGGACTAGTATACACAGATGTGTCATGTGTCTGCAGCCATTCTGATCCAGAACTGATTCACCTCCATTGCTCAGATGCTTTATTTGCCCAAGCCTCTAGTCTTCTCCTTCCAAATGATGTTCTCATGCTAGAAACCTGACCTAGACTCATTCGGGTTGCAGAGGCTGCACCACCCAAGAGCTACAAAAGATTCTGCATTAGATATGGGGCGACAAAAGTGGGTTTTGTTCATAAAAACCAAGCACACCCTTTCCTAACACTACCAGTGGGACCATTTTTGACAAGATCAGACAGATCCACATCACACTCAAACTGATTAAAAGGTTTTCTTCGGACTTAATGAAGAGCCAGAGAGTTACTGCAGTGACTACAGGCCATAAAAATCACTAAACTAAGAGCAGAACTTTCTCTATGTGCATGCAAATGCAGTCTTGAATCCAACCTGAGACCCCCACAACACCTTAAGTAGGTTTAAGTCCAGGTTGCCAGTGTCCCTCCTGGCCCAGCCATATGTTTCCACACCTTGCCTTGCACAAGATTTATTTCACCCACATTTTCAAAGTGTAAAGAAACAGATGTACCCAGAGGGTGTTGCCTGTCTAAGCTAGGTGGGATGTATTACCCTCACAGTACCTGTCCTTTCCCACTGCCTACAGACCAGCATAAACCCATTTACAACAGGATGAGATGAATCCCATCCTCAATGACTTACCAGCAGTCACATGAGAAACCTCCAAGAACTAAGATTTACCAGGTTGCTCCTTAACCTGAGGCTTGAAATGGTTTTCTTTACTACAACCTTATGCTATATGATTAGTGCAACTAGAGCTTTTTGAGGAGTTTTAGAAACAGTTAAAGAGTTACTGCAGTCCAGAGGATGACATTGATACCAGCAGCAACATTAACTGTTAATACACTGGGCTCGAAGAATTAGCAGGCCAGTTAAGTCATGCTGTCACAACACATAGGTCACAGTCAAAGGGATTAAATGACAAGACTTACTTCTCTACTGTTCTCCTGTCATAAGTCTAAAACATATGGAACAAGATTAGCTGGGAGATGAAGGGAGTCAATCGCCCACTGAATGCAAAGTAAGAGTACATATACGATGTCAACATACACTGCAAACCAGGCAGGGCTCCACAAACAAAGGCAAGCCTGATGACAGCTGAACAGCATCAGGGTTAAATCTGGGAACACGGAGAAAGGAGTTCACAGAAAACAAAGAGAAAAGCACTCCCAAAATAGCCTTGCAACTGTCACCACTAGCATTGTCAGCACTGGAAGGTATGACCTTGCCATTGTGTCTCACGATCACAGCTCTACTCTTAAGGGGGCATTTGTCAGAACCGGCACTACCAAAAATTCCACTTCCAAGTGATCCTATATCTCCAGGAGCACAGATTACACTCGTCAGTGATTTTGGGAACAACAACAGCTCCTACTGTTGCTCCTGCAAAAACACAGAGCTTCTGTACCTTCCCTTCTTTCTTCTCAGCCCTGGTTTCAGGGTGTCCTTATGGCTATGATATCCTGCACGGGCACTTCTGTACCATGAACCCAGTTTTAAAACCTTCATGCTTTAAAATCCTTGTGCAAATCTAATTCTGACACAACTGTATTAGAACCAGCAGGAAGCGGTAAATTCTGTTTTAAAGAGAGCAGGGAGAAAGGTAGGGAAATTAGATTAAAAGGGTATTATTCATTTTCTCATCTGATTAATTAGCTATGTTGCTTCATTTTTTTAACAGCAGTTGAGTCATACTTCTCATGTAAGCAGGAAAAGAGATATGGATTATGTCAGATTTTTCCATTGGAAAAAAACCCACAACAACTAGAAGTGCTTGGCAGTATCCATGCCAATCATCAAAAGAAACCAACAACAAATCTCTTAGAATGATTAGCAGAACAAAAAACCCAGTAGAGTACAAGGGAAGAGAGGAATATGTGCAAAGGCATAATTATTTCATGAACGTAGCATTTTCAAGATGAAATAGCAGCACGAAATGTCAGGTGGAGAACTGCTTTGAATAGAAGACACATTTTGAAACTCTCCACGCGTTCATACATACACTGGGGACATCAACTTATTTAAAAGGAGGTAGATGTAAATATCTACTGCACTAGACTATAGATGGTTTAGCTAAATGTCTGTGAAATTCTTTATAATTATCAGGACTTCTGCTTTAGCTATTGCAGCCATGGTATTGCAGTGAATGCCGAAGCACCATGCTTCGCTTCACCACTGGCTGGTACATTATCTGCTTTCACTGAGGTAGCCCTCGGCATGCCAAAGCTTCCAACTCTGCTTCTTTAGGATAAACAGGAGCCACCGCTGTAAAGAAAGAGATGGTCAGTTGGACACTCACACACTCTGTGTTATCGAAACAGGAAGAAAATGGGAAGAAAGCTAAATTGCCCTGCTTTTACTTCTGCTAAGATGATAAGCATAGGCATGCAGGATTGCCATCTTTTTGCCCCTCGTTTAACATTTCTAATCAAATAGCATTTTGGCAAATCTAGGAAGATCAGCAAGGACCACAGATAGAAGTATTTTACTATGCAAAGAGCAACAAGGATCAACCCCTTATGCCAACCTCTCCAGCCTCATATTATTTGTGCTCCCATGTGTCCAGCAACCTACACTTAATTCACCACTCATTCAAACAGGACCCAAAACAGTGATTTTCCACTTCCACAGTGCTTTTCTTCTGCAGTCAATGGACTGTTTTGCCATTTGCATTCACAGACCAGAACACATAGCTCTAAACCAGATACAGGCCATGTGGGACTGACTTTAAAATCCAATCTAGATTATCATTTTACTCCCTTCCTTTTCATCATCTTCATCCTCCTAATTCCAACATGATTTTTAATACCCATTATTTCAACAGCAGTTGGAGGCTAATACTTTGTACCATCTGAGAAGAGCTTGAAATGAGTCCAGTACTTGATCAACTGCCAACACTAAAAATAAAGTCTTTCTGTCACTAAAAAGCAGGGACTGCCAGTTTTCTAATGGTGTCGAGCAGCATTAGCTTTTCAAGTCTCACCAGTTTAGTCATTCTGACCACTAAGTATGTCATTTCTCTCCCACTCAGCCAGAGCTCTCTGGCACTGGATCAAGACAGCATATATAAAATCCTGCCCTTAAATTACTGAAATTTTAGTTCCTGCCTGAAATAACTCTACATTTCATAATTAGAAAGCTCACAAGCATTACACTCCTGTGTGGAAAACGGAAATTTAGCTACTGCAGGTTTGCTTAGCAAAGAAATGTTCTGCTAACAACCCCCTTGTTCTTCAGCTCTACAGATGCTACACCAGTCATAATACTGTACCTATTTAACGCAGTTCCTAAAGGCACTTTTAAAATGCAAGCAAAATATATATGTGGTTTCTGCCATCAGCTATCTTACATAAACATATTCTAAATTTCCAAGATGCAACCTTAGATTAGCTTCAGCCAAACTAATGTGGTCTCCTGCAGCCCAGGGCTGACACTCACCCCATTGTCTTGAATGGCCACTGGAGGCTGCAGAGCAGCGTAAGGTGGCCAATGCCAAATGAAGCCTAACCTTGTCAATAATGGGGGGGGGTGGGCAGGGGGGAGTGGGGAAATCACTTTTCAGCCCACTAGGCAAGGTTACTCCACTCACACCATACCTGCTAGAAGGGTGAGATGGGGTAGGAAGGCATGGCAGGGCCACTCCGTGCGCCAGCAAACAATCCTCTATGGGAAGAGTCTCTCTAGGTCTTCTCCTAACTGGTCAGAGACATGAAAAAACAGCTGCAGATGATTTTAGCTCCAACTTGTCAAACTAAAGATGAGACCTGTGTTACCTAACTATAGACCTCAAAGACAGAAATCTCTGCTGGTCACTTCAGGCTTCCTTTAGTCTCTCCCATGGTACGATTTTGCAGCAGGGTCTGCTGGCTGAAGCCAGGGCTGCCTTCATCCTGCCCTGTCTTACACCTGGCCAGCAGACTCTCTCCCCAAGCAAGGGGCACTGATACTCATTTAATACTCCACTAAACAGATCCAGGAGCTAAACTGGCTCACAGTGGGACGGGACAAGCATTTACACTGATAGGAAAAGCATATGACAAGAGCAGCAGGAAGGGCAGGACTGAGATAGTCTTAAGCTGCCACATAACCATTCACTTGGACATCTTGCTTATGTCAAGACAGACAGCTCACGCCGCATAAGGCCCAGGGAAAAACTTGTTTTTTCAACAGAGAAAGCAAAAAAGTCACTCCAGGGCTAGTACTGCTTTCACAGAAATCAGCTGTTCCTTACAGACAGCAAAGCTCGCACAGGGGAAGTACCATGAGCTCCTGCAAATGCCAAGAAGTGCCCAGTTAGCACTAAGTAAGGGTGAAGATGATGAAAACAGTGGCTATATGCAGAAACACGTCAACACAACTGCAAGTAAGAAAGAGGAGATTTCTTTGGTGGATTCATAGACAGTTTATTCAGAAGCAGAGTATTAGGCCCTTGGTTTCCGTGGACATCATTGGCTTGCAACCACATCAGTTTTGTTTCAAGATCTCAATCTCACCTTTGTGGCCAGAAAAAAAAAAAAAAAAAAAAAAAAAAAAGATGGTTTATAAAAAGAAAAACATACACTCAATAATTCTACTTATTCATTCTCATTGCCAGTGCTGCAGTGCCTGGAAAAATTTAAATTTTCTTCTTTGCAGTTGTAGATTCAGGTGGCTAAATACTCTCTAATTATCAGTCCTGTGTGCTCCTAGGGGCTCAGCAAAAATCATCACTAGACAGACATGTAGCAGCTTGCTCAGTCATTTTCCAGTCCAGGTAAGTGACTTTGTTGGTTTGTTTTTTTTTTTAATCCCACGGCAAACAAACTAAAGCAAATCTCAGCATGGCCACCAGTAACAAAATCATTCACTAATGCCTTCTGAGCATATCACCCTCATACTGCCATCAGCAGTCCAAGCAGAGGTCAGGGACTGTCCTTTGGGGATGCCCATGGGAAAAGAGAGATGGTGGCAAATATGGTACTGAGAACAAGTGATCTATTAAAGAAAATGACATGTAGAATAAGTTCATTGAGAAGGCACAAGTGCTGCTTGATAGTTCTTTGCTAGACCCTTGCACAGATGCTTTCATAGAGTAATTGAGCACCGTAAGCGTATTAAGGATGCTGCCATGCACTGAACTGGTGCATGGTGCATGTCAAAGCATGACACCAGATATGTTGCTAGTTTGAAAGATGGACACAACTAAGGTGTCTACTTTCCCCAGTGACATTAATGACATTTTCAGTCTAATCAAGAACTGTGGTCTCTGTGATCAAAGAAATACAGACCTGATGCAAACTTTTATGTTTTCATAACAGTAAACCCAGTTACTTGCTCTGACACCATGCACATGCCCTGAATGGTTTAGATACTGGCAGCCCAGTGTGAACTGCTGATCGAGTGCTCTGTCAGGACTTTTAAAGTGTCACACAGCCCTGGCTAGCAGGTGCCGAAAAAAGGACGTAGCCAGAAATGGATAGAGCAATGAACATACACAGCAAAGGGAGGAGTGGTGGGGGAGAGGCAAGCTCTCCACTTCTGTAACTACCATTTACAGAAGCAGCAGCCAGGCAGACTGAGTAGGCTTACAGGTGAACTACAGCAACTACTCATCCTTAAAATAAAACAAAACCTGGTGCACGTGCAGTTAGAGGATGGTGATTTCCATGTTTATTGCACTGTGTCACCCGTGTATTAGTCTGCCTTGCAGGTGGGTGGCACCAGCCAATCCTCAGAAACAAAGTACCATAACCTGCATGGTGAACAGGAGAAATTTAGGAGAGGGCAAGGTGTGTTGACAAAGCCCCGCTGCCAGAGACATGAAACAGTCTCACTTCTGAGTGGATCACCCCATTTCTGCTGAAGAGAGAAGAGACGCAAAGAGCATCATGCAGGACAACTTTCAGAGGTATCACAATGCAGCCCCATCTCCATGCCAGCTGTGAAGGAAGAGGAAGAGCTCACAGAAGGAAGCAGTGAGCTGATGGTTGGGAGAACAATCCTGCAGATGGGTCTGTCTCACTGGAAACATGACTGCATGTCCTCAAGACCATGGACACATTCCTGGTTGCAGGGTGGGTTCCCAGCTTGAAGCAAGAGCTAGGCCATGAGCAAGTGATTTTGTGATCAGGCATACAGATGGGTGTGATAACCAGGAACTGGTTGTGTGATGACTTGCCTGCTGGAGGCATGGCAGACACACAGCCAGAAAGGCTCTGGAAACAAAATGGCTCATGTTAGAAAGTTGGACAGCAGTACTTCTTGGGTATTGCTCTTGGAAATCATGTCATGGCTACGCGTAGGTCCAGACAAATGGACAAGCAGCAAGTGTCTCAGTGTATGGCCAAGAAGATGGAAAGGAGGAGTCACTGGGAAGTGAGGAAACTCCTGCAATAGAGAAAGGGAGAGATCTTACCAAACCCAAAAAGAACCAAGCTGCTGGTGCTTACATTAGCAGATGGTATAATACAGAATAGTGGATGCATGGGAAATTGTGATATTTTGGAAAAGAGCCACCAAGACTTTTACAGAGGGAAGTCATACGACAGCAAGCCACTGGGGTCCTTCAAAGGGTAAATAAGCACAAAAGCAAGGGAGATCCAAGTGATACAATCCACAGAGACTTCCTAAAGGGTTCTCACCAGGTCCCTCACCAAGGCTCCTAAAGACACTGAATTACAGGGATAAGAGGGAAGATCCTTGCATGATTCAACATATTTTCATGATAGGGAAACCAGAATATGTGATAGAGTTTCCTCCTGGAGATCTTTGCAGAAATCTTTCCTGAGGTCTGTGCTGCCAAATGTACTAAATAAAGGATCTGTAAGAGGAGGTGATTAGTGAGGTGATAAAGTTTGCTGATGAAACTATTCAAGAGGGTAAATAAAAGGACAAACTTGAAGAATCTCACAATACTGAGCAACTGGTGATAAAATGACAGATGAAATTCAATGCAGATAGCTGCGGAATGAATCACAGGCAAAAAAATACACCTAATGTCATATAACAAAATGAAAGGTTCTGAGCTTATTACTGCCATTTAGGAAAAAGCTCTTAGGATTATAACAAATAGCTTTAGGAAAATATCAGCTCCAAGCTCAGAAATCAAAGCAAATTCTAGGAATTATTTGGAATGGAACAAAACAAAACAGAAACTATCATTAGGCCCCTATGTAATGGTGCACTCAATTTTCAGTATCATGAGAAATTCTAGTCTCAACAACTAAAAAAGATGTGGTAGACACGAATGGGACATGAATTAGAAAAAGATTATATTTAAAAAATGGAAAAAAAAAACCACCAAAAAACCAAGCAACCTTCCTCATTTTCCAAAAGCATTTCTTATGGATTTCTGTGGCATCACAAATATGGTTTATGCTATTTGTAGGGCACCACAGAAATAAACAATGCTTTGGGAAAAAAAAAATCTGGCTAAAGAAGAATTAAAAAAGATAAGAAGAGAACAAGTTGTAAAAGATTTGGGGAAAACAGGACGCTCACTCTACATCCGCTCCACACTCTGCTGTAACCTCGATCCACTGCAGCTGTACCAGCAGGGACTTGGTCTATGTAGGAAAGCACGGGATTCAGCACAGACTGCAAAACCTTGAGCCTGTGTAAACACTCATCTGAAAGTCTCATCAGCAAGACTAACAAGACCCAGCTCTGTTCCTCCTGTTCAACAAAAACGTTGAAACAGAGACGACGTTTTACTGGTGTGAGATTAAACCAAAGTGGAGAAGGTGGAGAGCTCCAGGGACCAGAACCCAGACTCAAAGCATTCCTGACAAATGTTCTTACAACAAAGCCTAACAGGGAAATTCCTACACTTAGGTGGGAGACATCTAAAGGCAAAACAAGGACAAAAAGGACACAGAATCAGAGCGGATCACTGACTAGATATCCACTCAAGACAGGCTGGGCTGAAAGCAGCCCAGCCACCACGCTGCTGTGCAACAGGTCTCATTCATGTGAGGGCAACTCCGCTCCTGCCAGGTCTCAGCCACTTTAGCCAACGCACCACGCCAGCTCCGACAGCTCCCATGCTGTAGGGAGCACACTGCTTGCTTAGGGTCTTAACCTTTCAAAGCAACATTTACTAAATATATTGTTATAGCATTATTTATACCATTACTTCTAATTTTGCTTTACCATCCCCTCATCTCTGTCCCCACTGGGTAATTAAGGCATCGCTGAATGACTCAGTGGGGTGCTGCTGAAGAAGAAAGCAAATCTCATTCTGGAATACGTTACAGACAACTGCTGTTAGTAAGGCCCTGAAGAAAATTATTCTTGGGCTGGAGAGATCTCCACTTAAGTTATCACACTCAATTTGAAAGCAACATACTCCTAAGAAGCACAGAGGAGAACAACAAGGCTCACTGCAAGTTTAGAAGACATCAACTAGTTGGAAAGGTTAAATAAAACCAGCCTCACTGTATCTAGGTAAAAGAAAAAAATAATCTGAGGAGAACAGAGTCTTCCAGTAGTGGGAAGCCTGTTATGAAAGGGAAAGAAATTGCAACCAGAGGAAAACAAAGAATTCAATTTCATTTGGAAGAAAGCAGAATTGGGTCAAACACTGAGAAATGCTCCCTAACTGCTCCACTTGCCAGGCACTGGAGCACACTCCAGGGGAGGTGCACACAAGCTCTTTGTGAAGATGTTTAGGAATGGATTAGTTAACTGTCTTTTGGAAAAAGCTCTGCTAAACCTGGTCATGCCTTAGTGCAGAGGACTGGACCAGAAGGTCTTCTGTTCCCTCTTCCAACCCCGCAACTCTAACTCTACAACTGCAGCAGACTGCCCTCACCGCTGAGACAGCACAGACTGGTCCTTCTCAGATGGGTCTGAGAAAGAGCAAATGACAAAAAGCCAAACAAATGGTAGAGGGAGGGATGCAGCTTTCAGCATCATACAACAGAAGGAGAACTATCAAAGCACTGCTCAAAGAAGCCAAAGGATTAGGAAAGCAGTTTAGATAGACTGGAGAAGGGGTGAGTGGTTAGCGTAACTAAGACCAGGCCATAGCAACAAATAAATAAATAAAAAAAGAGCTGGTAGCTTTGTCAACAACAGGTATCCCCAAATCTCCACGACTCTGAGGGTTTCATCATGATAACACTGTATTTTAAAAGATAACCCTGGAATCAGATTACATTAAAAGGTCTTATTTTCCCTAATGCAGCAGTTCTTGTTTTGGACAGGGCTTGCATTTTTAAGTCACTTAGCACAATGTACAGGAAACTGGGCATAATGTCAGCACATGGATTCCCTCCCAATGACCACAATCAATTCTTTGTTCCTTGTTCAGTTTGTGTAACGTTGAACAATTTTCTTAAAGATTAACAGCACCTAAACTAAGTGGAAAAGAATGGATTTTGTGGACTGAGTTGTAGACTGAAGACAAGCCAATACTTGAAATAGCTATAAGACAATATTTGGCCATAAGCATAGGGCTCCTTCTATAGCAGCTATTAATAAGGGATCAAAAATAACTCATGCAATATGCTCTGAGGTTTAAACCTTGGCTCTGCTGGCATACAGGTTGGCACGGTCCTGAAGTCTCTCATCAAGAGACAGACAAATTTACCACTTATCTTTTTCAGTGTGAGGGAATGCTTGTTCAGAATAACTCCAGTGATATCAATTTAAAAGACAAACCATTTAAGGCTGCGAAGGTCAAATTCTGTTTGTCAGTCATCCAAGAAAGAAAAGAAAAGCTAGTGCAAACCGCGAAGTAAAGATGAAATCCATCTTTTACAAGAATACCTAGTTACTGTGTTCAGTCAGATATATTAGTTAAGGCTGCTGCAAGCCAGGTGCAGAAAAAGGCTCAAAAATTTGTGGATTAGCAAGGTGATATCCCATACATATACATATTCTTTCTTCTAGCTTAGAGGTCGCTATGAAATGTAATCTTCACGCCACTGCAGCAAGTTACCCAAAAATTCAATAAAACTGCCTATTAAATACAAAGCATAACCGCCCACCATTTACACAATATAGTATTACTTAGACTTCTAAAAATTGCTGATTTTCATAGAATCATAGAATGGTTTGGGTTGGAAGGGACCTTAAAGATCATCTAGTTCCAAACCCCCTGCCATGGGCAGGGACACCTTCCACTAGACCAGGTTGCTCAAAGCCCCATCCAACCTGGCCAATTTTAATTTGAAAACTATTGCTTTAACATTTGAGAAGGTATTTGGCCTTATTAATTTTCCCCTATCTTATTTCTCTACTTGACTCTAATCTGTAATAAATAATGCCTTTTTAATTATTCTTTATATCATAGAGGGAATCTTCCGGCCACACTATCCTAGAGTCTGGCAATCTGTAGCTTAACTTACAGAGTTAGAATTTATACCCATCAAGCAGTTTCTGAACTTTTGGCTTTTGGCATGAACTATGTGCGAAAGCAGTTAGTTCCACAGTTGAATTTTACACTGGATGAAAAAATATTTGTTTTCAAACTCCGATGTCCTTTTAATTCTTCTTTGTGGGGAAAAGCAAACATTCCTAATCACATCTAACATATGTATTTTGGATACCTCTATGATATCTGTGCTTGTGGCTTTCTACCAGTCATTAAGAATCATAGACAGTTTTGATCTTTCCTTGTATGGAAACTACTCCATGACTTTGATCACCTTGCTGTTATTTCTGGTATCTTTCTATTGACTACATTTTTTTTTTTTTTTTGAGATGGTAGTAAGAGGACTGTACATACTAATCTACAGAGAGGGCAACATGAACTTATACTGGCTTTATGACCTCTACTTTATTTATTCCTTTCTTAATAAGTCCTAATGTTTAATTTGCTTTTTTACCCACTGCAGTACTTCCATGCTATCACATTAAATCCCCAGAAAACCTCTTCCAGTCTCTAACAGCTGGATCAGAATCCACTGTTTCCCCATAAATATTACTTCTCATTTACCGACCAAATTTTGCCAGCGATTTTATCAGCAAATTAGCCAGTATTGTGAAACTCTTCACTGCCAGCTTTCATTTTAATTATCCTGAATATGCAGCACCATCAACAAACTGTAATCTCACTCTTAATTCCCTTTTCCATCTCACATATGGGTGTGCAGAGCAGCACAGACTCCAGGGGAGATGCACAGGATAACTCCCCTTCCTCCTGTAAACTGATCTTTTATTCCTAGCCTTTTTTTTATCTCTTTCAGACAGTAATTAATCAATTATAAGAGCCCTTTTTACTTCACAACAGCTTTGCTTCTTAGAGCTTCCATAGAGGGACCTTGTCAAAGGTCTTTTGGAAACCCAAACATACCACCTTAACCAGATTTCTCCTCTCCACATGCTTGTTGACTCCTTTGGGTTTATCATTTCCTAGCTGGTTCTTGGAGTCCTTTCTGGAAACTAGCACCACATGGAGAACTGTCACTTCCCATTGACATGGTCCTGCTGCAGGGATGGTCCTCTGGTAGGTGGTTTAAGTGGTATGTTATACACAATGGATAATAGCTTAGTGACTTCATATGCCAGTTCCTTCTGAACAAATACCAGCTGATGCTGAAGACCCAACACTTTTCATTTGTCTGAGCAGTTCTGGAACCTCTTCTATCAATATTGCAGCTTGATAAAGCTCAGAAAGCTTAATTTTTATTTTTTATAAGAGCTTTCTACAGGAAAGACGCAGTATTGCTGAGAAGCAATACAAAACTGTTCAGCACACAATGGCAAAACTGGGACAGATTTGTCGTTTGAAACTATTTAGTTGAGCTGTATCCAAGACTCAGACTCCCCACATAAAAAATGATACTGTGTGCTCCCTGTACACAGCATATATTTATTACAGTGGTTTATGATAGAGAGGAGAAAGCACACAGGTCACCCCATATAAAAGATGATATGTCACAAGGAACAATGTATCATTCTTTCAATTTTGAAATAATTAGGATTTAAATTCCACTAAATCATCACTTTTCAATTTTCTTTATTGCAAGTCCCCCTGGTTCCATAGATACAATATGCAGAAGTTTGTGTAAGTTCTATTTGTCAGCAAATACACTTGCCCTCGTGTGCCCACCTCCCTAAATAAATTCCACCTTCCAGTTCCATGTATAAGAGGAGAGACTGAGGAACATATGTGTGAACAGGGAAGGGATGCAAACTCTAGGAGGAGAGGTGCAGATAATCTTAGCTGAAAGTTGGAAGGCTTATGTATTGAGCCTTTCTGCAGAGGTCTAACACACCCAGTATCTAAGATGCAACTCACCTCACGCTGGGAACAGACCTTGGATGAAAAGTACAGCCTCTGAGGAGCTGCAGGGGACTTCTACTACCTTTCAGCTTTCCCCTCAAATTAATTAGACTGAGTGACAGAGGGTCTGGGAAACAAATAGCAAGTGACATGGGAACTAGAGACAAGCTCAATAGCTCCAGGGCAGTCCAAACCCCTGAAGTGGCAACTTTGGTCCAGAAAGCATCCAGCAGCACACACACCTAGGGGATACAGGAGCAGCCAGCACACTGTAGAACTGCCCAGGAACAGCAAACAGGAGTCAGATCCCACCCAGGACTCGAAAGGAATACAGAGCAACAAGTTGTCAAACAGTGCTTTCTCCTCACCGGTTCCTTCTCCTCCTAGCCAGAGGCTGTTCAGCTTGGTCCAAGGGAGGGACTTAGGCTGTCAAAACTGGCTCTCCCCTCACTGCCCTGCTTGCAGAAAGCCTGGTCTACAAATCACAGGAGCTGTTTAGTCCTACCTACCAGCCAGGTTTCCTCACGTGCTGGCAGGAGCAGTGCTTTGCCTGCATGAAGGTTTGGCACTTAAAGCTGCTTCTTAAACCCAGCTCCCCAGGGTAGCATATCTGTCTGCTGGGCACAGGCTGGGTATATGGGGCTGAACAGCGCTGTCTGACTCTTCACAAGTTCGCGTGGGTGCTAAGGTTAAGGAAAACTGGACCTTAAGACATTCTTTTTGCAAGGACACAAGCTTGCTGCAAGGACACAAGCTTGCCCTGCTAGCTTGTGGCTGCTCACTCCTGCAGTTGATCCACAGGGACCAAGTAGCCATCACTCATGGGCTGCTTGCAACAGCTACAGCTACTCATGACCCTCCACAGAGCCCAATCTGTATCCTAGTGCCTCCTGCACCCCCCTTCCATACACAGATGGCACTGAGCAACAGTTAATATTTGAAGTGCAGCAGTGATTAAATTGGTAGCTGGACTGAAAGTAAAAAGGGCTCCATTAAAGTGAACTCACAAGCCAAAAAGGATGGTTCAGCTTGCTTTATAGCATTTCCTACAGCATCAGCCATTCTGCACATGGGATCAGCATGAAGCATTCTTCAGCAACTGGAAGACAATTGCTAAGCCCATTAATAAAATTGAGGCAGCCAAGAAAGATAAGAGAATATCCCTAGCCTTAAGGGCCATTGATGTCTGTACTGCAAGATGGTTAAGAAGCATTTACCAAAGTGGTAGTAAGAAACAGAAATCTACAATCATCATCTCCCTTGGGAGATATTACCTGGCAGTACTACTTACTGCGTGTCTACTCCTGATGAAAAGAGATCATGACATGCCTTAAAACTGAACTGGTGCTGACAGGTAAGCAGTTTTGAATCGTTGGTGAAGTAATTGTGCAAGTTTGCACCAAAAAGTAGGGAAGGCATTGCAGGTATGAGATGATAGCAATTGCTCACTAGCCATGTTCCTGCAAGACTGAACTCTGAAGAAATTAAGAGTCAAGTCAACTAGAAAGAACCTCTCCTATTTCCCTCCCGGCAGTGACCTCACCTTAAAACTTAATTTTTTTAGAAGGGGAAAAAAAAAATAAAAATCAGGGAGATAAGGAAATCACGAAAACGCCCTGGAAATGTTTAGTTTGCTGTGCACAGGAGCATCTGATAGTCGCTGGAAAGAGCTACGGGCAAGTGAGACTGAAGTTTCATGCAGTGCACACCACTACAGAAGCACTGCAGCTAAGGAGTCTGGTATAACAAGACCAGCACACAGGCGAGAAGGAACAGACTAAGGACAGTTCCCAAGAAAAGCAGACTGGTCCTGCTAGCTACATTGTGCAGCACCAGAGCCCCAACCCAGGGAATAAAGGGGCTAAGGAATAAAGGAATGGCCATGGAACACTTTTGGGACCAGGCAGGATGCAGACACAGCTGAGGAGGGAGCTGGCTGATGTCACTGCAAAGTCACTGTCATCTTTCAAAGGTCATGGTGACAAAGGGAGGTTCCTGATGACATGCAAACACCACCCATCATGTAAGAAGGATCCAGGGAACTGTGGGCCGATCAGTCCCACCCCGGTCCCTGGAAAAGCTATGTAGTAAATCTTCCTGAAAGCTATTTCCAACTGCATGCAGGAGGTAGTGGTGACTGGAAACAGCCAGCAGGGATTTACCAGTGGCAAGTCTTCGCTAACTCGATTGCCCTCCACAATAACAAGCTAGCTGGGTGGATGATGGGACAGTGAGCATCGTACACCTTTGACGCCGTCTCTGACGGTATTCTTAATAAGCAGACTGGCGAGACAGAAGCAGACTATAAGGCGATGAAAAATTGTCTAGAATATCAGGCTCAAAAGGTAATCAGCCACACAAAGTCCAGCTGGCAGCTGATTACCAGTGGCATCCCTAGGGTTGATACTGGGGCCAATACAATTCAGTATCTTTATTAACAAACTTGATTAACACCAATTATGGGACAGAGAGCATTCTCAACAGGTTTGCAGATGATACCAAACTGGCTGGCATGGCTGGGGCAGGAGATCCTTCTCAGAGGGACCTACACAGGCTGGAGAAGTGGCCTGATGGAGCACTTATGAAGGTCAACCAAGGCAAACGGAAAGTCCTGCGCCTGGGTCAGAATAACTCCTTGCAGCAACACAGACTGGGGCAACTGGCTGTAAAGCAACTCCGTAGAAAAAGACCTGCCAAGTTCTCAGGGAGGCAGAGCAGACAGATGAGAGGCAGTCAAGATAACTGCTTTTATGGACTATCAATATAACTGTCTGGAAGAGACTCTGACACACAACATTGACTTTCTGCTTCTCCAAAGTCCTTGAAACAGCAATTTTGAACACAACTTCTACCTTTCAAAGCTTGTGCATAGTACATGGATTCCCCTAAAAGCTAACAAGACTGATAAGAATATCAGCAAGCAGCTGAGCTGGCTGGAGCATGGTGTAGTTCAGTCGGTTTCCCAAGAACATGGTGAAGAAGCATGAAGCAAAACGAGAACTGAAAGCCAGCATCAAGTGATGAAGCCAGCTTTGAAGGTTTAACCTAGACACTACTCCCTTCGGAAGCAAGTCAGCAGCACTTTCTAACCTTCTCTAGAGAGCTATTTCAGCCCACTATTCATAATTCTGCTTGAAAAATTTGCTGTAGACTGCTTAAAAACCACCTCTTGCACCAAAAAAAGGAAGATGTTGTGGTAATAGGCTAGAACGTAACATTTTGTGTGTGCCATCAAGTTGCTTTGAAAGCATCTTTGCCAGTGTAATCATTTTTGGTAACTGAAATGGTTATATAAATGCAATGTGTAGATCATACAAACAGTAGGAACATCACTTGCGATGTTCATTAAAGACCCAAGCAATGGCATGTGGTTTGCTAGCACAGGAACTTCTGCTGGCATGATCACATCACTTTAAAAAAAAATTAAATCAGACACTTCGCAAGTCTGTAGTGTTTGTATGACTGTCACGGGTGCAGTTAAACTCCTAACCGGGCACAGGATATGCACCTCTTCCTGGACAGGTGTAGGCTGCGCTAATGCAACCAGTTAGCTCAGATTTGGTTGTTATCCACAGAAACACTAAACCTGTCTACACTGGAGAGCATGTCATCTAGCTTACAGAAACGAGACAGCAAATGGGGTAGAAAAATGGCTTGTTAGATAAAAATTTAGAACTTCATCCTCCAAAACCACAACAGTATTTAAGGTAAACATTCTGATGATTTCTGTTGGCAAAGGCAGAGTCTCTGTTAATGATGTAACTCAGAGCAGTGTCCTGGATATACCAAAACAATTAAAGCAAGCCCCATTACTCACAGCCTGCTGGGTCAGAGTTCACCTGCCCCAGCAATCTTCCAAGGGAGAAATCCCTATTAACATGTCTCGCACGAAATATCAAGTTGTCACTCAAGATCAATGCATAATTAATAATTGTTTTGGGTAAGGCTGACAATCCATACAAATTCAAATCCTGGAAAAGGAAGAGAAACCCTGCTTCATACTTTGACTTCGGAATGAAACCATTGCAGCAGTACTTCAGGATGCATCAGTTCAAGCGCAAAAAACAGTACAGTTAATTCAGCGCAGCTCTGTGTGCGGGCCCTACCAGCTTCAAGCTGGTTTACATCCATTTGGGTTACGGTATTATATTTACAAGTCAAAACTAAACAGACATAAGCCAGGTTAGGCCAGCAGAGCCCACACACAAAGTCGCATCAGTTCACCAAATCACTGTTAGAGTCACCTCTTGCTAAACCAGCAGTTGTGTTTACACAAGGCCTGATACTACGAGTTGTTGCTATTGCATGATTTCAGATTTAAAAAAGCATAAAGCTTTGTAACGAAATCACATTAACTGTCTAAGACAGCAAGGAATGACAAATTATAAATAGGTGGTGGCTTCAGACAGATTCCAGAAATGGATGGTGAGCAATCACTGTGGCAAATCAATGCTCCAGCTCAGAGTATCAGAGAGGGGCCAGGTTTAGTTTTACCCTGAAAAGGCAGTGACACATAAAAGGCTAATGGCAGGTGGTCATTCTGCATTCTGTACATTTCACAAAGATTTATGAGCAAGGCTGAATGCTGGAAAAGCAATGCTGAAACTGCTTGTGTCCCTCTGCAAGGTCAGCTTATTGTATTATGGAAACATTTCTAGTGAGACTCTTACAAGTTAAAACTGTTCTGTTTTTTTCAGCTACTGGAAACAAACTACTAAGAAAAAACAGCATTAAAAAATTCACACCATTTACTCTTAAGGAGTGACTTTTCAGTTATTTTCAGATGAGCAAAGACTATATTTAAGCTGAGAGCTTAAAGCTGGGACGCTGATCTTTCAAAAATTTATTTAACATGAAAACATTTAACAATAGTGCACATAAATATATTTTCTAAAATACTATTTTTAAGTACTGTACGTTGCAATTATTACGCATGAACGCTGTCATGAGAAATTGTGTAGGTGTCTGAATCAGGAATTTTGATGTTCATGATTGTCAAGAGCTTGATGAGGAAAGAGAGGCCTCTCTGTATTCTGCTGTCAGCAGTGCAGGATATCATTCTCACTAGCTTGGGAATCTAGAAAAGCAAATTTCCTCTGAAAAACATGTTTTAAGAATTAAGTATTGAAGACTGGTCCTGTTCCACCACAGCAAGAGATACCTCTCTGGAGTGAGGGGAGGAAATAAAATTTGGCACCTATAAGCTGTGCAGGTTGGAGCTCCATCACAGTCATGCTCTCAAGAGCCCCAACAGCACAGGCAGATCACATCACCCTCCATTTTCAAGAAGTTGACAGCAGCTTGAAACATTTCTCTGCACAGGCCTGTATAGACTATACTCACTATGAAGTTGTTCTTAAATCCATTCATGCCGAAGTGAGCCCCATAAAAATAGGCACCTAAATCACCACCAAATCGTTCCCTCAAAATTCTTATAAACTGAAATTTTCCTGCTAAGGCATACTGAACACCTCTTCCTGTGAGCTGCACCCTTCATCCCTGTGCAGATCAGTTTGCTGCAGCCCAATAAAGGAGATTGCAGGGACAGCTGTTGCACCTCCCTTCAGAAGGACAGCTGAAAATAAACTGCAGACTCAGATCCCAGGATTTATACTGGGCACCTTCACCGCGCTGGGGCCATACCATTATCACGAGGTCAAACGGTTCACTCATTTGGAGAGCTTGCAACTGGAGGGTGGAGGCTACCATTCCCCTGAAAGGGTCTGGGTTTCTCTTTTGTTCATTTTTTTTATCCCAGCCCTGTGCACAAACACAATTTTTCAAAAAGCAGAGCAGACATTTCAGAGTATTTAATGCTCCCCCTGCCCTCATTTGTATTCAAAAGTTAGAAAGAAAAAAATCTCAGTTTATACAACCACTTACGTAATATTCCCCTCTCTCAACCTTCTTAAAAAGATTGCTCTAATATGCAGTCTGACAGGCCTTTTTGACTTATGGTATATAATAATCCTCAACTGAGAGTTAACATAGCAACTCAAAAGTCTTATATTTTAATATTAGTCAGTTATTATCTCAGTATATTACAACACACAGTGCTTCAGATGTCTCACAAGCCCCACAGTACCTAATCTGAATTCTAAGTCTCTAAACCTGTTTGTAATAGAAGCAGCTCCCAGACCCTAACGCTCAGTTAAAATAAGCAAGAGGCATTATAAATTGCAAAAATAATACCAGGATGACAGTAGTTTCATCTAGGTTACAGCTGAGAGAGTTCTGCACTTAAACGTTGCCTTTAATGTTTCAGCAGGTTTCAGCCACGCCAACAGGAGCTACAAGATACCGCTCTGGAACAGCGACCGTTCCAGGCACTGCATTCATTCATTGCTCATTCCTGCATTTTTTGCTGAGCTGGCTTTCAATCTTATCAAACAATGTTGATTCAGACAAGTATGCAGCATTAAAGACTTGTCTCCATCTCTAATTCAAGCTCAAGAATTTGATTTACAGAAGTCAGAAGGCTTTCAGCATATATTAAGCATAACAAGCCTTCCCTAAAATACCTTTGCTTCCCAAAGGAGATTTCCATGTGGGGCCAGAGCTCTGGACTATCCAAGCAGCACTGCTGCAGAGATGAGAACTTTTCCACAGACAGCACTAAGGGACCAGGGTCATCACTTCTAGCTGCTGCCATAAAGGAAGTTGTAACTGAAAATCCTATCAGTTCACTTGCTCACTGTTTATGGGGAGCAACAGAGCTTGACTCATCTAATCACTAGATAGGATAAACAGAGGTTGAGGAAGGAAACAATGAAGATGCACATTTCCCATCACAAATACCCATCTACTTACTAAAACAGAGTAAATTTCCTCCTAGCATCCAGCAGCTGAGTGAATGCTGTGGTTGGCTTCAGTTACCAGAAGCCTAACTAACCAGTTGAGAAACTGCCCCTAACCAAAACAAAGGAAGACTTCCTCCAACTGCTGCAAGTAGCAATCAATCCTCCAAGGCTCTAACTCATTTCAGTTCAAGGTTAGTTTGTTTAGTCTGGAGTTAATGCTGCCCACTTAGGAGATTGTTTTGAAATAGAGATGCAAGGGACAGACAATTGAACTAACCCACAGGGACAAAACATCAAGCCAAAAGAGGGACCAAGTAAGCCAAAAGCAAGAAAATAAAAGCATCAGGTTGGTAAAACAGCACTTCAGATTTTTAACTAGCTTTGTCTAATAAATTCCTGGCATATCGTAGGTAGCTTCCAACTTTCTCACTTTATTCAGAGTACATACTATTGTATTCCCATTTATAAGTGAAACCCGCAAAAAAGTATTTCACTTACACTAGTGATAAACCCTATTTTTGACAGTGTCATATTTCAACTTGATGAGCAGCATTAAATACAGTACAAACAGCTTGCAACTTCCATTTTCATTGGCAGAAGCATACCTTCAGAAAGAAACTTTGCAGAGTGCAGTGGAAAAGGTATGACTCTCCCTAGATAAACTTCTCTCCCTAGGATTAATGTATTTTTAGGCAATGCAGCCACCCAATCTTAAAAAATGCAGCCCGATGTATGACACTGTCATCACCGACTAAAAGATCAGAAGCTAAACTACCTTAAAGTACAGCTGTGATGCCCCAAACATATGTGTATGTAGTACCTGAATACTTCATTCAAGAGTTTTCATGCAACTGTACGTTGTGTTACAGCCTCACAATTCAAGGCACAAGCTAGCTTTTACCTTTTGGTAATTAAGAAACTTCACGTAGAAGCTGCTGCTGTATGAGCACTCTGTGTAGGTAATGACTGTTGGATCTCTCTCAGCTATCCTGTGAAACCAACCCAGGGTGCTTCAGCCACTACTACAGTTCCAACCCTTTGCTCCATGCTCTCTAGCAGTGATATCCTAGATAGAAAAAACACCAATCCACACAGGATTCCTCTCTTCCCCTCAGTCTCCCGGATTTTGTTGGGGTGTTAGCACCTCGATGATTCTTCCAACTGTCTCCAGACTGCTGTGATTAGGGCAAGTGGTCTGTAAGGTGTTAGCCCTGGCTGTGTTTCTGGACTGTCCTAAAATTCTGCTGCCTTCTGCTTTGCTAGGACTGCACACAACATTTGGAAGTGAGTAAAGGGCCAAATTTGCTGCGCAGCAACCACAAATTGACCAGCTTTAGTTTGACATGGATGCCTCTTTATAAAGCCCTGAAGAGCAACTGGACATGCCTGCAGTTTTACAGCTCTGGCTTAGAAGCAGGAATAACTTAAACAGGGACTGCCAGAGAGGTTACAGCCTCCACTATCTAACCCAGAATCACTGCGCAAAGTACCTGACTTTTCATGAAGCAGCTTCTGAATTACCACAGGTGTCTAGCACCTGAAAATAAGTCAAAAGCAAGTGCCAGGCTACCTTAAGAGTATTGTAAATGACAGAAACTCAGAAATTATTTCATGAGCAACTTACTCCTCCAGGGAACAGGTAAAAGGGAAACAGCAGGTAAATCATCAAAGGGCAGACAAAGGATAAACAATCTTTTCTGTTGTCATGGTTTGTGAACCAGTCCTTAAAGACAAACAAGCATTGGCCATCACATTTGGAGATGCCTTCCTGACTAGCAGCATCAGAATTTTTTTCCCTTAAGACTCAGTTTTTATAAAAGTTTACTCTTTGGTTCCATCTGTTGCTCAGGAGAAAGAGGGAGCATTTCATGCCCACTTCCCACCATCTCCAAACACTAAAGAAGTTCAACTGCAACCAATAGTTTGTTTCAGCTACTGGTAGCAGTTTTCTTGATGATTTCTAGATGTTCACTCACATTTAGCTAGTATCTCCCTTTCCATTCTGCACTAGACACAAAACCATTGCCAAAAATACACTATACTCGATGAATTAAGTTAATCACTGAAAATACGGGATTGATGTTCATCCAGAAGCATTTTGCAGGCACTAATGTAAAGATACATGTATAACTGAAGCCACAATACAGATAACAGACACCGGCCTGTGGTGTAAGTTTATGCTGCACCTGATGCCTCCAAAGAGGAGGACGACGCAATCTGGAGGCTCAGAAACACCACTTGTAATTTAAAAGGTTATTTTCCAAATACAGCTTCATAGCTATAAATAGCAAAGACAGCTTCTCACCCAGCAAGTACACAATGGTTCTTAGTCATAGTGGCCCAGATACTAGAGAAAGTGTAATTTTACCTTTGTTGAACGCCACGCAGCATTTGGGGCCACTATGCATTTCAAACAAACCCGATTTCTAAGATTGGCCTTAGGTTTTGTACAAGCAGATGCCGACTTTGACAAATAAAGTCAATTGACTTTGTTAACCCTTCCATTACCTAAAAAGACATTGCTTGTACGGAGCAAGCCTCACTTAATATTAAGTTCTTTAACAACAACAAAAAAAAATTTACCCAATCTTTCCTTCAACAAAGCAAACTCTTTTCAATGTGTAGGATTTCCTTCCTCACTGCATGGCCATTTGGTTTTACAAGTATTAAACAAGAGCAGACAGTCACTACCATCTGCCCTATCTCTCATGTTACGTTTCTAATACTAAGAGAAGTTATTAAAAAAATCCTCACGTGTACTACATTCATTTCTTTTGTCAACCAGCACTCAGGGGACCCTCAACCTAACTGGACCTCAGCTGACACTTTACAACAGAGAGTATCATTCCCCAAGTAATATGAACAAACATATTTTGGAAGTGTTCAGTGATAAGGAACTCATAACAACCTCTTCAACCATGATAATAAACATTTTCATCTGATACAGTTTCACAGACTCAAGATGTACGTGTACAACAAAACCTCTAACAAATCAGTGTTTGTTCCATTTGGGTGTGCAAGAACATCTCAGCACTCTTTGGTGCTGAGATATGCAGATGAGAAAGTGTTAATACATCAACGGCACATTGGAACAAAGCTTTTATTAAGTTCAAAGTAAGGTCAACTCCCTTTACTGTAAAGGTTCTGAAGAAATACTTCATGTAAGAGACTTGCTTGTACAGCTAGCATCTGCATGACTACTCACTCATCAAAATGCTCTTCCAAGTATCAAGCCTTAGGTGTTACTGTTCCAATATGTTACCCGATACTTAGCTCCTAAGACACAATTCTTTATGTATACAGAATTACATTTGCAGCCTGCTTGTCAATATATGGCTTGTCATATATTCAAGAAGTTTGACCTTGCAGAGATAATCGTCCATTGTCTGATGAATCCAATGCACTTCAAGATACGCTTTTGGCCAAGCGTTACATTACATACATCAGCAATATACCCAGATACTTCTGAAGAGATCATAATCAATCCTGGCTGGAAAGCCCTCATGAAGTCATCCCAACCCTACCATACTTCTATCCACCTTAGATTCAGCCTTCCTGCTTGTCAAAATGCTTTCAATAACTAGCTCTTCAGTAACTGGCTCTTACCAGTCTCTATACGACTACTTATCTGATAATAAATGTTTACATGCTGTATTGGAGATTCCTTAAGCAGCATAATCTATTTGCTATTGCTATACTAAAAAAAAAATAATAATAAAAAATCTAAGCCATTACAAAGTTCACTGCTTTGCCAACTGAAGTCTTATTCAACCTGACGGTCCATAAACTGCTATGCTCTTTTCTTCATAACTTATTTTTGGAACTCCAAAACAAAACGAATCAATATCACTGCCCCTTGTTCACTGACAGCCATGAGGCAAGCAAGCTTGTGAGCTGAGCTTTTAAATGTCCCAAATGCTTCAGTTCAATAATACCAGTCGAGCAAAGAAGAAAGCCTAATCAACTCAATTACTGTGCTGCTATTTGTGCTATTAAAGCATTATTCTTTACAAATACATTATTTCCAGATGTTATTCCTGGACTGTGCTTCTCTTCCTGGTCCCGTCACTACACTACATGCTTAATCTACAAGATCTTGAGCTAAGAAAATTTTCTTCCTGAGGCTGGCCCAGATTCAAATCAGATTCATTTCACTGACCAGATGCAACAATCTGGGACACTGATTTCACATGCCCTGCTAAATTCTGAATCAGTCTTAGATAGCAACAGGTTTCCCAATATTAAAGGGTAGCAATTTCACATACTCCCTTACATTCCTGTTCATTTACACAATGACAGCAAAAGCTACAGACGAAACACAGCACATGTTTCTAGACAGGCAAGGCTTTACCACTCTGAAGCAAATTTCTGTGACCACTTTTGTATGATCTTCAGCACATTTAGATGAGTATTAATAGAATCCGCATCGCTTATCTGAGATGCGGGCACTCTCTGCTCTATGCAAAGGTTGCCAAAGAGCATTTGGGGAGTTTCAAGGCGACTCTGACAGAACACAAACACAGAAGCTGATGAGACACTTCTGACCTTGCAAAAACCGCACCCCCCCCAGGAAATTTTCCTAGTACTGCTGCTATTTCAGCAGACCCCAGGCACAAAGTCAGAAGTTTTCCAAAAATTAATAAATTGGCCACCTAGCCCGGCTCGCAGTTCTGCCAGCCCAACGTTTTATGTTGCTAATTAAGCTACTTAATATCCCTGTGAGAACTCGGTACATCAAGCTGCTCGACTGGCATCTGCTAACACGCTTCCCTCCAAACTAGGTCTCTGCTTCAGACTCGCGCTAAACACGCAGGATGAGGCTCAGATCAAAGCTTTCTGTCACCGTTTTGTTTATAAACAACCCACCGCTGGTGCTGCAGGTACCGCTCTGCCCTCCCCCGCCATCAGCGGGGGAACCGTCTGAAATCTTCGTGTGTGTCCCCCGCCCCGCTCCGGGGCTGAAGCGGCGAGGGCAGAGCGAGCCGCAGCCCGCGTTCCCCTCCCGGCTGCCTCGATGGGGGGCGCGGGGGAAGCCTCGCTCGGCGGCAGCGAAAGGAAGGGACCGCCGGGCCGCCCCCGGGCCCAGCTCCCGCCCGCCCCGAGCCCGGGCTCCCGGTACCTGGTGCAGGGCTGTCAGTCCGTCCACGTTGGTGGTGTTGATGCGGGCGCCGCGGCCCAGCAGGCGCTTCACCTCCTCCGTGTCCCCGCTGGAGCAGGCGGCCAGGAAGACGGCGCCCTCCTCGAAGCGGACGCGGGACCCCCCGGCGCCGCGGTGCCGGCCCCGGCCGCCCCCCGTCGCCACCGGCTCCTGCTCCGTCAAGGAGCCCTTCCAGCGCCGCAGCTGCTCGGCCCGCCGCAGCCGCGCCGACTCGGCCCGCTTCCCGCCCAGGTGCTCCGGCTCCGACATCGCCGCCGCCGCACTGAGGCGCAGGGAGCGCGCCGCGCCTCAGCCAGGAGCGGGGCGCAGCGCCCCCGCCGCCATCTTCGCTACGCCCCCGCCGCCGCCGCCGCGCCCGCGCCGCCCGCGCCCCGCGGCATCCCGGGACATGTAGTTCCCGCGGGCGGCGTCGCACCTGCCCGCGGGGCGGACGCAGCTCCCGGCGGCCCCCGCGCGCCGCCGCACCTGGGCGCGACCCGGACTACAGCTCCCAGCGGCCCCTGCGCGCGAGGCGGCCCCGCCCGCCTTCCCGCCCGGCCGCCATCGCAGCGCTCTCCCCGCCGCGCCGCCTCGGTCTGGGATCCCGCCCACCGACCGGGGAGCGGCGGAGCTGCTGAGTGTGGTGTGAGGAGCCGGCACTGCCCGGCCGCGGCCCCGTCTGCGGGCCGGGGAGCGCCGGGGCAGCCCGCGGTGCCGGTGCGGGGGCCTGTGAGGATGAGGCGGCTGTTGGGGGACGGGGGAGGGTGGAGAGAAATGGCTGGCACGGAGAAGAGCCCCGTCTGTGAGGGAAACCAGGCCGCATCTGGCGGGTCCAGCTGCCCTCCCGCCCACGCAGTTGCCAGTGAGGCGGCCAGGAGGATGCTGAGCTTCCAGAGAGGCGGTTTCCAGTCTCTCCTGGAGCTAAATCCAGAGCCTGGCCGTCCCCAGGCGAGGCGAGCGGTGCTCAGGCAGCACCAGGTCCGGGAGCTGCGAGGCGAGGAGCAGAGCTGTGCGGGGACGCAGTGACACCGTCGCCGCAGCCGCCAGGCCCCACGGGTTTCCGTCCTCCGGGCAGGTGCCCGCGTAGCGGCCCGCGGTGGAGGGCAATGCCTGTAGGCCCGCAGGCTGCTCCCTTCCAGCTCTACCTGCTGTAGCCAAACCAACCTGTGAACCTTTTCCGATGAGATGTTTGGGTTGGCTCCGTTGCGCCTTCTCTGAGCCCCCTCTCGTGGCTGGAGAATCCCGCTCCCAGCGCCCTGCAGTGCCTGCCTGGCTCTGCTTTGTGAAGGTGCTGAGGGTCGGTCTCTCCTGGCAGACAGCTGAGCACGGTTTTCATTCTGAGTGGAGGGGCTGCCCCTCTCCTTCAGGTTATTTTGTGGTATCAAGCTGCCCAGCAGAGGATTTGCCTCGAATTGTTCATTAGAGGAATCACAGAATGAGTACGCTGCTAAATGATCAGTGACAAATCCCCCAGAGCAGATGGCGTTTGCTCATTAGTCTTAAAAAAAACCCAGCAGTTTTCAACAGAGCCAGGGAAAACCCCAGGAACTACAGTGCAGTGTATCTGATACCCCCAGCATGCAAATTATTAGGAACCACTCTAACAGAGTTAGGGGCCACATTAAGGGCTATTAAATACTCATAGAAATGCCAGATCATGGTTCATTAGCAGTCTAAACGTGCAAAACTGGAGTTAGGGATTACTAGTGTAAAAATGGTTCAGAGAAGAGCAACAAGGAAAAGGGCTTCACACAATGCACAGTTTAGTAGGGAGCTCCTGACAGCAGGGCAGTAAAGATGCTCGCTGTTGAGGTGGGTTTAAAAGCAACAGGACAAATTAATGGTGGTAAATCAATCAAGAGTCATAAATACAAAGTTGCTGTCCTTGGCTGAGAAAGGCCTTTGGCTGCGGGTTGCTGGAGGCTTGGATCCTTCAACACACACTCCTGACGCCTGCAAGAGATGGGGTGCGTGCTGGGTCGTGTTGAGCATGACCAGCTCTTGCCGTCCCATGCTTTATATTGCGTTCTTCCCAGTGGGATTGGTTATTCATGATGACAAGCGTGCTGGGTCCATGCTGGACCAGGCCTGGAGCTCCTTAACTTTGCATCTATTGCTTCAAGAATTTAATTACTTCTGGCTGCATGACATGAGCCTTAGCTCTTGCAGAGTGATGGGCACAGCCACGTTAGCGGTTCAGCTTACGGTTTTGTGAGCACCTTCCCTATCTGCAACATGGTAATGGGGTGGGAGGCTATCCCATTTCCCCCTGCAGCTGACAAGACCACCCCATGCTCCCATGAAAACTGCCTGATTGAGACTATCAGCCATTTACGTTTTTAAAACGTGCCTTTATTTTCCTCACAGGAATTTTACCCAGGCATATTTGGAGAGTTTTCTGCATTTGTCTAGGATTCCTGGACATCTGACTAAGCTGCTGGATGCTGAGAAGTCCTGCACAGCCACATCTCATGCGAACTGACTGTAAATCACACAGTGATCCCAAAACTTCTGGCATACATACCGCTGCTTCTGGGATGCCGAGCTGCTTTGCATGTGCACAGGTTTGCCTGTGTCCCCAGCCTGTGGGATTCCCTCTGCACACTGGTGTGTCAGTACAGTGCCTTCCTGGAAACATCGGCTGTCATATGCTTTCTGCAAACTGCTTCTGCTCTGTAGCAATCGCAGCCAGAAGGATGGCAGCCCTATTCCAGATCTGACTTCTCTTGAAAATGGAATATATCCCCAGAAAAAAAAAATATTGGCTGGAAGAGGAGACTGTTGTCTGTGACTACGAGCCTCTTGCCATCCTTCCATCATCTCAGACACCCTGGATCCCTGACGCATGTGACTACAGTCCCATCTCTGCTTTCCTATGATCTATTCCTTCAAATTCAGTCCAGCTCTGGCCTTCCTCCTATTTCAGCAGTGAGTTTCTGAACAAAAATTCATTATTCCATGTCTGCTCCTGCGATGATCAACATGAGAACATATGGCTCGGCCAACCCCTGGATCCTGAGCAAAAACCATGTCTGTGTGCTCCCAGCAGCTAATATCTTTAAGTACCAGTTTCCTTCTTTTTGGTCTCTCTGAATTTCCTTTAACTGCTCTATTATGAATAACTGCTTTATTTATAAAATAAAATCACTTTCTAGAATGGTCTAGATTTGTTCTTCTTACCTCTGTCAGCAGCCTGTTTGTCTGAAGTTAAAAAAAAAAAAATTCCTTGGTTCCTTTATGTTCACTGAAAAATAATTTTACACCACCAGCCGTGAGAGCCGTGGTAGATACATGCAGGAATCGGACAGCTTGTGAACTACGCTCTCTTTGAAGATTTTGATTACCCTGACATTATCCTGTGAATGCTGCTGCTTTTGTTTCAAGCTCTTAATGGCATTTTTTTGATGCCTTGATTAGTTTTGGTCACTTCTTTTGGCACCTCTGGTCCCAATCCACTGGCCCAGGACACTGTTTGACTTAATCCTCTGGTGTGACCATTCCCAAGCGCCTGGCCATGCGAGACCCTGGCATGTTTAAACTGCACCCGTGTGTGCAGATTATGCTGGGTGAAGTCGAGCAGGTGCCTAAGCATTTTTGGAAATAAAACTGGAGCGGGTAGAATTCCCAGCTGGAGATTGCACACTGACCTGGCTTGGGAAGCTGGGAGACCCGCCGAGAGTGGGGAGTTTTACAGCCTTTCCCACTCCCACGTCCCACTGCCAGTACAACACTAGATGGCGTGGGGACCCACGGCACCTGCCCAGCTCCAGGCACAGCTCAGCCTCTGTCCCAGTGCTCACAGAGGAGTCCCTGAGGGGAAAACTTCTGGTCTCCTGCATCCTCTGGGTCTGCTGGATACTGTTGGCTAGATGGGGAGGTCGCAGCAAGCAAAAGAGAAAGGACAGCCAAAGCCAGCCCCGTGGTGTGCAGGCTGCAACAGGCACGTCTGCTGGTTGGGGAAGACACTGGGAGGTGAGATGTACTGAACTTTGGGCTCTCTACCCTCCCAGAAAGGGTAGAGAGTGTCCCTCTGTCAGACGGCAAGGCATGCCACCGTCCATGCTGGGGAGGGAACAGGCATGGACCCCACTCACTCTCTGCGGATGGGGTGATGTACTTCACAAGCCTGGTCTCCTCCTCCAGCCCCCTTCAGAGCAAACAGCCTCAGAGCAAAGACCAGAGCCAGGGTTTGCAGCAGCGGACCCTGAATTTTGGAATGCAGGGACCCTTTCTGAAGCTGACGGCCAGCCTTTAACACACCCCCTCGATCTGCTCCAGAGAAAAGAAAGAGGGATATGTGAGCCTCTGAAACCTGACAGCCCCTGCCTCACGCCTGTGGGAAGCCAGCTGGAGGGGGCAGGTCTGTCCAAGTCTGCTGGAGGCTGGCATCTGCAGCACCATCTCAAGCACCATGTGTTCCACACATCCTCTGAGTCATCTGGCAGAGGTTTCCCAACCTCCAGGGGAAAGAAGGCTCATCCCCACATGCTGTGGCAAGGTCAGCTCTGGGGTATGTCTCTAACTCTCTACAAGGCCTTGGGGAACCCTGTGGAAGGTCTGTCGCCATCGTGACCGACTGCAGTGGGTCATGTCAAGGTGCTCATGTCATTGTCCTCTTCACAGTGTGCCAATGTGAGTTGTGGCAACTGATAATGCCCCACTCAGTAATATGGCTGTACCCTGTTAACTAAGACCCACACATTCACTTCAGCAGGGCCCTGAACACCCGGTTAATATGTTCCTAATGCCACTTGTTCCTAATGTCCCCGACTGATGAGGTGACCTACTGTGGTCCGAGCTGTTGGATGGGCCGTGCCCAGCAAGACTAGGTCCTTCAGGTCACCTCTGATCTGCTTGTCCATGCTAGGTCAGGGGCTGGGTTCCCCCAGCAAGTGATGGCCATTCATGCACATTGTGCAAACCCAGCATGGCAGCGTGGCTCCTCTCCCACTTGCAAGGCAAAAGACATCCTGGTTCTTTGTGACAAAAGCCTTCCCTGCACACAGGATGTGAGCAGCACATTCCCCTTGTGATCCTCGTCCCCTTTCTGTGTTCTAGGCCTTGGTTCAGGACCAGGAATTTCTTACCCAGAGTTCAGGGCAAAATTACTGTCAAATCTAATGCCAAAGTTTTGCAGGTCCAAAGGAAGCACCTCCCTGCTGCTGCCCTCCCAGCCCTCCTCCCTTCCTCCCAATTTCAGTAATGCACTCCCAGCAGCTGGAGCAGCCTGGGCTCCTCAGCCATCCTGCAAACAGGCTGCCTGCCCTCAGTGAGCCGCTGTGGCTCAGAAGAGGAGAATGAGAGGGAAGGGTCCCATGAGCCCCAGAGAGCAGTAGACAGTCTCTTTGTGCCAGCTGCCTTTTTTCTTTAATGTCTACTTACAGTTTTCGAGAAGAAAAAGGCCAGCCGAGGCACGAGAAATTAAATAGGAGCTTTTGCTAACTGCATCTTGGCCTGGCTTAACAATCCTGTCCATGGCCACAGCAATTAGGAGCACTGGAGCATCCAGCTTCTCTCCATCCTCACCTACTACATGGGCTGGAAGATCCTCATGGAGCACAAATGCCTCAGGGACTCCCAGGGCAGAGGCTCAGGGTGGGAAGCAGCTACAGACGCCAGAAAAACTGTTCCCTTCTCCTGGCTTCCCCTCCCGGAGTGTCTGGAGCTGCTCTTGCAAAGGGCTGCCTTCTGCTGGCCTCCAAGTCCAAGTGACAGAGCACTGACGGACTGAATCTTCTTTGAATCTTCCAGGACACCAAAAATGCCTAAGAAAGGGAAGATCCTTTCTCTGCCTAGTGTCACCTGGTTCCTGTCCCTGTGTGGGCTTGCTGGGGATCGGGGAGGATGTCCTGCTCCCCTCCCTGCCCTCCTGTTGCAGCTGGCTTCCAGGGGCAGAAGGGGAGTGCTGGTGGGGGCCGGATCCGGGTGGGTGTTTCCCAGGGAGATGGAGAGTGGGAGTTTGTACCCCAGCAAGCTGAGAATCGGACAGGGATGAGCACAAAAGGGAACGCCCAAATGCAAACTGGGACTGCAGTGTCCTGCTGGGGGGATCTGAGACAACCAGTGTCTGATGGATGATTCGGTGCTGGGTCACGCTGCAGGGCTTGCATGCGGACCGCCCTCGGCTCTTCACGGTGGAAACAGCATTACCTGGAGCCTTAGCGTGTTTTTTACAAGGTCCTGGGCCTTCTTGGGCTCCCGTGTTGCCCTGCCACACAGAAAAAATTGGAAATAGCAGCTTTGTAACCCAGCAGCCATAGCCTGTAGCCCTGCAGCCACACTTTCTGTAGGCTGCTCCTGGGATGTTTGGGCATGGAGAGCACTAATGTGTGGTGTGAGGGTACGGCAAAGTCCGCGGGGCATCAGGGAGGTGTAGGCAGCATCTCTGCTCCTGCAGACACCGAGGCTGCACAGTGCCTGTCGTGCATTGAACTTTCCACTGCTCAGAGCCCTCCCTTCGCAGCTCCGTGACCTGCCATCCAGCTGCGCTGGAAGTGTTTTCCCAACACCCCTGCAGCAGCCTTTCCCTCCTTTCGTGCTGTGCTTATTTCTTATCCCCATGTCCCTGCACCCACAACAGCACTGTCGTGGTGGGTTCCCACGAGAAGCCACTCCTCACTCCCCCGTTCCCCACACCTTCCCTTGCAACTTTTATTTTATTTCAGAGGAAAACTTTGAGCGTAACAAAACACTGACCTAAATACCGGATAGGTACTACGGATGGCCCATGCGCTCGGCAACCAGCCCGCGGGTTTTAGGGAGCCGCCGCGGCTGGCCCCGAAGCGTTCACCCCCCCCGCCGCGGGAGTGGGTTGGGGGCGATTCCCAGCGCCGTGGGGCCGGGGCTGGCGGGGCGCTGGCGGGTGGCGGTGTGGGGCAGTGCCCGGGCCCGGCGGTGGGGAGCGGGGGGGGTGTCCCGGGGCCGGTGGCGAGGCCGGCCCTCCCGGTGCCCTCCTCCGCCGGGCCCTCGGGGCGGCGGCCGCCGTGACATCAGTCCGGGCTGGCGCTGAGCGCAAAGCGCCGCCGCCCCGCGACCCGCCTTCTCCCGCCGCCAACAAAAGCCCCCGAGCGGCCGCCGGCCCCAGCCCCGCTCCCGGCACCGACCCGGCCCGGCACGGCCCAGCCCAGCTGCAGGTAGGTGCGGGACGGGGGGCGGCCGCCGGGCCCCGCGGAGCGGAGCGGAGCCCCCTCCCGCGGGCGGCCCCGGGCCCCGTCGCGGAGCCTCCGGGGCTGCCGCTCCTGCCGGCCCGGGGCGGGCAGCTCTCCATCCCTCCACGCTGCTGCATCCCCTCTAGCCCTCCATGCCCAGCCCTCCCCGGGCCCTCCGGCTGCACCCCCCGGGGCACCTCACCGGGGGTGGGATGCGAGGCTGGGGGCTGGAGACTGGAGCTGGGGGCACGGCCCCCGGCGTGAGCCCGTGGGGTGGGCGCGGGTGCCGTGGGGCCCACTGGGGCACGAGCGTGCACATGACACGAGATGCGGAAGCCAAAGCTCTTGCATCAGATCGGGTGAACTTTCCTAACCCGGCAGAGAGGAGAGTGGGCATCAAGGCAGCGCAGTCACTTCCCTTCAGGATGCCAAACTTTCTGCTGGTGTTAATCTCAACCCTCCGCTAAGCGTTCCCATTCCCTTTTTGCAAAGGGAAATGTCAGGGTTGTGGCCTCGGGCTGGGCCGTGAGCGGAGTCCTTGCGCCCCGTCCCCTCACCAAAACGTGGGCTCTGCTGTTGCTTCGCTTTGCAGCCGGAAGAAAGCTTACACCCGGGGAGACTGAGCCGGCTCGATCCTCTCTGCTGGTGTGGACTGATGCCGCTTTACAGAGGAGATTTGCATTACTGAGGACCTGGCTGGGCACACGCTTGAGCACAGCTTCAGGTGTCGCTTTCCAAACCTCAGAGCCGGCAGCAGGGCCAGCATGTAGGAGGGGGTGTTAATTAGTGCTTGGCAAAAATACAGGATGCTGCCAAGTCATGGTATTACATAGAGGGAGGGATAGACTGGGTGAGAAGGTACAAATGCTAAAATAGTATTAGGTGTGAGATCGGCTTTGGGTGCTGCACCTGCTGGCTCTTTTGGTGGTGAGGCTGGAAAGGTGTGGTAGTGTTTGTGACCCCTCCTAGCCCTGGGCAGCACTCGCCACTTAACAAGTAACTCAGTGCTTGCTGGTGCTGCTGCTCGACAGACAGCGTGGTGCCTTCCCTGCTCCCGTGGGTTGGTGGGCACCGTCTGCCCAGCCTCAGGCTCGCAGCCGGCCTCTCCTGTCTCCTGGATTGGGCTGTCCCCAGCTGGGATGTCAGTGCCTGAACCCTGCCCCTGGAGCGGCTGAGCTCAATTCCCTGCTCCTGGGAGGCAGCACAAAATGACGAGGACATGACCGATCGGGGAAAATAAGGGCTTTACTTTGATTCCTGCAGGAGTCAGTAGTTTTCCTTAGCATACCTGAAAATGCTTTTGTTCTGGATAAAATTGGGATTTTCTTTGAGGAACCCAGTTGTGATAGGAAACTTTCAGTTTGCCTTTGTAACCAAAGGTTGGGAGCCATATGGTAAACCGGCAATGGTGTGTTAGTCCGCAGGCATGTCACGGCTGCTGAGTAGTCACCGATAGCCATGTCTGGCAGGTGGCTCAGCGTGGTGCTGGCCCAGCACTGGCCCCTTCCCTGGCCCAGCACTGGCCCCTTCCCTGGCCCAGCAAACCTGAAGGCTGCCTCAGCGGTGGCAGCAGAAGTAATGCCCGACTGTGTTGCTTTGGGAACCGTAGAGTAGATGAGCTATGTGTGAGGATCACTCTGGACCTCAGACCCTCCTGGCTTTCTCCTCTCACAGCAAAGCCCCCGGAGATGTCTGGTCTGATACAGCTGCATTGCCTGGGTCAGTTCTTTGGTTTCTCCATGGTGATGCCCATTATTTTGCCATGTCCCAGTGCTCACCAGCCTCAGGACCCCATTCTCCTCTTGCTTACCAGTTCGACATCACTGTATCACAAATGACCTTCATTTATCCTCATTTACACTGTTGGCAGCCCAGAGTCTCCTCGTGGCACTGCTCCACCCAGCTGGTTACATGGCAGGGGGACAGGGGGAACAGTTCTAACTTGCCTCTTGTAGGGTTATTTTTGCTTGTGGCCAGATGCTGTGAAAGCTGCTTCGTGACAAATGCTGTTTGTCTGGGGCAGAGAGTCCCCCATGGGCCTGATTGCAGTTACTGGTGCTGAACCCCTGATGCTCTGTCCTGGTGATTTCCCACGTGGTGTTATGTGTATCCCCATGAGCTGGTTCCTTTCTGCTCTGCCCAAATGCCTCATCTGTCTAGGTGCCTCCTTCTTCAAATTTCTGCTCATTTCATGGCTATGCCAGCTGCTCTCTAAACTGGAAGATGTTAATCAGACCCCAGGGCTTGGGGCTCCTACTATGGTTTCCTCCCCTTTGATTTGTCCCTTTGCCAGGCCATGTAATAATCCTGTGTGGACTGCTGTGAACATCATTAGGAGCAAATTTTGTGCAGCACTGATGGTGTTTTTCTGCCATCCACTTGTATTAACGCTCTCATTGGAAAAAAAAAAAACCTTTTACATGGGCCAGCATGAGTCTCCTGTTCCTCAGTGATCTCCTCCAAGCACAAAGTGATTGCTCTGCAATTAATTACTGTAGGATTTTAGCAGAACATCTGGGCACATTTGTGGGAAAGGTTTTCCAGCTATTGCAGAAGCTCGAATGGTTGAGCTGACATCCCGACGGCTGCAGAAAAAGTTCATTAGAGGATGAAGGGGGAGAACTTGCACTGCTCTGAGCAGTCCTGTAGTAATGAAGCTGTGTTCACATGGTGGTGGGTGCTGCTTTAGCTCCAGCAGTTAAAACCCAGCTGCTCTCAGGCAGGCAAAACGGTGATTGTCAGCTTTGGTGTGAGTGACATGAGCACACTGATCTTTCAACCCCCTCTAAGGAGAGGGTGGCCATGTATTCCTACTGCCTGATGGCTTGGCTTCATCTGCTCACTGCTTCCCCTTGCAGCCCAGGTTTAGATGACATCCCAAAGCACCAGGACATACTGGTTCCATACTGGTTTGTGCCTGGTTGTTTAGTGTAGCTTAGACTGCCTCCCAAACTGGAGCAACAGAAGCCTGTCTGAAAGGTCGGTGACGTCTGTAGCTTACCTTTGAAGCAGTGAACTGTACTGCTGCAGTGTCAGACATCAGACACTGAAATTAGAGTTAATCTCCAAAAAGTGTCACACTTGTGTGGTTCTGTGCAAGCCTCACTTGTGTCTATGCTTCCCAGCAATACAGCTGTTGGTAAAAGGATGGTATCTTGGTTTCTGAGGCCCCTTGCCTTATCCAGAACAGGTGATGGACCAGCTCTGGGGCTGAGCCATGCTTGGCACAGAGGATGCTGTCTGTAGGGGTCTGGTTGTGTTTGCTGCGAAGTTGTGGTACATGGGATGTGGAGCCGCAGGAGGGAGGAAAATAATCTCATTTTCTGGCAGCCATAGGTGTCTCTCTTGCCTATGCTCAGTGAGGTCTTTGGCTGCAGGACAGTCACCTCCTGTTCCTCATTCTGCATGGGTCTAAGAGTGATTTGGAGAAGTGTGACTGCAGTCAGTAAGTGGTGCAGTTAGACAGAATATGGTGCTCAGCTCCATGGTCAACGTACTCTGAAAAGAATGTTGAAAGGTTTGCAAGCTCTCCAACATATCTTAAAGTAGTCATTAATTAGGGAATTGGGATGATGGGTCTGTCTAGATGGCTATTGTAAGGATTTTGCTTCTGAGATGGCTGGTGCAGGTCCCAGGCTCTGTGAGCAGGGTGCTCCTATCCTTTTTTCCCCTGCTGATACTGACCTGTAACATAAACTGCTTTTTGGTCACTCGTGTGGCCTGCTGGGCTCTCGGCATGTGCCTGTGTATACTGTGGGCTAAGAGGGAATTCCCAGCAACTTATATCTTACCTCAGGCTTTCTCTGTGCCCAACTGTGAGCTATCACAAGCCCATGTATCCCCAGGACAAACCCATTTTCAGGGTCCTCCCCACAGAAAATCCATTCTGGCATGTGCCAGGAGGTCTTGCTGGCATGTGGCTTTGCTGGGGCTGCATCTGTGCTGCTGGGTGCTTCATGGTGAGACTCACCTGCTGAAATCACAGTGATGTTGTTTAAACTGCGTGGAGGCACCTGCAACCTTCCCATGGTGGATGGAGGAAAATAAGCTGCAAAAGGGCTTGAACTCCTCTTGTGGCAAACATCAGATGATCTTCACCCAGAAGCACCCTTTCTCCTCCTGTAGACTTACAGGCAGCTCAGGGGAAGGTGTCCCCACTGCTGACGTCTTGGTTTGGGGAAATGAACACTGCTGTTCGGGACAAACAAAGCCTCTTCCTTCACTGCTGCTGTGAAGGGGAAAAAAATGTGCTGTGGAGGCAAAGGGGAGCAGCTAGCTCCAAACCACGCCAGGCAGTTTGTCCCTGAGCATGCTTGCAGATGCCCTGGTTGTGGAGCAGGGAGTGATGGCAGGAGTGCTGAGGCAGAGGCTGCCTGCATGAAGCTGCCCACCAAAATCGGGGCTCTGAGTCTAAGAGATGGGGTCTGCCAGCTGTCATGTTTGGAAAGGGATGGGGGACACAGAGAAGCTGTAGCCAGTGTTGTGTTATTCCTGATGAGGGGTCTGACACTGGTGGGTACGGGGGCAAAAGGGCCAGTGGGCTCCCACACCATGCAGGCACGGGCATCTCCGCTGCCTGGGCCGGCAGGGGGATGCCGCTGGATGTTTCTGCCCTCCAAGGAAACTCCTGAACCAGGTCAGGCCCTCCTCCTGGTGCAGAGGGAAAAAACAGGCTCTGGAGAGAAACAGTTTGTGCCCTTTTAAGGCAATCCAAAGGCTGGGAATGGAACGATGAGGCTGGAAGGGAGGGATTTGGCACGGGCTGCGCAGTGGTGGGAAGCCCAGCCTGCAGGGTGTTCAGAAAAGAGACTTCCCGGCTGCTGCGATCACACCCCAAACACAGCTCCTTGGATCCCTGGAGCCAGCACAGCCTCTTCAGCCCCTGCTCCTGGTACCCTGTACAGCTCCGTCTGTCTGTCCTGCACCAAGACCCTCCATGCATCCAGGAGCCAGGAGCTGTGGCCAGGCTCGAGCAGGGCCAGTGCCTCTGCACAGCCCTGCCGGCGTGTCAGCCCTGACCCGCGCCCTGCCTGTCCTGCCTGCCCTGCCTGCCCTGCCTGCTATTATAACAAGGTTGAGATCAATTTCCCTTTTCTATTGCCTGACAAAATACTCATACACAGGGAAGAGCACAGCTTTCCCATATACTGGAAGGTACAGAGATCTTGCCGTGCCTGTGAGCAGAGCTTTTGCAGTGCTTCGTCCTCCCTCATCTCCATTTGATGTTTATACGGCCCCCAGTCCTGTTGTGTTTAGCATCCATCTCCCGACTGCCTGTCAGGCAGGGCAGTGCCACAGACTCAGCCCTTGAGTGGGAGATTGGACACCCAGAGATGGGGCTTCAGCTGCCTGAGGTGACCCAGGGATTTGGAGCTGCTACAAGGTGTGGGCTCAAAGGTTGTGCCCCCGGTGTGCCCTGGCAGACCCAGATCCCCTTCCTTATAGCCATGCAGCCGAGGCGAGGGAGGTGATGAGATCCTGCGCGTACCGTGGGGTGGCACACAGTATAGTGTGAAAATGGTGTTGGGTTTTGGGGACCTTGTCCTGCTGCTTCAGCTGTTCAGGAATTGGGAAGCACGTGGCTGTGCCTGCAGTGGGGAGGGTGACTTCTGCTGCTTTTGGCCATGTGGGAGCAGGACAGAGAATTACAGAAGTGTTGATGGAGAGGCCTCTGGAGACTTCCCAAGCTGCAGCTTGTGCCTATTGACCTTTCTTATATCACTGGGCACCACCGAAAAGTGTTTTGTTTTGTTGTCTTTGTAACAACCCTAGGTTGCTGTTAGATCCTCCTTAGCCTCCTCTTGGCCACACTCAAGCAGCCTGCCTCCCTTAGAATCTCCTTGTAGGACTTTGTTGCTTGGATGTCTTGAGGTTTATGTTGGCCTGGTCTTCAAAAGTATCAAGGCCCCTCTGGGCTGGAGCTCTGCTACTTGTGTTAGCTGCTCACAGTATTTTGGGGTTATCTGCAAATTTGCAGATCAAGGGGCCTCTTGATCATGTCTCATCAGATAATTTCAGGAAAGAGAAGAGAGAAATAGAAGCATTTATATCCTGCCAAGGGGCTGCATGGTTGCTTAGGTTGGTGCTCGGGTGTTTGCCCTGCACGTGAGCCTGTGTCCCTGGGGCTGCTGATTTCCCAGCCTCTGTGACTGTACCTACAGTCCTGGAGAAGACTGAGATGCCGGAGTACAAGGGGAACCTGTGAGCGGTTGGCCAGGCACAGCATAAGCTAATGATGCTGTGGAGGACAGGGTGCCAGAGCCTGCTGTTTGCTGGTATCAGGGGTCAGCTCCTGCCCTTTGAGCTGCCCTGACTATACTTCTGCCCTGTGGTGGCAGAAATGGAAGAGATGTTTGGGGAGGAGAAGCTGGAACTGTTTCCAGCTGGGGTGACAACCTGTACAGTCTCCAGCACCAAGGATCAGTCACCCTGGCCATTGCTGCGTTGCCCTGTCGAGGGGTAATAGCAGGGCTGTGATCTAATGAGGTGCTGGTGCCATGGGTACCTCTGTAAGCACAGTCTCCCATCATTGTTCCGCTTTCTGCCTTTTCCTGGCACAGAAAGGAGCTGTGAGGTCCCATGGCTTCCAGGCCAGGGGGATTTCTACTGCTCCTGGCTGGCAGGACCAGTGGTCCCTAGGAGGCAGCTGATACTGCTGGGTGCTGTAATGATGGGTCCCGTGGGCATCCTGAGTTCTGCTAATTCTGCTAATTACCAGCCCTGGTAATTGTGAATCTGTGCAAACAGAAAACATCTGTGGGTGGTCTCTGCATGTGCAGATGTGGAACAGCTGATGGAGCACTGCTGGTGGGTGCCCACTCTGGCTGGCTTGCTCTGCCCCGTCCCTGCCTCCTGCCCGGTCAGCACCCTGTCTGACCTCCCGTCCTGATGCTGTTTCTGCCTGTGCTTTTTCTGTAGGATGCCAAACTGGGGAGGAGGAAAGAAGTGTGGTGTCTGTCAGAAAGCGGTGTACTTTGCCGAGGAGGTGCAATGCGAAGGCAGCAGCTTCCACAAGTCCTGCTTCTTGTGCAGTGAGTACCAGCCCTTCCCTCACCCCTCCCGCCCCATTTCCTGGCTCTCCGCCGGCTGGGCGCCCCATCATGTCCTGTTTATGGGCCCTATAAACGCTCTTTAGGATTTCTCTACAAACAGCCCGGCTGTGGGAGCTGTGTGGCAGGCTTTCCGCTTTTCTCCAGACTTGGAAGTTAGTTCTGCTGAAGGAACACAGATCATCCCAGGACACCAGGGGCCATCCAAGCTGTCAGGGCTGACTTCAGCCAGCACCCACGCAAAGACTTAGTCTGTCCGTACACCAGGGAAAGGCTAGGCTGAGTCCTCTAGACTATCTCCAGATGTTCGAGATTGGAGCATGAGACAGACTGAGGTGATGCTAGCTTTAGTCTTCTAAGTAAGTGGCTTTGCCACACTGAAAAGATGGTTGGGCCTTGGGAACTGGTGTGGGATCTGCCCCTGTGTCCCAGGAGATGATGGCAAGAAGCTGTGGTCCTGGCTCTTTGGCTGATGGAGTGCTAAAGCATCACCTCCAGCCTGCCTGCAAATCTGCTATTGCAGAGGGTGTCTCTGTTGTATGTTTGGACCCAAGTGTCACCTCCAGGGAAGGGCAGCAGAACAGGCTCTGGCTGTAGGTTAACTCAGCGCAGAGATCCCTTCCTCTGCCAGCTCTGCAGGATCCTTACAAGTACTCTTGCGTTCATGCTGCAGATCCCCAGACAGCCTTCCCCTCCATTTGGGGATACCAGGGCAGCACTGCAGGGACAGGTTAGTAGTGTTACGGTGCTGAGATCAGCTCTTTAAACTTGGGCCATCCACATCCAGGGGGGCTGCAGGACCTTTGAATAAAAAGATGATCACTGTCCTCAGCACATGTTTTACCAGATTTCTGTCCCCTGCCCTTGAAGACTATCACATAACAGAACTAGTGATTCTCATGTGCTAACAGGAGCATGCATATTGCCTGTGTCTGCTGATGGCTCATCAACACATTGCATCGGATACAGCAGCAGGAGTAGAAGTGCATCTTCAGAGCTGCCCTTGCAGCCGGGCCCCACTGAGGTTTAACGTTTTCTCAGCTGGTCCCTGTACCCTGTTCCCAGTCTCACCATCCCATTGCAGCAGGGAGCACAGACATGATCTTTTCCATAGCAAGCACTGCTAGGGTCTATAAACAGGCACACAGCTAGAACTAATCTCAGTAGACCTGTTCCAGCAGGGGACTACCAGTGTCCTCATGGGGCTGATCCCTGCTGTGCTCCTGTGTCCACCTGGCACAGATACTGGATACTTGTGGGCCAGCCTGCCTGGGATGCGACATGCACAGATGGATGCAGATGTGAGAGAGAGAGGCTGTTGCCACATCTCTGCTCCCTGTGCAGCATGAAGACCGGCCAACGTGGCCAGTAGCTCTCATATGTGGGAGTTTCCAGGCTGGAAATCTTGCTTTGGCTTGAGAGGACTAAGAAGGGGAATTGCGGAGAGGCTTTCCCCAGGCGGGCAGGGGAGTGGCAGGATGTGTCCTTATTGTGGCAGCTCTCTGCAGCAGGAAGTCTTGTTTCTTCTGCAGCCTCAGATAAGGAGGGTGGAGAATGTTACCCTTATCTGCCCCGCACCACTGGCTTTTACCATCTGAGTCCATATCATTGGAAGACCTCTGTATGGGGACTAAGATCCCATCGCACTGCATCTGCCCTTCCCTGTGACCCCTGTGCACACAGCTGGATTGCTAGGGAAAGCTGCTGCTGTGCCATGCTGGTACCCAGAGCACGGGGCAGGCCTCCAGGAGTCACGAAATCAGGCAAAAGGCATTGCTTTGGGAAGGGAATACATGGCCAAAGTAGGGAAGAAGGTCATCCCATGTCTGCTCATGGAAGCAAGTCACCAGGGAGTGGTCCAGAGCCGACTACAGCCAGGGCTCCTGTCCCTGTGCTTTGCAGATGTACATAATCGCACTCCACACGTACCCCAGCAGTTCTGCCCGTCCCGGCTGTGGGCTTCCCAGTTCAGGCTGTGGCTTGCATGCCAGCCCACAGTGCTGCCTGCTGTTCCCAGTCCTGTGCCACACGCTGCAGGTGATGCTGAGCTGCGCTGAACTCCTGTGTTCCCAGCCTGTTCCCCAGTGCTGTGTTTGGGTCTCATCAGGGAACTGAAGCCATTATCTTTAGGGGAGAAAAACAAATAGTTTGACCTGCCAAAAAAATAATCAAAAAGGAGCCAAACCTACCACAGTGCATTAGAACTGGAGATCGGCTCAGGGAGTGACTCGGTGATTGACTCAGTGGCATCGATCCAACTGAGTCAATAGTACATGGCAGAAATGTACTGTAATGAGACCGTTTGGCCTCTGAAAGTAGCAGCAGCTCTTTAATTGTTTTGTGGAGCAACTCCACTGCTCTTAGAAAAACAAAGGGTCCTTAACTCCATGAGTGCAGTGTGCTGGAATTTCTGCAATGCAGAAACCCGGGAATTGGGGGCTGATTTCTAGGAAGCAGACTGGGAGAGAATTTTTCTGCTGCCTCTCAAAGTGTCTGTGGCTAGTAAAGATGAGGGACAGTGAAAGCTTAGGTTAGAGCTCTAAATCCATCCAGCTCGGTGGGAAAGACAGATGCCATTGAGATCATTCACTCCCACCCCTAGGACAAAGCTCTTTAAATGTGCCAGTAAAAGTGCCCAAATTCCCCTCCTGGAGGGTCTGTCTGACTGCAGCGTTGCTCCTGATGAGCTCCAGTGTAATGCAGAGGCAACTCCAACACTAGCCCATTAGCTTGGCAGCTACAGGACCAGTTAACCAGAGCTGGTCTTTCTCAACAGAGATGTGTGCTCCATCCCCAGCTCCTGCCGTGGTGGGATGGGGGAGCCCGTAGCCAGGAGAGGACCCTGCCAGATCCTCCTTAGAAGGCAGGAGACATTTCCCTTTCCACCTCCTTCTCCCAGCAGCAGCACACGGGGTTCTCTGTGGCCCCGGAGGAGAAGCACCATATTTAGTAATTGGGCCGGGGAAAGCTGCCTCTCGCCCAATGCCGCGGTTTGCGCTGCCCCAAGAGGAGAGCTCTGCTGTGTTTGCATTCCTGCAATATTGGTAAAGGCCAAGAGACTTTTCTGCTGAAGAAGAGGCCAATGGGCTGCTGGGAGCCTCGACATTTAAGGCATGTAAGGGGGATGGGTGAAAGCTGTGTCTCAGCCGTATCAGGATCTGTCTTGGGGCTGGCTGCCAGCACTGTGGACTCTGCCCCAGGCATCTGGATCCTGCACCAGGGCAGGTAAACACTGGAGATGACTGTGAGCCCGTTTGGGTGCTGCTTGTCTGCCGCTCCGGCTTGCTGGGCGGCGTGTTCCAGAAAGGGTTTGGAAGCCTACGTGGAGGCTGAGATCAGAGCTGGGACAGGAGTCAAGAAAACCTAAAAATCAAGATAAGAGTGTGTGTGGCCTGAGCCCAGCACTAAGCTCAAGCTCTGGATGGGCTCAGCTGGGACCCCGAGCCTGGCTGCTGTGTCTTCCTGTCCCATCTTACATCGCGTATTGATCCCCAAGGCTTGAACACCCAGCTGAGTTAGTGTTCCTCACCTGAGACCACCCTATGCATACATCCTAATCATGGCACGGACCAGGGGTGACACATTAGCATGAACTCTTCCATTGTGGTCTCAGAGTCTGGAGAGGCAACCGTGCGCAACAGCATAATGTGCCAAAAAAACTTACAATGCACCAGCTGTGGTAACAGCTGCAGGTCTGCTCTTAGTCTGTCTAAACACAAGGAAAAATGAGTTTGCTTACTTTACTTTCCCCCAAGTGCCTATTGCTGTGTATTTGCAGTGGACTAGGCAGAGCTGGAGCTTGAGGTGCAGTGGGGCAGAGACGTCCATCCCTGTGGTTGTGAATCCTGCAGTGATTTGTAAGGAAATTTCACACCACCCCCCCCCTCCTGGTTTAAGGGCGTCTCCAGGATACCAGCATCAAGAGGGTTAACAGAGCTTTTTCTTAGTATCAACCTTGTAGCTTTGGTGGTTGCTTCCTTTTAAAGCCAGACAATGTTCTTGTTGTGATCCTTATCTCTGGCTGTTTTGCATGCATTTGGTTTAACAAGGATCTTGTCTAGGGTTTCCTTACTCCTTGAAAGCTGAGCTGCTCTATCCCTTGTGAGGACTTGTTTTCTGCAGCTAATTAGCGAGCTCTGGATGAGCAGGCTAATGGCACGGCTCTCCCCTCTTTTCTAGTGGTCTGTAAGAAGAACTTGGACAGCACCACTGTTGCTGTGCATGGAGAGGAGATCTACTGCAAGTCCTGCTACGGCAAGAAGTACGGCCCCAAGGGCTATGGATACGGGCAGGGAGCAGGGACCCTGAGCACTGACAAGGGCGAGTCTCTGGGAATCAAATATGAAGAGTGAGTTTAAGTCTTGTTTTTGAAATTGAGGCTGTTGTGAGCACCTTCTCCCCCACATCTTTCCGCTTGTGATGCTCGGCTGTGTAGTCCATGCTGAACTTCTAGCAGTATCTAATCTGGAGGGTGCTGTGGGCTGCCCTGCCTTTCTGCTCCTCAGGGGAAACCAGCTGAACCCTATTTGCAGGGTGGGATGAGGCTTGACAGGACATGTCCCCATTGCCTGAGCATTCTGCCCATCCCCCCCTACCATGCAGCTGTGAGGCTGAAGTTGCCATGGGGCTCAACACATTGTGCCTAAAGCTTCAGGCCCTTCATGGGGTTGGGGTTTGTGATCCCATAGCTCTTCCCTCCTCCATCTTGCTTGTGCAGCCCTGATCATGAACTCCCTCCCATCCACAGGGGCCAGCCCCACCGACCCACCAACCCTAACGCATCCAGAATGGCCCAGAAAGTCGGAGGTGCTGATGGGTGCCCCCGCTGTGGTCAAGCGGTGTATGCAGCCGAGAAGGTGATTGGAGCTGGAAAGGTAAGAAGGGGTATGGAGTGGATGGGGCACGCACATGACACAAGTTGCTGTGTGGCAGGGAGACCTTCAGAGAAGGTCTTGACCTGACCCACAGGCTGCTGCAGGCTGGGCTGCCAGCGCCTTCAGCCAGGGCTAGGCTTGGGGTCCGGTGGCCATGCTCACCGGGAAGCCGGGCACCAAAATGAGATCTTGGCATGTGTAGAAACCAGGTTCTCCATTACTCTTACAGACTTGTAGATGGGAGAGAAATATGTTTTATACTAAATATTTGGAGCGCTGCTCAGCAGAGGTCGCATTGGACATCCCTGCTGCTAGATGTGTTGGGAGGATGAGCAGTGACGTGGGCCATGGCCACTGCCACCACTAACTGAACAAGTGCAACAGCCAGTGAGCCTTCTTCACCCTCTGCTGCAGGCTGGGATGCTGCAGCCCAAATCTGGGGCAGGGAATGAATTCCAGTGGTCAGCGCTGCCCACAGGCAGGGCAACGTGCTTGGAGGTGTGGGCACGGGCTTGGTGCATCCATCCCTCTTGGGCTGTTTTGCTGGTGGACTGGGTCTGCTCAGGGTCAGAGGTAAAGGACATTCTGCAACAGCCCTCACACTTCCTCTGTCAAGTTCATCTCTTCACCAGGGTCCCTTGCGTCCCGAGCTGTGGCCTTGTGCTAGCCCAGCTCTGGGAAGCCCTCTGTAAGGCATGGGGACACCTTCTGCTCTGTCAGCCCTGGGACTCCGGATGAGGTCCCTGCCCCAAAGCACCCTTCCCTCTGAGGTCAGGTACATGTGCAGAGCTTGCCAAGGCAGCTGGGTCAGGCTGCTTGGCTTTGTGCTGCAGGGAACGGGGTGGCCATGCTGGGAAAGCCTCACCGCCTCGCTGGTGACGTTGGGTCACTGACTGACCCCTGGTGTGCTCTGTCCTCCCTCAGGTTTCTCTGTTTGTCCTCTGTCCCAGAGCAAGGAGAGGAGGCAGCTAGTCAACAGAAAGGGCCTCCCAGCATCATCATACCCTAGCTGGCAGTGCAGGGATTTGTGATGGACATGTTGAGGGTCAGCCCAGGGTCAGAAGCCAAACTCACCCTTAAAATCATGATCTGAGCTTCCTGGTAGGCTTTTGGCCTCAGTGTTTACGGGGAACCAAAGCTGGCAAAGCAATTACACTCAAGCAAACCCAGAGAGGATTCCAGAGCATGTATTTCATGTGCTAATGTTTGCTGGATGACTCCATCTGCTACCTCCTCCTCCAGCCCCCTAATTTCACATTTTCTTCCAAAAAAGGTTTTATGTTTTCTAAAGTGTTTATTTAAATTCCTCTGTGAGCAGCTCTGGCTACTCTAGGTCTGCTCAAAGGCTGTGAGCTCATTTATCCCCAAAGGACTGGTGGAGCCATGGGGGGGTGTTATTTTTAAACACTGGCTGATTTCTGCATTCTTAGTATCTGTTTGCTGCCTTCCTTGGAGCTGTAGTTGTATAGGGGCAGGTGTCCCAACCCTGCTGCCACCCCCCAGGCTAACGTACAGCAGCAGTGGATCTCAGCTGGATAACTCAGGGGATTTATCATGCTGCTCGAGAGAGGACAATCTCCAAACAGGGGGGTCATTGCTCCTTACAAATTATTGTACAAATTATTCTACAAATGACCGCTGCGAGTGGGGGTGAAAGCTCTCTAAAACCAGATCAACGTGGGAGCAGTGACCACACCTGATGTTTCCTCTCTCCATCTTCCCCCTGGGGCTGGGAGGACCGCTCATTCCAGAGAAAAGCTTTCATCCCTTTCAGACCTCTTTGCCAACTGCTTTGGGTCAGAAACAGAAAAGTGACCCCATTTGGTAGCCAAAGCATTTCTGCCCTGTCCCCGGGTGTTGTCTGACCAGGCTCTGCTCCTGTCCCACAGTCCTGGCACAAGTCCTGCTTCCGCTGTGCCAAGTGTGGCAAAAGCCTGGAGTCCACCACCCTGGCAGACAAAGACGGGGAGATCTACTGCAAAGGTGAGTGCCACCTTCCCTGCTGGCTTGTCCTGGACTCTGAAGGGTGGAGGCAGGGGGTGAAAACCCCTGTGCAGGGAACGAGGATGGGGCTGAGGTTTGGGGAGGTGGTGGCCCCAGCAGCTCTGTATGGGGACTGGCTGTGCCAGCTGGCTGCAGAACTGGGGGATTTCCCACTGTGCCTGGGGCCTCTCTGTTTGCCCAACAAATATGGCAAACCCTGTCCCATTAGGCAGTGCCTGCTTTGAGAGGAGGACCTGCTCGTGTTCAGCTGCTGGCCTTACTCGTCTCTCCCCTCCCGTCCTCTGCAGGTTGCTACGCCAAGAACTTCGGTCCCAAGGGCTTTGGCTTTGGGCAAGGCGCCGGGGCGCTCGTCCACTCGCAGTGAGGCACCAGGAGCCAGGCTCTCTGCTCGCTCAGGGCTTGTCCGTACCACCTGCCTGTGCTGCCTGACCCTTCCTGCACCTGCCGTGAGCATCCTCACCATCATCAATAGCCACCCGCTGCTTCACAGCACAAGCCCCTTCCTCCCTGCCCGGACCCAGCGCACCCCGAAGCTGTGGAAGTCCCAGCATCGTCCCCATCAGGTCCTGCTGGTGCGGGTGCTGGCAGGGAGATAACTCATACCCACCTGCAGTGGGGCCCGTACGCCCAAAATGTTCTGCTCAGCGTTGCCCATCCTGCCAGGATGTGTGCTCAGCCGTGCCATGCTGTGTCACCGAGCAAGCAATAAACATCAAAGCTGACCCACACTTGGCCTTGCCAGAGAGTTTATTCCCCATCTGGAGCTGAGGAGGTGCACTGGGTGACCAGAGCTGGAGGTCAGGAGGTAGAAGGAGGATGGGAAATGTTTGCAATCGTGGCTTGCGATTAAAGCAGGAGGGCAGGAACTACTTGGTGCAATTTGACATGACCCAGCTGTGGCCAGCTGAGCTCTGCTGGTCGGCTGGGCTGGGCTCTCCCCGTGCTCCTGTGGTGCATAACCATTTCAAAGGCAGCGGTTAATACTGGGAGGCCCAGGACAGACCTTCCTGGGTGTGTTGGTAGCACAACACGTGCGCACGCCCTATCGAAACCCCTATCAGTGCTTCTATGTGGCATCTCTCCAAACAGGCAAGCCCAGCAGTGCTGAATAATTAACAACTTTTCACCTACTCCCTGGATTTTTAGCAGCACTGTGGATCATTAAGCCGTCAGTTTGGCAGCTTCCCAGATTTAATTCATTTTCATCTAAACTCTTTACTTTCTTTCTGTGATTCTCTCATTTGACTGGTGTGACATACCCACAAGATCAGCCTCGCTGCAGCTTAGAGTTATGAACTCCACAGGGAATTTAGTTTTGGGTTTTTTTTTTTAAGTTATAAACATTGTGGTTCAGTAAATGAGATGGGTAGTGTTTTGAGAAGCACAACAGAAGCAGAAATCCTTTTGTGGGGCAGGACTTGGGCTCCTTTATCAACTCAAGCACTTTCCCCCATTCATCACACCCTTGGTTTTTACATGAAGTTTTTGAAGTTGAGATGGGGAGTAAGCTCTTTAAACATCTCCAGAAATCCCCCCACCCTCAAGGTTTTGCAGCCTGGGACCCAAATTCTAGCTGGTCCCATTGCTCTGGAGTGTGTGGTTGGGGTTTGGCGAGGCTATAGCAGATGGCACTTGGTGTGTGGAGCAGACAGCCCAGGCTCAGGGATGTGGTAGTGGGTCGGAAGCTGTAGCACAGCAGGGTCACGTACCACCCTCAGTGTGGAGACCGAAACCTGGCTCCCTCGTTTGGCAGAGGCCCTGCTCCCCCGCAGAGGTGTGGGAAGTTAGGAAGCTGCCTGCTTTCTCCAGGAGTCTGCAGTGGATGCTGTGCTGCTGGGGCATTTCAACTGGATGTGCCACAGGCAGGGATGGCACCCAAGCAATGCTGTTTAGTCAGTAAAGGTAGAACAAGTCTTTCTTTAGTCTCTTCTTCCATAGTTGTAGAGGTTGTATCAGAGAGAGGGGAGGTACTGACATATCACATGTGTGATGGACCCCGTAGAGGCCATTTGCTCCTGGAGGCCTGGTCAAAGCCAGGAGAAAATGCTGGATTGGAGTTTCACAGGGACACAGAAAGGCGTAGGGTGGAAGGGCCCTGCAGAGGTCTCGAGTCCAGCCTCCTGCTTAAGGCAGGACTAGCTCCAAAGGTCAGGTTGATCAGAGCCTCTGGTGTCCGGTCAGATTTGGAAACCCTCCAAGGATGGAGGTCCCACCACTATGGGTCTTGTCGGCGTTGCACCATACACCTAGAGAAGGTTACTTTCCTTATGTGCATCAAAGTTTCCCTTGTGGCACCTGTGCCCATTGTCTCCTGTCCTTTTGCCATGCACTGCTGTGTCTCCCTTCTCCACAACCCTTCTCTAAGTAGCGGAAAACTCTCTTCTCCAGGCTGGTGGGTCTCTGCTGAGCTTTCAGCCCCAAAGGTCCCAGGTGACAGCATGGGCAGTGTCCTGGGACAGGGACCTTGCCCTGAGGGTTTGCAATTGGTGCTGCACCCCTGCTGAAGTTGCACTGCTCACCTGAGAATGGCTTAGGGAGTGACAGAGACCAACACCCACAGTATTAGCAGAGGCTGTCGTCATGGTGAGACCAGCAGAGGCATCGCTGGGGCTGCACATCCAGAGGGCATGAGGTGGGCCGGAGGAGGTGATGGGGCAAGGCCCAGGAGAAGCAGGGTGGGATTAGAGGGGCTTTAGGGGCATCCCCCGCCCAAACTGCCGCGGGACGGCTGCGACCATCTGCTACCCTCTGCTGGTTACTGCTCCCCGTGCACGGCCACAGCCTGGTGCCGGTCAGCCGGACGTGTCTGGACACCAGCACCCAAGTGTTGTCCAGCTCCCTTTAGAGGCGGCAGAACCACATTGCACCCAGCAGTACCCACCCCTCCCTGCTGCCGGCATGGGGGGCTGCCAGCCCTTGGAAAAGGGGCTGTGGGACCCAAACCTACCTCTGCAGAGACAAACCAAAGGGTCGGCTCATGGCCGAGCACCCTGCAGCCTGGAGGCTGGTGGCGATGGTACCACCCTAAAGGGTCAGACTGGAGCCCTCTGAGCCCCATGGCCAGTGGTGCCAGGGGATCTTGCGGCAGGGGATGCCACAGTGCCACCACTCCATCCTGGCCATGAGCGCTTTGTGGGAATGTCATCCCAGTGGCTGCTGAGCCACCCCAGGGCAGGATTTTCCCCCCCAGCTGAGCCCCGGCAGCCCCTGTTGCCTGCCTGTAAGGGCTCTGTGTGGACGGGATATGTGTGGGGACCACGGGCAGCCCACGGAGCAAAGCCTTTTGCTTGCTGGCAGCCTGATGCAGAGAGTCCCGTTGGGTTTGCTGGAGGGCAGGAGCTGCCTCCCCTGCAGGTCTGGGAACGGACAGCTGGGAAGAGAGGAGCAGAGAAAGACTTCGTCAGAGCTCCACGGCTATGGGAAAATGACCTTCCCTTGGTGGCTGGAGCCTGGAGAGGCAGAGAGCAGCGGAGCTGAGGCCTTGGGGAGGGGGGGGGTGGCAGCCCTTGGCTCTCCCCAGGGTGGTAAGGGGGGGAGATCAGGCTGGCTGGTGAACCAAAAGTGCCCACGGACATCCCAGCTCGCCAGAGCGGAGCCAGGAGCAACAGTCCCAAAACTATTCACCCCCAAATTTCCAGGGCTCAGCATCCCTGGAGCTGAGCTTTACCTGTGTGTGGGAAAACAGCCTTGGATGCTCCTTTGGGGGGAGAACCCACACATTTGCTCTGCTCCTCCCGAAAGTGCTGGGGTGCTTGGCGTGACCTCCGGGGCTGCGCTGGCCCCCCTGGCTGTGCCCAGCCCGGTGCTCCCTTTGGCTGCGGGGGTGGCAAGGGCCGGCGGGGAGCTGGGGCCACCTGACGTCACGAAACCGGGTCTCCTGGGACACCCGGGATCTCTGCCAGCGTGGTGAGGTTGGCCCCGGGGAGCACGAACCAGTTCCTGGCTCCGCAGCCGCTGCCCTGCCCTCTTAATGAGGGATAATTAGGTGCATCTCATCGGAGCTGCAGACTTGCCCCCCGGCTATGCCGGCTGCAGGCAATGCCCCTGGCAGGGACTGGGGACAACGGAGTGGCTGAGGAAAGAGGGGGTCCAGCTGGGGGGCGCCGGAGGGGGGGGGGTTGCACTAGCAGCATGATTCTGGAGATATGTGCTGGGGCAGCAGCTGTGTGCCAGGGAGCCGTGGGCTGACCTGCAGGTTGCCAGCCCCAGACAGTGACCCCGGCACATCCCTGGGGGGAATTTTTCCCCTTCCAGATCTCCTGGGTGAAGGGACCTGCACCCTCAGCATCTCCGGGGGCACATCCAGCCACCTAGCAGTCTGTGACCGTCACCCCCTTTGGCAGCCCATGGCCATCGCCAAGGCCCCAGATGTCCCTGCTGGCAGCCCGGCAAGGCACGGTGAACCCCTCTGTGCGAGGCACTGGCACAGGAACAGACAAAGCTGCGGTGGCCGGGAACGAGACAGGCTGGAAAGAAGACGGGTGTTTTGCTGCAGGGGAGGGTGGACTCAGGCGGGACAGGGCTGCGCTGTGCTGTCCTGGCCTTGCTCTGGGGGTGTATCCCCCCCTGCACAGGTCACACAATGCTGGAGGATTTTGGTCCTCACTGTGGGACAGGCTGGGGGCTGCAAATCCCTGTCCCAGGGGATTTGGGGAACAGGAGTTCTGTGTGCTGAGGGCTGGGCCAGCACCCTTGGGTGCAGGGCTGGGTGGGTGGTGGGTGTCAAGGGCTGTCCCCATTGCAGGGCAGCCCTGCACAGCCATCTCGGAGTGGTGACACCAGACATCTGCTGTCTGTGTGTGTCCCCCCTCCTGGGTCCCACCCAGGGGTCCCCACAGCCCCTGCCTGGCTGGTGCTGTGCCCACAGCCCCCTGCCCTTGGTAGTACTGCACCCCATAACCCTCTGCCCTGGCTGGTGCTGAACCCCATAACCCCCTGCCCTGGCTGCAACTGCACCCCATTGTGCCTTCCTGGCTGGCACTGCACCCCACAGCCCCCCACCCCAGCTGGCACTGCACCCTATAGCCCCTTCCTGGCTGACATCGCACCCAGAGCCCCCTGGCCCAGCTGGCACTGCAACCCACAGCCCTATCTGCAAGTGAAACTGTGCCCCATAACCCTGTGCCTGGATGGCGCTGCACCCCACAGCCCCCGGTCCCCACTGGCACTGCACCCTATAGCCCTGTGCCAGCTGGCACTGCACCCCCCGACAGCTGGCACTGCACCCCATGCCCGGGCTCCCATGCAGAAGTCTCCAAACCCTGACCCGACACTGCTGCCATGCAGACCCATGCCCACACCTTCCCTGTTCACACGAGGACCCTGGGGGCAGCGCCTGCCCGCGAGCACCCCAAAAGCACCTCCTGGGTGAAGCAGGGCTGCACGGGGCCTGGCTGGGCCTCGCCTGGGTGTGAAGGGTGCCTGCGCGGCAGGAGGGGCCAGGCAAGGCGGGGAGGAATGCGAGTGGGAGAGCGGCCGGGCATGTAGAGACAGCTCCTGGGGTGCGCGGCGCCGGGGATCCCACACGCTGCACGGGGCAGGGAGCAGAGCCCTGGCAACAGGGCTGGCAGCCGGCATGGGGCACCCCATCGCTCACCCCCTCTGAGAGCCAGGGAGCGGAGGGCGGCAAGGTCCCTGGGGGCAGCACAGCTGCCGTGGGGGTCCTGGCCCTGGGGAGCTCGGCTCTGACGTGGAGGGGCTGGAAATCCCCTGGCGGGTGATGCCCAGCTGCGCCGACACGAGGTGCTGAGGATCCCTGGGGGCTGAGGAGCCACTATGACCCCCGAGAAGGTGCTGAGAGAGGGGGTGCTGGAGAAGCGGAGCGGGGGGCTGCTGCAGCTCTGGAAGAAGAAGCGGTGCCTGCTGACGGAGAAGGGGCTGCAGCTCTTTGAGCCCAAGGGCTCGCGGCGCAAGGAGCTGAGCTTTGCCCGCATGAAGGCGGTGGAATGCGTGGAGTGGAAGGAGCGGCACATCTACTTCACGGTGGTGATGGACGACAGCCACGAGATCGACTTCCGCTGCGCCCAGGAGGACCCGGGCTGGAATGCTGAGATCACCATGGGCCTTGTCCGCTTCAAGAACCAGCAGGCGATCCAGGTCGTCCGCGCCCGGCACAGCTGCCGAGCAGGTACCAGACCCCCCCACTGCGCTGCGGATCAGGGTGCAGGACCCACCGGAGGATGAGGTCCCGGGCCACCGGGTGCCATCTCCAAGTGGTTCGGCTTCCCCATAGGAATCACAGAGGGGGTCCCATAGATGGGGATGGGTCTGCAGGGCACAGTCCTGTCTCCCCCTACCCTGGCTGGGCTCTGCCCTTTGCATCCCCCACCGGGTTTCACCTCCCTGCATCCCTGGAGAGGGACTTTCTAACACCCTCCCTCTGTCTGGGGTGGCCCTGAGGGATACGGGGCTCTTTGCCGTGTTGCATGTGGGATGGCAGTGAGGACTGTAGCTGGCTCCACTCCCCAGCTCCCCTCAGGGCTGGATCCTGCCCCATGTACCCCGAGTGGGTAACAAGCACCTTCTCTCCACAGTGGTGCAATTCGACGCAGCCCCAGTGGGACAGCCCGTGGACGCACAGCATCCGAAGAGCAGGATGGAGATGGCCCTTGGCTCAGCGGGCAGTGGGGAGAACGGGATCCCAGCGGGCAAGTGAGGCTACCACTGTCTGCAGCCCGGGGATGGAGACGGTGGCCCTGGGGAGGCCAGTGCGGGCACTGGCTCCCCCCATCCTGGGGCAGGACAGGGGCACCGCAGGAGCTGGGCTGGCACAGCTGCAGGAGTTAGCCCACATCCTCTTGACGTGATGGGGCAAAGGACACAGTCAGGGCCACCACCTGGGGCTCTGGACATGGCAGGAGGTGACATCCTTGCTTGGAGGCCCCTTCAGCTGACAGGCTGGACTGGTGGAGACCTCTGGGCCTCTTCTGCGGGACAGGGGATGGGATGGATGAGGTTGAGCCTGAAGGAAGCAGTGAGATCGTGAGCTCTGTCTGAATGTCAGTGACACTGGGACAGATGGATATGGCTGGGGACATGGGTCCCCCTGAGCCCCCACATTGTGGAGGGGCTGGAGAGCTGCTGCTGCAGCAGGGACCCCTCTGGGCACCGTACCTGGATGGTGCGGTGATGCAGCTATGCTGCTGGACACTGCCTACCCTGAGCTGTCCTTGGCCTAATATGGGATGCTGGGGAAGGCAATGGGGACCCCAACACCCTGTATCAAAAATGTCCCCAAACAGGACCTTCTGCTGCTTAACCTGGTGTCGCTTTGATCTGTGGGATCCTGCAGGGTATGGAAAAGCATAAATCCTGCACAGAGCTTTGCCGGTTGTTGGCATCCCCCTAAATCTGCCAGCATCCCACAGTTAGGCTCCAAAGCCCCCCGCTGCCACCCCAAGCCTCTCCAGTCACCTATCCCGCTGCACCCGTGTCCCCAGGGACTCCCATGGTGGTTTGCGGGCAGGTGACCCATGAGCAGCGCTGCCTGGCTTTGCAGGCAGGGATGGCAGGCAGGGGAAGGGATGGCTCTGCCCCGACAGGCAACGCAGACATGAGCGCCTCGAGCCACCATGCTCCGCAAGCCGGAGCCTGAGCCCCAGCCCCACGGCCGGAGGCACTGCAGATCCTCCCGGAGATTGCCTGGCTGCGTGGGAATCGGGGAGCATGGTGCCCTGTCCCCCCGGGGCTGTGGCAGCCGGCCCTGGCCTGTGTGCCGGCCACCTCTGCCAGACCCCTCGGGGTCGTGGAGTCCTGTCTCCGTGCCAGGGCAGCTCTGGGGCAGCTTTGGGGAGGGACGGTGGCATGGCCAGAGCCCGCTTACTGTGCAGGGCCAGGCTCATGCTGGCTTTTTCCGAGCAGCCTGGGAATAAGCATTTTCATGTTTTTCCACCCAAGGAAGCCTGCTTGGCCATCCCTGGTCCTCAGAGCTTCATTTGCCGAGAAACTCCCCCGCTTGTGAACAGAGGCAAGTGGGGGTCCAAGCTGGGGGGGGGCATGGATGAAGCTGGATCCAAATCCCATACAGACAGAGCTCTGCACTGTCCCTGTGCCGGCAGGGACAGAGGCACTAAAACATGGTGGGCTCCAGGGATGGTGTGACCTGGTCCCCTGCCCAGAGGGAGATGCTGTAGGCATGGAGCCCTGTGTGGACCAGCCCCCCAAACCAGGTCCCTGCACACATTTCAGCAAGGAATGGGGTTGTCAGTGGTTGGAGGAAGGTGCTGGCGCTCACACAGCATTTCCATGGCAAGGATCTCCATCCTGGGGTTTCTCGTAAATCCCCAGCTCCCAGAGTCAGGGGATTCAGTGAGGCTCTTTCAATGTCCTGCAAGCATGCCAAGCCTGTGCCATGGTGGGGTAGCACCCAGGGGTGAGGAGCATCCAGTGTGAGGAGTTTTCCAGTCTTGTGAATTTCGAACCAGTTTTGGAGGTCTGACTCCTTGTTTTCAGCTTTTCTGCTCTCTCAATCACTGTAAATAGATATTTTCTGTTTTCCAAGTGCCAGCAAGGAACCGGGGAAGAAAATGGTCAAGATGGGTGTGTGTAAGTGCCAGCCCTGGCCATGGAAATGTTCCTGTGCACTGCTGGACAAGGCAGCAGAGAAGCCATGGTACCCATGAGCTGGGGAGAAATTTGGGTGGTTAATAGAGGGAGAGGGACAGAAAGAGCAAGGCAAATCGCTATGTTGGCATTCCAGGTATGGGCATGGGGAAAGCCAAGGTTTTCCATCCCCATCCTGAGCTCCTCATCACTCTGCAGACCAACACGCAGCCAGAGCCCCTGCCCGTATTGTGTGTCCCCCCCAGTTTTGGGAGTTTCTTCTGCACAGACACCCAAATCTGCCAGATCCACCCTTGGCGGATGGATTCACAGCCTGACCCTGGGAGCAGGGGCTGGGGAGTGAGAACCGAGCTAGCAGCATGTGGCTGGGAGGCAGGTTGGCTTCACTCGCTGCCTGTGAGTGCTGAATTTTTTATGCAGAGGAAAAGGTCACTCAGAGACTAAAAAGCAAATAAACAGCCCGGAGACTCCATCAGACAGTGGAGCAGGGACAGGGCTGGTGCTGGTGCATCCCCCATTACCAGTAATGTGGTGCCAGCACATTGCTGGCCTCGATGGGGCTCAGTGTTGATGGGTGAAGTTGGGTAAATGGGGTGATTTTACCTGAGGGAAAATATCCTGCAGGCAGGGGCTCAGAGAGCAAGCGGGTCTGCAGAGGAGAGCAAGTGGGGGGGGTGGGGGGGTGGGTGAAGGGCTCTAGGAGCATTGCAGGAGGCCACATGCTGTGAAAGTATTTTTAGTTGACTATTTGCACAGAATTAGGGATGCAAGGGAGCTCACAGGGCTCTTCCAGCTAGCCTGAAAAGCAGAGAGAGGATACACGGGAAGCATGTCTAGTGCCTCTGGAGGTGGGGAAACTGAGGCATGGCAGGGGGCTGGTAGGCATGTGGCCTCACAGTCCCCCCAGCACACTGGCTCCTGCTGCGAGGAGGGGCTGGCTTCTGGGGACCTCTGTGCTGGGGACACCAAGCAGAGCTGGGGCTGAGCGCTGAGCCCTGAGCCCCAAAATGGAGCGAGGTGCCCTGGAGCTGCCTGAGTTCAAAGGCTGGAGCCTGCAAATCCAGCTCTGCTGCTCCCAGCCCCTAGGTGACCCCGCTCCATCGACCCTCTCTGCACTGCTCAGAGGATGCCCCAGTGCTGGGGATCCTCTGTGCAGGCTGGGGGCTGCCCTGTGCCTCCACCCCTGGAGCCAGGGGCTCTGCTAGCACCCATGGGTGCTGGGGCTGGCACCCTTCATGCAGCACCATGAGGGTGAGGTTGGGTGCAAGGGAGGTGGCAGGAGGAGCTTCAGGGCCCTTTTTTCCACCTGACGAAATCCCAGCACCCAGCCCTGGCTTTGGAGTCAGTTTGGGGCTGGCTGGATCCCTCCGAGAGCCAGCAAAGGCAGTGGGTGTCACACTGCCAAGACAGGAGTTTGCAGCATGATGGTGCCAATGCTTTTTGGCAGGTGAGACCATTGTGTACCTCCTCCGCCATCACATGTCCTGCAGAGAGGCTGGCAGTGCCTTCCTTCTCTTGCGAGCATCGGTGTAGTTTGTGAGTGGTTTTTCCTCAGATAAAAATGAAAAGAAAAAAAATCACAGTTGTAGCAAGCAGTATTCTTTTTTAGCTTTGAGTCAAGTGTCTGGCTTCCTTCAGATGCTCCTAAAATTATTTCATTGTTGACCATCCTTAATTATAATTCCTAAATCACTGGATTTCATTTTGGACTCCAGAACCTGCCCCAAGCAGTGCCAGGCTGGAGAGCTGCCCTGTGCCCTGCTATGTCTGCATGCTCACACTCTGGGTGAGCAGATGGCCGGGACATCCACACCACCGCTGTGGTGGGTTTGGCCACCTCCAATAAAGTCCTCTTGCATTTGAGTGTAGGAAGAAATGCTGTTATCCGTAACACAGAGCTTGGGATGCTGAGGGGGGGGGTCCAGGCATGGATTGCACGTGTGTTAATTCCCCATCCCCAATGTCCTGATATTGTGTTTTGGAGAGGGTGTCCCAGGGAGGTGGATGAGGTGGCAGGCAATGAATGTGGTTGTAAGCATCAACCAGCTGGGGCTGCAGGAGCCAGTGGGAGGGAAAGGGATCACCACCCCATCTGGCACCGCAGGAAGAAACAAAAATAGTGGCCAGGCATTGCTGGAGCTGCAGAGGGCAGCAGCCAGCACCCATCCATCACCCACTGTCCCTGAGCAGGAGTCACCAGGCTGCCCTGGTGATGGGGGTGGCTTAGCACAGCCTTGCAGTGAAAGGGGATGCTGAGATGCGAGACACTTGGAGCCAGATGGGAGGGCCTGGAAATACCCTGAAAATGTCTAAAAAGTGTGTCAGGGTCCCTGCCTGGGCCTGAAATTTTGGATTATGGGGAATAGGGTTTTTTTTTTCCTGTGAAATATTTTGCCTTAGGCTGAAAACCAGGCTGGGTTTTAGGATATTTAAACTGACATCGCTGTTGAACCGTGTCAGCCCATTAATGCAGACAGAACAGCTAATATCCTCCTCTTGTTTATAAGGGTCGACAAGATCAACATTGGGAAGGTTTCATGTGTCACTTGGCAAAAGCATAGAAAGCTTAAAGCCTTCAGTGAGTGGCTCAGCTCCATTTTAATAATGTCTTTCCACTATCCCAAAGTAGATAATTCCTCCTCATTTATTAAAGGCTTTTCTATGTGCCAATGGCATGAGGCAAGGAGCCTGTGCCGTTCTTAAAGAACCTGTTAGTTTTGAGAGACCCCTCCTCAACTTTGGCACCTTCTGCAAACATTTCAAGTCTCCACAAAGCATTCAAGCTGAGAAAAACAACTTGTCCCACAATATCTCTAGAAATGGAAGGTATTTCTCCCATTTTGTGAAAATTGTCCTGATTTTGGATCTAGCCCCACAGCTGCTTCTGCACAGATTTACTGCCTGCAGCTGTGCGGAGTGGGAAGGGCCAGTCTCATACCCATGGATGAAGAGGCTGAACACAGGCACTGTCCCCAGCTGCACCACATGCAAGATGGTTTCCAGCCAGGTGGGGGTTTCCAGAGCAGGAGGCCATGGCTGGAGAAGACAGGCGTCTCCAGCTGTGGGAACAGCTGTGCTCACCCTCGGACCCTGGGCCATGGAGCAGCAGATCCCAAATGGATGAGGAGCCTCTGCCCTGCTGGGTGGTGGGAGACGTGGGTGTCCTGGTGGGGCTGATGCTATGGGGTGAAGATTAGCAGGGCAGAGACCTGAGGTGGGAGAGGTCTTTCAGCCCCATGGGGCATGTTTGTGGTCTGGCCTGGGGCCTTCATGGCTCCCAGGTTGGGCTGTGATGATCATCCATATTCTGGTCCACATTCCATCTATTCCATCCAGGGCTGTTCCCCCTGCCAGCTCCACTTTGATGCCTCAGGGCATTGCCCAAGTTTGGTAAGACTCACAGATGCAGCAGGCTGAGGAAATCCTTTGCATGGCTACAAAAAGCATTGATTGTTGGAGAGCATCCCCAGGAGGCTGTCACCCTCTGCTGTCACAAATCAACGGAGCAGTCGGGACTAGCTGCATCCCTTCTGGCAGCTCATGAGGGGTGAGAGCTGCCAGATGATCTGCAGCAGAAACACCCAGGCGGGGACCGTTTCATCAAGACAAGTCACAGGGACCCTCACGACTTCATTGCAATGTGACACTGCAGTTCTGCAACCTTGCAATCACCTTGCTTGTAGGAGGTGACCCCAATGTCCCCATGCCTCTGAGCTGTTCCACAGAGGAAAAACCTTCTCCGACCCCATAGTGAGTCTGTGGGGCATCCTCCGCCCCAGCCTGGTGAGAAACCTGAGGCAGCTGGTGGGGTCCTGCCATCTGCCCCAGCATTTGGGGCTGGCTCTGAGAGTGGCAGCTAAGGGGTGGGATGGACATGTTTGCAGGGTGAGGTCCCAAAGGACAACAGAGGCTCAGCTGTTGTTTCTAAGTCTGTCCTGGATGCCCTGGGAAGCCTGTTGTCTTTGTGAATGCCATCGGGGTTGACGAAACGAGGACGGTGCTTGGAAGAGGGCAGGGACATGATGGGTGGGATGGCTCCGGGGCCTTGAGGAGGGAATGGAATCCCTCCAACACCGCTGCAAGTCTGCTTCTTCAGGGAGATAGGCTTCACGTGGGGCAACCAAACTGCTCACAGGGATCAGATACCTTTGAATTTGGGGGCCCAACATCTTCAGGAGTCAGGGACCATTGTGGCCCCTGTGCAGTTCCCCCGAAGCTGGAGGGCAGCTGTGGTAGGCCCTGCCATACTTGTGGGGCTGATGCCCTATGATGAGGAAGCACCAACACCCTCCAGGGATTCAGCATGTCCAGAGGGAGAGAGAAACTGCCCACATCCATCTAAATACATGCGAAGTTGTCCACTTGTAAAAGGCTGAACACAGGTGATCTGTAGGACCACTGGGATGTTTAGGGACAAGCAGACTGTCCCTGGGGACTTGATCAAGGGTAGGTCTGGCCTCCCCATACAGATCTCTCAGAATTTTCTTTTGGCATCCATCCCCTCAGTGGCAGCTCTTGGGGAACTCTTCACTTGAATCAGTGGCTCCCAGGAACAGGGGGATATTATTTAGCTTTGAATTTGGCCTCAAAACTGGTCTGCCTTATAGATTTCCAGCCTGTCCCCTTCCAACGTGCCAGCAGCTCAGTGGGGTGCCCACAACCTCAGGTGGTACCTAATAAAACAACCCCTCATCTTGAGGCAGCTCATTGCAGTTTGCGAGTCAGGGATGGAGACCCAAAATGTCCTCATCATGTCAGTGGCAGAGGAGGGATGGGGAGATCCTGGGCTCCTGTCAGTCCTTCTGCTGCTGGCCCCCCATGGCAGCACCGGGGCTTTGAAACCAGCGCTGAAGCCCTGAATTGTGAGGTCCCGCCACCCCATCTCTCGCTTGCCCTTTCCTCCTCCTCACTCCAAGTCCCAGCAGAGGACGAAACCTGAGACTGGAGCAAATGGCATCCAAAGCAGCCCCCGTTGGGAGCTGCTTGGGTCCCTGGAGCACGGCTGTGGCTACGGGGAATGCAGTGCCTTTGTCACGGGCTAATTTTGGCTCCTCTGTGCTCCAAAAACAATCCCAAGGCAGCTGGGAGGAAAGATGCTGGAGGCACAGCCCCTCGGGGGCTTTTGCCTTATAAAGGTCTAACAGGGCTGGTATAAAGCCTCCTCCTCGGTGGCTGGGATCAGATCTGCTGCGCTGGCGCTTGGAGCTGGGGAAAGGGAAACATCCTTGGAGGGGCCCCCGAGGAGGGTGCAGGGGGGGTTTCTCCTGTGCTTGCTGGGACTTGACTAATGCAGGTCAAACAAGGATGGGACTGCCACTGCCATTGCCGCTGTCACCACCACCGACCTCGCACCAGCTTGGGGGCTTTTGTTTCACCCCCCCATGAGGGCACAGCTGCCCTCTTGGTGTCTAGGCAGGGGGGAAGGAGCCGGGGAAGGTGGCCATGCATTCCCTGCTCTGCAGGACAGGGAAGCTGTCTTTGCTCCCCACCATGGGAGCTACCCCATGCATGCAGCTGTGTGCCCCTCTGTGACCATAATAGGCTCAGGATTAAAATACCGTGCGTTGTCCCTACTGGGCTGCACGCTGGGAATTGTTTGCTCCTAAACTTGCCCCTAAAAATATCCCAGGGAACAGGTGTCACCTGCCCCTGCGGTCCTCTGCCACACGAAGCCTCCCTCCGTGGGGACACTGGGCAAGGGGCTTTGCTGGGTGCAGGGGGGCGAAACAGTAGCTTCTTTGCTGCTTTTCAGGGATTTCATGGGGAAAACATCAGGGCTTGTGAGGGGCTGAAATTTACTCCAGCATCTCAACCCACTGTGCTGTGCTGGGCAAGTCTGGATGGTCCTGCTCCCCAAAGAGGGGACTGCCCCATCCTTGGTCCCAACCGACCATCTGGCCTGTTGCTGTAACCCCACCTTTGCTGTTTCACCCCATCGCCCCTTGGCAATGTACCCTGTCCTGGCCCGGGGTGGTTTTGCCCGCCTGCTCTAGCGGCTCTGATGGCTCCAGGGAGACCCCTCAGCCAGTGCTCCCGTGGGGATATCACTCTGTGCTTGCAGCATTGCAGAGCGTGTGTGCACCATTGTGCATGGGTGGTCAGCAACACATCAGCTCTCCAGGCTGCTCCCCCCCACTCCCGTCCCCTTCAGAGACTTTCTGAAAGGAAAAAAGAAAGGAAATAAAAGAAAAAAAAGAAAGAAGAAAGATCAGGAGATTTTCCGTGAAGGAAAAACACTGCAGTGTTTTGGCTCATGGTTTCTGCCTCCTTGCAGACTCAGGGCTTTTCCAGCATCTCTGATGCTGGTTTACATCAGAGGGGAGCAGGACCCACATGCCATGAAGAATACACCCCATCTGCACAGGCATTGCCGTTGCACCATGGTCAGCCCAACCCGGCACATCTGCATGCTCACACACAACATGCATGTGAGTAAGGTGTCAAGCAGCAAGTGCTGGCCAAGCGGGGGTGATGCACATGCAAACAGCACAGGAATTCACTAAATCTCATGGGGATCAAGGGTGCAATAAAACACGGCTGCACTAACGTGCATGGATGATGTGTGTGTGTGTCACCCTGTGTTTGAGATGGTGCCCCAGGTGTGTGCAGCACGTCATGGGGTGCCAGGGCTCACAGCAAACATGTGCACGCAAGAGTGGATTTGTGCTATTTTTACTGACCACTTGCAGGCAGGCTGCGATTTAATACTCCCCCTCTGCAGCCAGCCCCCGGCAGTGTGCAGCTCTCCAGAGGCCAGGCATCACCTCCCTCCTGCATAGCCCTGAGGTAAGGCACTGCCCCGGGGCATCCCCCCACCCCTGACTCCCTGGGTGTGCTAGTGGTGACACAGGCGCAAGCATGAGACCGCCTGTACTTGCACGTGGCAGAGAGGACCCCCGGGCATGTGAGTTTGTCTGAATTTCTCCCCCTGTGTGAGGTTGCTCAGACATTTTCTATGCTCTTAGAGAGAGGATTGGTGAGACTGCAATGGGGAGAAGTAATGCTAAAATACCCAGCTGGGCTTTGGAGCTGAGATGTGCTCGATTTTTCTGAAAACTGGCAAACAAGACCATTTTGGGGAGCATTTGCCCATGTGTCCTAGCCTGACTGCTCACAGTCACTTGCGTGACCAGGGAGGTGAGGTTCAAGGGTGTGAGCAGAGTGTGTGTGGCATCATGTTAGCTGTGTGTGTTCATGGTATGTCTCAGCCACCTGGGATTGGGGAGGATGTCAGGATTGACTGTGTTTGGCTTTATGGAGTTGTTTCGTTTAAGGATTTCCATGATCTAATGATTTGATAAGCTTTTTAAGCTTTTCACAGCTGGGGGCATGCAAACAGTACAGAATTATCTTGTCCAGATCCTCTCATCCCCATCAGAGAGCAAAGTCTCTTGTGGATGCTCCAGATCCAGCTGAAGCCTAAAAGTCCCTGCACGAGATTGCTGGGGATGCCTTACCAGCACAGCTGAGTCCTGGCTGTCCTCTGGGAAGCCAATTTAGAACTATCTGGCCGTAAAAATTGATTGACCTTGGTAGAGGTCATCAGCCTGAGGTGTGGTGTGGGTCCCACCTTCTAGGGACGCCGGGCTTTGCTCCAATGGGGAACGCTGGAGACGCTGAGGGGCTTTGTCCAGCCCTTGCTCACCTCCAGAGAGCCAAAGGCTTTTCTGCCTCCCCCGTAATAAATTGGGAGGGAGCAGCTGGGACCCGACCCGCTCAATGCACCAGTGTCAGGCAAGAGGAGCCACCTTCCCTGCATGTCCTCTGGGACATTTGTTTTATCACCAAAAACCTCCAAAAAAAGCATGAAACCAGCATCTCTGGCTGCAGCTGACTGATGTGGCTTTTGTGAGAAAAAAATTCCTGTCCTTGGGATTTTTCCTTGTAAATCCAGGGATCTGGCAGGCTTGGGGGTAGTATGATTCCTGCTGGGATTTTATGGCATTTCCCCCACAAACTCCATTCCTTCAGGCCACGGCTCTGGCCACGGGTGCATGGGGAGGGGACAAGGACAAGCAGACAGAGCCAGGAGGTGCACTGAGATATGCTTGGCACAGGCTCCGCACACGCCTGGGAGCAGCTGTTCCTGAGACCAGAAATGTTCCTTTTTCTTTCCCCCAGCAGGAATCTTTGGGATTTAAAACATTTTCCAAATTCAGGGGGATGCAAAGAGTTCAAGGCAAAAAATCCCAGCTTTTCCATTTCAGTTCTAAGGAAAAGGACTAAACCCACCACTGGAAAATGCTGTTTCTTTCTGAAGTACAGCATCAGTTTGTTACTCCTGGTTGGAAAGAGAAAAAAAAAAATTGATTGGCATTTCCCCAGACATTTTTCTATTACTCAGGCTTACAAGGTGCCCCGGCTTCTTGGCAAGCGAAGGAAGTGTTAGAGGCAGTGCTGGGGAAGCTAGCAAGGCAGTGCATTTTGAAGCAGCTGCCAGGGCATAGGATTACCAAGCAAATTTAAAATACCAAACTGTAAGTGTTTCACCAGGGACGCGGCTACTAAAGGAATCTGCTCAGCCGCTTGGCCAGGACTCGTTGCCCCTTGCTCCGTCACTCCTGAGATGGAATTTGGCTCCATCATCCTTGTGGTTGCCCACGGGGAGCTGTGGGACGGGACTCCCCGAGCCGACACAGTGCGGGTGGCCCCGAGGTGCCCCGTTTCTCCTGAGCTTTCCAGCCATGCTGGCCTCCGTTCCCTCGCCCCGAGCTGGGGTGGGCGACGCAGCCGGCGGGGGAGCAGCTCCGTGCTTGGGAAAACCCTGAAGAACAGGAGACCGAGTTCTGCAGGGCCAGCTGGCGGCAGGTTGGAGCTTGCCCGAAATAAGGTTTCCTCGGAGCTAGGCGGTTCGTCTTGGTGTTTCACGGCGGGATGGCGAGTCTGCGGAGTCGCTTCTCTCTGCTGACAGCACGGGGCAGCACCAGACCTCGGGAGCATCCCGCCGCTGCCGCCGCTTTCTGGGTTCGGGTGGATTTCGATTTGCTGGTTTGTTTCAGCTCCTTCCCCCCCCCCCTTTTTTTTTTCTTTTGCAGGCGAACGACGCCACAATGCCAGAGCCGTAAGTAGCACGAGTTTCCCTTGGATTTCGCTAAATCCTCACCTGGCCGCTGGGCTGCTCGTGGCGGCTGAGCTTGTCAGATTTTGGGGGGTTCAGCTGGGAGACCGGCCTGTGCTTGAGAACTCTGTGCCATTCCTCTTGCAAAACTGTCTTTAAATAAAAAAAGTTAGCGATTACAATGTCCCCATTCAAATCTCGGAGCTTGCCTAGATCCCAAAATAGGGATCCGAGGTGGGCAGCACCATTCGCTTTGCCGTGAGGCTCTTTGTAGCACATTGTACAAATATAACATATTCCCTGGCATAAACAGAAGGGAGAAACCTCCCTTCAAAGCTTTGGTCAAGCTATGACACGGAGATGCCCCAGCCCTGCAAACCTGAACAGGATCCAAGCATCCTGTGTGCCAGCCCCCAGCTGTGCAGGAGCATGTGAATGAGGGTGTTGTGGCCCAAACCACAGGGACCAAGCTGGGGCTGGCACCATGGACACTGTGACAGCTCATGTGCTGTGTTTGAGTGGCATTTTGGCTTTCTGAGCAGTGGCCCTGAGTGCCCACTGTGTTTCTGGAGAGTACTGTTATCTCAGACCTGGCTCACTTGCAGGTGGCAACTATTAGATACAGAAATAAGGAAACCAACTGCGATCACATAAGATGCTTTTCTAGACTGTCACCTCTTGTTGACTCTTATTCACTGATGCCTTTTTTTCTTCTCTTGTTCCTTATTGCTCCTTCCTGAATGCATGCCTGCCTGCAGGGAGGTAAGTGCCTTTCCTTTCGGGATTGATCTCAATGTTACTCTGCATTTGCTGTGAGTTTGTTTTCAAAGGTGTTTTTTTTTTTTTTTTTCCCCCTCCCCTTTCCCCTAGAGAAAATCCAAGATCACAGCCTCACGCAAACTCTTGTTGAAGGTGAGTCCTGAGGGTTGGAAACTCCCTGGGGTTTGTCTTGCTGGGGAAAAGGAGCTGGGGTTGAAGTGTGTGGTCGGTGGGACAGCGATGAGGAATGGCAGAAGTATGGGCCTTGGGGAGCAGCTCCCATTCCCACCTCTTCTCTTCTCAAAAGTCCTCACTCATGTGGACTTTGTGGTCCATGCACCAAACAAACCTCCCCTTACCTCCAATTTACTAAGCTGGGGAGAGACTCTGATGCCTTTAGCTCTAAAGCCACAGACCTCATGTTTGTGCACCAGCAGCTCTGCAGCACAAGCTTGGGAGCTCCCCGGGTTGTGGCTTGGGAAAATAATTTACTGCCACAGCAGAGCAAACCGATGCAAAGAAAGTGCTGACATCAGCATCCATTGGGACCACTGCCACCACAGCCCCGTGGTACCTCTGGCCGTGCTGTTCCCCCTGCCTTCAGGGTCACCACACAAAAGGTGTAGAGATTTTTTTGATGTATGTTGCAGCAGCACAGTGATTTTGGGAGGATGGCCACATCAGGGAGGAGGTTTGGGAGGCAGACAGGACTGTCCCATCCTAGAGATGTTGCGCGAGGAGGCTCAGGGGAAACAGAGGAGCCTGTCTGTTAATACTTCTGCCATTTACTTGTGCTCGTAGAGTTTGATGCTGGCAAAAGCAAAAGAGGAGTGGGAACAGGAGATTGTGGACAAGCAGTCAGAGAAGGAAAGATACCTGTCTGAGCGGATCACACCACTGCACACCAGTGGGCTATCCCTGAGCCAGCTCCAGGTATTCCTCAGGTCCAAGGGTGTAGCGAACTCCTTGGGACCATGGAGGGGCATTGCTCACCACTGTTCTGTTGTGCTTGGCCCCCAGGACCTGTGCAGGGAACTGCATGAGAAGGTTGAAATTGTGGATGAAGAGAGATATGACATTGAAGCAAAATGCAACCATAACACTCGGGAGGTAGGAGGCAGGATGGGCTGTTTGCTTCTACGTTAACTCTGTCCCAGATGGTAGCTTGGGCCTCGAGGGGGGTCTGTCATGGACTGGGCTGAGCTTGGATGTGGGACATGCACTGGGGTTATCTAAGGGTTGGCATTTGCTCTGCAAGGCATCACTCAGCACAAGGTTCGTCCTTGCCTCAGGGAACTCAAACTGTCCACTGGGTCCACAGGAAACCTCCTCACTCCCCTGGTCACCCCTTGTGGGTCTGAGAGCTCCTTCTTGTGGCTGCCATCTGAGCAGGCTGGGACAAGGCAATGACAACAGCTCTGCACTCAGGTGGACAGTCCCTTGGTGAAGGTGGTCCTCGTGGCTGCAGGAGAGGCGCAGACCCCTCTAGGGTTCAGTGTTGGCAAAGTCCTGTTTCACACAGGAGCTTTTTGTGCAAGGCAGCCATGTGATGACCTCCTGCTCCTCCTCCTTTCCTCAACCTGCAGATTAAAGATCTGAAAATCAAAGTGCTTGACCTCCGAGGAAAATTCAAGCGACCTCCCCTGCGTCGAGTCCGTGTCTCCGCTGATGCCATGCTGAGGGCTCTGCTGGGCTCCAAGCACAAGGTGTCCATGGATCTGAGAGCCAACCTGAAGTCTGTCAAGAAGGAGGACACAGAGAAGGTGGGTGACTCTTCTAGAGGCCAGAGATGGAGACACCTCCTAGGGATGCCCTTGCCCTTCTCCAAGGTCCCCTGTGAAGCCTGCGTGGGTTATGCCCTTGTAAGCCTCAGAAACAGCATGGGGCAGTCCTTGTGAGGCACTGCCCATTGCAGGATGTTGTAGGACCACCTGGGAGCAGTTTGACTGGGCCAGGTAACTGGCAGACAATAACAAATGAGACTTGGGGCTTCATCCATGATGCTTTTCCCTCCAGGAGCATGTGGGGGTCTTTCAGCTGGGGACCCCTTGGCATGTCTGTTGAGCTGCAGTTGCAGAGAGCTTGGTCTTTGGTCTTCGAGGGAACCAGGAGAGCTCATATTCAGTGCAATCACACCCAGGAAACACCCAGGAAACTCCCAGAACCAGATTAGATAAGACAGAGCAAGCCCAGCAAACACTCTTGACCTGAGACGAATGGCCCAGTTCACACCAACTTTGCAGAGATGTGAGAGGGGAAGGTCTCAATACCAGAGACAGTGAATGATGCCCAAACCTACCTGAGGTGTGCAGGCACCCCAACTGCAAGAGCTGTGCTGCTTTCCAAGGGCCTCTCCCCAAAGGGGTTTTAGCCTTTGGTCCCAGCTCAGCAGAGTGGATGAGAATCTCAGTTTTCAATTATTTTTCTTCCTCCCTCCCCCCACCCCCGTTGCTAGTATAGCACGTTTTGTAGTTTGGATGGAAAACTGTGTTTACAGTCCTCAACGCCAGGTGGTGAATAGATCTGAGTTTATTTTAGATGTCGTGAGATGATTTTGGGGCATGGCTTGTAATCTATGAATGCTTGTGGGTTGGCAGAGCAGACACCTGGGCATGCTCCCAGAGCTGCCGTCATCTCCCCTTTCTGTTCTGGAAGCTGCTGCCAGGGTCTCAGTGTCACACCAGCAATCCCAGTCCCCTCCAAAAGCTTGGAGAAGGTGTAGATGGGTGTTATGTGGGTTGGGAGGGGTCTATGCAGAAAGTGGGTTTGCTTGCATTTGTCCCAGTGTGCTGATGTAAATCCGGAGTAAGTCCCATGTGCTGGTTTCTTCCTCCTAAAGAAATTTTCTAGGATTTTTGTGCCTTCTAGTGCATTAATGCAACTTAGCAAGGCTTTGGGGGGTATCCACTTGAATCCAGACCTCCCTGTGGAGATCAGGCCGCTGTTTGCCATCTTCCCTGTCAGCTCCACGCGCAGGGATACACAGAAGAGCTGGCTCCAAGGGAGAGGGCATTTGCAATAGGGCAGCTCCCTTGCCCATGCTGCTTGCTGAGGGCTCTGTGCAACAGGGTGGCACAGCATGGGACTGCTGGCCACCCTGTCACATGTCATTGCAACCCGTGTCCCCATCCCTCCCGGCAGGAGCGCCCTGTGGAAGTGGGCGACTGGCGCAAGAATGTGGAGGCCATGTCAGGGATGGAGGGGCGAAAGAAGATGTTTGATGCTGCCAAGTCCCCTACGGGCCAGTGAAAGGTAGGGGACCAGTCCTCCTTTCCCTGTGATGCCCCATGCTCCCTGCAGCATCCCTGATCTGCGCTTGTGGCCGGGCAAATGCAGAAAACACCCCCACTCATTACAGAAGAAGGCATCACATGCCCCATCTCCCACCCCACACTTGGGATGGGTGCCTGTCCCGCACGTCCCTGCCATGGAGCCCCTGCCAGCAGCTATCCTCCTCTCTCAGCTTGTCCTCCCTGGTGCTCTGGGGTCTGCTGCCCATGCCATGGTCATCCTGCACAGCATGGGCATCACTGGCACCAACTTCAGGCTGCTGAAAGCAGCCCAAAAGCTCCTCTTCTGTCCCACCGCTCTGCTCTGTTTCTTTCCCACAGGAGCATCAGTAAGAAGAGACTCCCCACCCCTGCTGCCTGCCTCCTTTTCCCTTGCTGCCCTTCTATGCTCTTTACACCCTTACCCTGAATTCACCACTGAGCTGGAACATGTGGACAACTGTGTGGGAAGAACTGAGCTGCTTCCTTTCAGCGCTGCCATCAACCTTGCTCCTGCATGGCCCCAGCACAGCAGCTCCCTGGTATCACCTGCACAGGCCATGCTGTCTCCAAGGGGCCATTGGCCACCCCTACCCTCCTACCACCACAGAGACTCCCTGGAGATGGCTGCTGGTCCTCCCACTCCCCCATCCTCCAGCAGGTGCAGCCTGAGACGAACCTGCGCGGCTGCACGTGTATTAAAGGACAGTCTCCTGGGCAGAGCACGCGTGGGCTTGTCACTGTGGGAGCATTGGCTGGGGGCAGGTGCTGGTCCACAGCCCAGTGGGGAAGAGACCCTGGTCCTTTCCTGCCACCCTGCAATGTCCCCATGCTGGTGCTCGGGCCAGCAGCACGCCCTGGGATCAGACTTCCTTCGGGGTCCTCTCTTCCAGCCCCCCCTGGCTGCTCCCTGGTGCCCCACCAGCTCTGCTGAGACCCCCCCAGCCCCATGCACAGGCCACCCCTCTTCCCTCCCATGCACCTCAGCCCTTGCCAGGCTCCAACGATGCACCAGCCTCCCAAGCAGCAAGGCTTGGGTCTCAGTGCGGAGATGGCTCTCTGCCAGCTCCCCCCACCCCTGCTTTTCCTCTGGTTTTGGAAAAGCCTTCAGAGCTTGCTCACCCAGGCACCAACTCTCCCACCGGCTGCCCTATCACAGGCACCGGAGCTATGGGAATTGGGGCAGCCCCATTTCAGGGCTTAATTCAAGCCATGTTTCAGGAGAGCATGAGATGAATCCACCTTTCAGGCCAAACAGCTCATGCTTCCTCACCAGTCCTACCATTTTCTGTATCACAGCCCCCCAGACTGCAGCAGGTTGAGTGCAAGCGGCTGGGAGTGTGCCAGCTTATCCTCAGAGCAGGGCTGGAGATGAGAATTGGTGAGAATTCACATCAAATCGGGTCTTCTGCCTGGTTGCACTGTAGGAGATGCTGAGGCTCAGCCCCGACGGGGTGTTTGTCGTGGTTGTAGCAGTGCCTTGTCCATGTCCCCAGTGTATCCAGAGGAATTGCAGCATCCATGGTTTCAAACCTGTGTGACACCGTGGGTGTTTTGCAGCACACCCCGTCCCTGTGTAGTGAGCTTGTAAAATACAGAAAATGCTATAAGCTCAGAGCAAAATGCAGGTCCCCGGACAGGCACCAGGGCTGGAAGGAAACAGCATCAAAAAGTGCATGGTCTCCAACAGAGCTCAAACTTCCTAGAAAAACATTGCATTTCTTTAGGGATAGAAAAAAGTGGCCCTATGCAGTTGGCTCTTGCAGGACTTTCTGCAGCAGACTCACGTAGCTCAGTGGCCAGCAGTGCAAGCGAGGGAGAGCCATCGAAGGGAGGTGGGTTTGGGTTTAGGCTCCAAACTGGCAGGACAGCTGAAATGCTCTGGGCATCACATCCCCTCCTCTGGCCAATTCAGGGATACTGAGCTGAACCACTCACTTTTGTCCCTGGGCAAAGACAGGGCAGATGACAACTGATGGGAACACTTATTTCTAGCCTGGTCATTAGCACTCAGGCTGCTACAACACCCAGTAGCTCCTTCACAGAGAATTTAAGACTCAATATGAAAACTCTTCCCAAAATTAGGGTTAGATCAGAGGTGGCTGTCAGCTGGAAAATACACATATGCTCCCTTAGCAAGCACAGATGCTCAGTCTTTCTCTTTCCACCTGACTCTCCATGCCCATCAGTGTCCTGCTAACTGGGGCCGGGACCACCACCTGCATGACCAGAGCCGTTGCATGGCACACAGAGCCTTTTCCACCCACTTTTTCCTTTCCAAGCTTAATTCAGCAGAGCAGCTGCAGCCGCAGCCTAGCACTTGCCAGGACTTCCTGACCCCTTCTCCTCACCCTGTGCACCTTGGGACGGGGTCCTGGCAGGCGCAGCCCGGGGAAGCGAGTCTCTGTCTTGGCCAACCCAAGCGACTCTGCTCTCGGAGCTGATCAGAGGTCATGTGTGGCAAGATCCCAGGATACTGCCATGGCCCAAGCTGCCCCACCACTGGAGGCAAAAAGTTTTGGCTACGATCTCGCCCCTCTGAGCTCACTCCCTGAGTGGGAGCCATGCCGAGGCAGTGTCCTGGGATCTCGCTGCACACAGTATCCCCAGAGGGAACTCACACACTCGGCAGTGATCCTGGCAGAGGAAGAAAGGTGTGTAGGGAGAGGTAATAACTGTTACCTGACCAACTGGTATAGCTGGAAATCGCAAGATTTGTTTCACGGAAACAAAGCCTTCTTCAGACCTGGAACAGAAGCAGAAAATGGCAAGCCAAGTCCAACAGTTGCTCTGAGCTTGGTGCAATTATGCTAATTTGGTAATTAAAAAAAAAAGGGGGGGGTGGTGTTTGTGGGGTGGGGAGGGATGGTAGTGAGATGAAAGGCAATATGGGTGATGGGTGCTGTGGGACCTGGCTCTGGTCAATGCTTGGCAGCCAGCCTGTACCCGTGCTGAGCTCATTGTCAGATCATGCGTACCAAGACACCTGAAACTGCTGCAAAGCAAAACCTGAGGGCTCACCAGCACATCTCTGCAGCCATAGTAAGAACCAGCCGGGCTGTACTCAGCAAGGGTCCAGAGCCCACATGGACTTGTTGTAGGCTATAGATGACTTTGCATGGCTGCCTTGTGTTTTAGATTGAGGGGTGGGGAGATAAAAACCCAACCCCAAAACTCTTCCCTCTGCAAGTTCCCCTACTTTGAAAAAGTACGATGCTCCCCAGTCACCATGTCCCGCTTTCTTCCATCTCTGGTGGAAAACCACATGGATCAGTCATAGGAAAACAAAGTGTTATGGATTTCAGTTTTATTAGAAACATGGAAATAACCCCCATCTCTTTACAGGGATTGAATCTCAAGGGGAAAATGCAGGTGTCTGCTCTGAGCATGAGGCTCTCCTGGTTGGATCGGGGGACTGGGAGCCACGTCTTCTCCTCCACCTCTGCTCTGGAGCTGCTTCCATGGCTCTGGTCCAGCTGGGAGCCCAGCTCTCCCCTTGGTAAAAGAGGCAGGTTGAGTCTTTCCTCCCCAGATGCGCATCACTTCCCTTGTACAAGGCCAGGTCTGCAGTCCCACTGTTGCTTCTCTCCTAGGTGACAATAATCTCAATTTTGTCTCTCTGAATTAGAAGGGAATCCTGCGGTAATCCCTTTTTACTAAAAATTCAGTCCAAATGGGGGACTTGCAAGGTTCTTCTTAGGGAGAGAAGCTGATGCTGGAGCAGTCACTAATGAAATTGTATTTATTTCCAGAAGAACTGCATGAGTCAGTCCTGTCTCCTTGAACTGAGCAGAGCCCTGTCCCTATCATCCTCCAGGTTGCTCCATTGCAGCCAGAAGCCCCCAAAGCAAAGCAAAGCAAAGCACTGAGAGCTTGAAATCGCAGAAATTGCAAATTAAATTGGACAGCAGAAAAGATATTAATCAACCCAATGATTTTCCACCAGAAAGGTTTTGCTGGAAAAACTGCAGTGAGAGAGATGCAAAGGGCTTGGCCTGGCATGGCCTTTCAAAAATATCCCTCCTAATTGGTTCTAAAATGGTCCCTTCCTTTCCTACAGTGCTCTGCGACCTCCTTGCTAATTGGTCATGCCTAGAGACATCTGAACTGTGCCCAAATATTTCCCTGAGCGTATTTGCAGCTCAGCTGGTGGCTGGACCTGCAAAGGGGGGAAGAGGAGGAGGATTAGCAGCGATGGGAAACCCTGGGGTGGGAAGGGGTAAAGTTTATCCCATGGCCTCTGAAGACCACTGCAGCACCCTGCCCTGCTCGGGGGTTAACGCCAGGCTGCAGTCCCTGGTAGTAAAGGCTAAACATTACCACCCCGTGCCCTCCCCCCGCCCCCCCCCCCCCGGCATCTGCAGTGCTGTGGGTGCGGGACCAAACCCTGTGGCTGCAGCTGCACAGGAGGCAACTCAGGGGCAACTGCGTCACATCAGCAGAGTTATAGCACAACCACCCATCACCCTGGGAGTCATCACTGCGGCTTCTGTGTGTCGCCTGCAGTACAAAATGGGAAGAAATGCGTTTCTTCAGCCCTGTTTTTCCCTCCTGCAGCCCTCCAGGCTCAGGTCCTGCAGCCCTGGGGAGGAACGAGGCTGGGTTGGGGTATGGCACCTGGTCTGAGTGGGGTACGTCCATCTTGTCCATCTTCCTTTGCTGTGGCCTGAGCCCTCACTTGCTGCTCACATCAGAGGGGATTTCTCATTAATTGCAACCAATTTCATGTGCTATGAGGGATGCAGTCTGCCATACAGCTTCTGGCAATGAGTCACACTTATTCTATCCATGATCTGAAGAGTTTCCATTGACACCACTTTTGGGGGATGGCCATGATTCTTCATTGTTAAGACCCAGGGCATCACAGGAGATGGCATCTACTGAGGAGGCCAATCTGCAGAAGAGAATGGGAACCGGAAGGACACTATAGATCTGTGGGACACCACGGTGGCATTTCTGACCCAAGATTTGTCTAAACTATTTCTTTTTTTAAAAAAAGTTGAATTATAAATGAAAAAAAGCCCTCTGCTAGCTAGGTGCAAGGCAGTTTGGACAAGGGTTATTCCTTTCCTACTGAAAACAGAAAAGTCTGCGGTTGGGTTTTGTTCAGTTTCTGAGCAAACATACACCAACCTCAGACTCTTTCTGGTTTTCTTTGCACAGCAGAGGTATCACTGTACTATCAGTTTCTAGTGCATCGCACACGTCTTCCCAAAAGCTGAAGGAATTGTAGCTGGGGAAGGACAGCACTGGACCATCTCAGCACCTGCAGAGCACCAGCATGGGGATGCAGGGAGACCTCAGTTTGTGTGTGGGGAGTGCAGCTTTTTAAAGCATTTGCCCGTGGGACCTTTGCGAGCTGTTGAACCTCTGCAGCAATAGGTTGGCAGCTAAGTAAGGGTGAAAAATGCCTTTTCCTGGCCATTGAGACCCATGCCCCAGCCCAGTTGGGAAGCCTGGACAGACGATGCTCCTGACTCTGCTCCACCACCAGCAGCGTGGCAGGGATGAGCCTGGGGAGCCAAGGGAGGAGCTGAGCCATGGCTGATGCTGGGGGACCAGCATGGGCAAGAAGGGTGGAGGTGGAGGATTCACCGCTGGGCCCTGGGGCGAGGTTGAGCGGTGCCTTAATTACAGCACAGTTGTGGAAACTGGAAGCTCTTCACTGCCCTGTAGCCAAAGAAACATGCTCTGCATTGGGATGAGACACAGGACACTGTTCCCAAGGGAAAAAAAAACCCCTGCTGATACTGGTCTAGCTCCTTAGTGGGTATAAATGGGTGTCTTCTGCTGATCTGCATCAGTTGAAGATCTGGCCTCCCTGAGCTCCTTGGGAAGATGCAGGTCTGTGAAGCAGCTGAAAAGCAACCCCTGGGCAAAGCAGGTACCTGGAGAGAAGTGTGGTTTTACACTAGAGCCTTGTCTGCATGCAGCAGAGTCCTGTGGCACAACTCCCTCAGCCAAGAGCACATAGTTTTCCTCTTGTGGTTGTAGATCTGGGACAGCAGATAATGACAGCCTGGTGCATAGAGTGGATCTGGATAAATGTCAGACTGGTTCCCCTGAGCATCCCTTCCCCACACGGACTCATGCCCCTGCTTAATCTCATCACCTTCAGCTTTGTGGACCTGCAGTTTGGTCTGTGCTTCAGTGATGAGCTCAGGGTGGCCAAAATAGCTTTTGTAAAGGGAAGTCCGGTCTCACAAAGCGACTGGTGTTCACCAAAGGCATCTATGAGCTTGTGGATAAGGGCAACCTGGTAGATGAGAGTTTTTCTGGATTTCCAGAAGCAAAGACCTTTAGGTCAGCCACTGCTAAGAGTGAAAGTCCAAGTAGAGGTAACTAATCACTTAGCAAATAGGAAGTGATGGTGAGATAACAAACTCTGCTGATAATTCTTGCATATAGCAAGAGATGCAGCATAGCAGAGATGAAGACTGATGACGCAGATGTTCAGAAAGATCTTGCAGGACTTGGGGTTTGGGGATAAAATGGCAAGGGATATTTGGAGGAGTATAAAGTGACACACAGAGGGAAAAATCCAACATGACTTCATATATAAGATGATGGGCTCTGGGCTGGCTGTTGCCTGCTTGGGAGTGACAGTTTGGGATTATGGTAAACATGAAAAAACATGAGGAACATCAGGGAAAACATGAGCTAAGTGCTCTGTGGCAGCAAAAATCTCAAACCATGAGAGAGCAACGTGCTGCCAAACAGCTCAGCAGGACTTTATCCAAATTAAAGGAGAGGAGGGAGCTTTTCCAGCAGTGGGGAATAGACCTGGGGAATTCCTTGCTGAAAGGTGTTTTTTAAACTAACAATTTTCCTGAGTTTGAGAGAAACTGGACAAATACATGGAGGAGAAACCCACTGAGGGGTCTCAAATAAAGAGGAAACCATGTTCAGCTCAAAAGGTCTCTGAGCTGAAAATAAAGACCAGGGGAGTGTGAGGGGCAAGTGTCACTGAGGCTCATCCTCTGCCTAATCCCCAGCTGCTAAATGCCTGTCTAGAATTTCTTCATCTTAATAATAAGAGGAATCACAAACTGTGAGGTTTTATATTCCTTTGCTGTGTAGATCGTAGCTGGGGGTGTTCTTTCACTAGGTTCAGTGTAATCCTTTTTAAAATCCCGTTAAATCCTATGCTTCAGTGATATCCTTTGGCAATGAGTTTTGCAAGTAAAGTGCTCACAGTGCATTAATCAGAAAGGTTTATTGCTTTGTAGTAGCTTGGTGATGCTGAACTACTATATATAGTTTGTCAGCAATTAGCAGGATGCTTGCAAGGTTATTTAAGTACTTTTTTTTCCTTATGCCACAACTTGCTGAATTTTCTGTGTGTATGAAAACACTTGAAAGACAACTGGTGACTGCAAGAAGAAAGAAAACCAGAGAATGAGCCCTGCTTGGAGCAGATGGCTCATTTGACAGGGCTATCTTTTAGAAATGGGTTTTTAATCAGGAACCTTTGATTAACATAATTCCTTTGATTGCTCAGGTCCCGGGCACACCCCTGTGGGCTGGAGGCATGTGTGGCAAGCCTAGCCTTATAACCAGTCCCTCAGGCTGGCGGAGAGATGGATCTCACAGGGATCAGAGACTGAATTTGTACTCGAGGGGTCCTGGATTACTTTTTCTGCAGGCACCCACCATGATAACTGCCCAGCTGCCCCCAACAGTGAAAGCACTGGGGTCCTGGCCACACTGTGCACCTGGGCTGGCCCCAGGTAAAAACCAGGCTTGGACCAGGCTCTGCTGTGTCTGGGTGCCCCTGTCACCCCAGTAAGACAGTGCCCCTGTTGTCTTCACATCTGCCCTTTGAAGGAGAATGTTGCCCCGTGTGAGCGTGGGGGGACAAGGTCTTGGGACCAGCCCGGGGCAGGGGGACAATAGGTTTGATGGATTTGATCCAGACATGGGATGAGGCTGGGCACACAGCTCCCCTCTGGCACAGGGCTTCAGCACCCAAAAATTGGATACCCCCCATGCTTCAGCCACTTCCTCTGAGACTTCATGAGTTCTCGGAGGAACTGCAGCAAAGCTCATAATGAGTGGGAGGCCATGACGGCTCAATCCAAGATGTCCAGAAAAGGCTGAAAGTAGCAGTGCACCCTCCCATGCTCTTTGGAAAGGGCTGGACTGCACCCAGATGGAGGTGTTTTAATGACTGTTTTGGATCCCTGGGAGCCAGCCTCCTCCCACTCAGCCCAAGGTAATTCACCTCCTCCACTGGTGTTGGAGGAGTTGTTGACTGGTGGAGAGCGGCTGGTAAAACAGGTTCTCTGCAGGGAGTTGTCTCCAAAATCCTGGGAGACCTGGATGGATCGAGCCCTGAGCGTGGGTCTCTGCTCGAACCCTGGCATAGCAGGCAGCGAGGAGTGATTTGCTCTTGCGTGGCACTCCTGGGCAGGGCGTCTTTTGCACGGCGCCGCTAGTAGAAAAATTACAGCCTTGCCTCTGTCAAGGTAGATAAGAAACCATGTGATGCAGCGTGGTGGTAAATGGGTTGCAGGCAGGGTAAAGGTGCACAGGGAAATAACCTTGCAGGGAGTTCCTCCCTCCGCAGGGAGCAGAGTCTTCGGGCAGCGCAGATCCCCGCAGGTCTGACAGCACCTTGGCCTTGATGCCTGCACAAGTTTTAGGGGCTCTCTGAATCTCACAGGAAGCAGGAATGTCTTTTAGTAGAAGGAACTGGTCTGATCTCTCCAGGTAGGTGCTGTGGTTTAATGCTTAACCCTTTCCACCAGTGGGAGGGAGCGGGTGAGGGTGGGCTGCTGGCACGGCAAGCCTTGGCCAAGGGGTGTTGGGGAGGATGGGAAGAGGGGGCAGCTGCCATGGGGGTTTTTGCTTTCAGAGGTGGTGCCAGCCCTGTTGAGAGCTCAGCGCTACTGGAGTTTCTTGTGGGTGGGCAAGATCAGAGACATTTTTTTTCTGCTGCCTGGGGAAGCGGAGTGCTGCATAGGAAAATGGATCTGGAAATGCATCCTTGCCCTGTGTTGGATATATTTTTGGTCTGGTTTGCCTTTCTTTGGGGTACAGTCTGGCTGGGCTGTGCCTCCAGACTTGCTCTAGAGCCGGCTGTGGGTTTTTTCCCTTGCCCCATATCCATACAGCCCCTGGGTGTGTGTGCCGGCTCTGCTGTGTGGAGGTTGCAGCCTCTGCCCATCCGGCGCTGAGCAAGAACTGATTCATCGGCCGTCGCTGAACGATCCCTGCAGCCCCGTGGTGTTGGCTGCTCCACTTGGTCTTTACTAAAAAGTGGTTTTTGGCTCTGATGGGAGCTGGGACAGGTGAGGCTCCTGGACATCACGGTGGGTGGGCAGGGTGTGTGTGAGTCAGGGGCTTACAAGAAGCCTGGGTGACGTGGGAATAGCTCTGGACCTCCTTCAGACCCCGGGGCAAGCACTGCCAACCTCGGCTGCACAGACAGGGTAATGGTGACTCAAAAGCAGCTACACTCTTCCACAAAATGGAGCAGAAATCCTAGTTTAAGGGGATGTGATGGCTCTGAGACTTAATTGCAAACACCAGCACTTCAAGTAAGACACCCACCATGGCCACCCAGAAAAGGGAATTGAGACCCCATTGCTCGGAGGCTGCCAGCTCAAACCCTGCCTCCGTTATGGATGGGACGGATCCAGAGGACATCCCAGCCCCATCCAGTTCCACCTCCTCTGAGCCATGGACCTGCCCAAAGGTGAGCCCAGTGGGGTCCTGCACCCAGGTTGTTTCACAACCCAGGAAGGCAGTTTCTGCTCTCTCATTAGATGAGACAGCATTCACTGAAACAGCACAAATGTCAGATATCTCAGCACTAATGATTAACAGGGCAGGAGAGGACAAGGCAGGGGGAGACTTGCCAATCTTTTTTTATTCATCTCTTTGAGATTAAAAAAGTTAAAATGGTGAAAAATAGATCCCTCTTTGAAAAGAGGAGGGAAGGATTGGCAAAGCAAATCCATAGCTTAATGGGTAGATTTCTTAATTACAAATAACGAGAAACTGCATGTTGATAATGCCAGGTTATGTGCTGCCTCTGAAGGAGCCAAGCAAATGCAAGGCAGGAAAATCTCATTTTCATTTCAAAGGAGCCTGTGCATGCAAAAACAAAGAAGTAACTGGCTCTCGTGGATTTAAACCAGCGTTAGTGTTCCACGCTGTCACTGCTTGAGGGACAACAATGCTTAGCAGAGGCACGTCCATACACACGTGTTAACCTTGCCGGGTGGGAATGTGTATGTGCAATGATTGCTGCACCAGGATATCACACCGTGCTGTGCAAATAAAGCCATGCTGCCTTCCCAGTGCAGCTAAGCTGTGTACAAATATTTACAGGGTCAGGCCCATGGAGGCTAGCACAGCTGCAAGGAGCTGAACGTGGGGTGTCCCCCAGCGGGGTGAGAGCCAGCTGGGGATGCTTGCGGGCTCCCTGGGGCAGGTCCCAGCCTTCTCCATCCCCATCTCTCCCAATGCCAAGCATGGCATTGGGGACCACCTGGAGCTCCCCAGCAATGGGTCGGATTGCTGCTGGGGTGTGAAGGCTGCTTGGGGGTGCAAGGGGCGATGGGGATGGAGGCAGTGGGAGGGAAGAGCAGCACACCCTCTGGCATTGCCCTGTCCCCAAACAGGCACTGAGCTCTCAGCCAGGACCCGTCCCCCCTTTGCTCTCCGTTCTGCTCTGCTGACCCTTTCACGCTCCCCCGCCTCCCTTGACCAGGAAGAACAGAAGCCACAAATAGTTGCGGGGGGTAATGTGGTTTAATTTATGACCCAGCTTTCATTACACAGTAACTCGTGAACCACGCTGCAAGTCACCATGTCCACAACAGCATTAACGATACCACAGGCCTGGACCTGCTCTGACTTTCACATTCTTAAAAGTCAAATTCGAAGTAAACCCTGAGAATGGATGAAACTGGAGTGCCAGCTACAGAGCTGGGATGCTGCAATGGGATGGATCCTGTTCAGGGAGGGCTCTGCCCTGTCAGGCTCTTGGGGGTGGTGGGAGCTCCACTGGGACCCTTGCATGTGTCTGCAGCTGATTGAGGACTAGTGCTGTAGGTAAATGAACACTGTTGTGAAAAGCTCAATCCAGCCAATAAAAATATTTTCCAACACAGTTCATGCACTGGCAGAGAGGGTGGGCAGGTTTTGCACAGAGAAAGGAAGGGAAAGCTGGTGTTTTCCAAAGAACTTTTTATTCAGCATGGCATTTTATCCAAAAAATTTATACACTTGGCTTGTGCAAAATAAAATCTTTAAAGGTGACTCTTTAAAGATGATTACAAACCTTGCCTTTTTGGTACAATCTGTGATTATAAACAATTCCCAGTCCCAGCCACATGCAGGGAGTAAGAGGAGCTCCTGCTGTCCCTGTTTCCAGGCAGACCTTGTCAGCAGTTGCCTTCAGCCTCTGATGCTTCTGCATCTGATGCTTTTTGCTTAATAAAAATTAAAATGCCATTGCCACAACTCACATTGGGGCTAAAATCTTCTGCCACTAGTGGCTACCCTTCCAGTTTATGTGGTTGAGATCTATGTGGTGGCTCTAAGGTCCTGGTCTTGCTGAGTTACAGGTTAAATATCCTTTCCCTGGAAGGTTTGCTTAATGTAGGGATTCCTTTTAAATGAGTGCTCCCTCCAGTAGAAGAAATTAGGAGTTGTGAAGTCAAGTGCTTGTGTTGGGAAATGCCTGCATCAGCTGGGTGGAGTGAGAGTGCTTTGCGACACCTGGCTCGTGTTGGCATCCCTCTCCTCCAGCCCTGTGCAGCAGCTGGGGAAGGCAACCTCCATCAGCCCCTTGGCTGTTGCCCAAGGGTATTTCAATCTCCTTTCTTGTCTGGCATCAGAGCTGCAAGCTCCCCATGCAGGACAGCCTCACCATGTCCTTATGTTTCATCCCAAACAGCTTGGCCAGGCAGAGGACCCTTGAGGATGAAGAAGAGCAGCAAAGAGAGCGCCGGCGAAGGCACCGGAACATGCTGTCCTCCACATCGACAGATGAAGAACCTCCTAGCCCTGTGAAACACACCAGTCCAGCTTCCAGCAGGTGTGGGGGTCCTGCTAGCATCAGTCTTACCCATGATGCTGACGGCTCGCAGCTTGCTGCCTTGTTTTTCTCAACCCTGAGCCAAAGCTGGTGCAGTTGGTGGGATTCTCTTCTGGATGAGAGTGGGCTGAGCTGTGGGAAAAGCAGGGGTCCAATGGGCCTTTAGGCAGAAGGTTGGGCTTCACACGAGGAATACAAGAAGAGGGGTATATTTATGGTGGGCTCAGTCATGGGCCTCAACATGTCCCACAGCACAGGGAGCTGGTGTGCCAGGGTGAGGGTTGGTGCTGAGGTTGAGATCAGATGGGTGCTGGCCATGCCCCAGTGGCATCTTGAGCAGGTAAGAACAGACAGGCACCCATCTCTGCAGGACAGGTGAGCCAAGCATGCAGACCCTGGCTGGTTGTCCTCCTCTTCCTCTGAACCTTGCAGTGATGTTGTATGACCTTTGCTGAAGTGGGGAGGTGACCCAAGGGCTTTCCAGTGGTGCTCCCAAAGGCCCTTGCTGCAGGGAGCTGAGATTTGGAGGTGCCCTGAGATCAGGCTGCCCCTACACAACCTGACCCACTCTCTAAATTGATCCTGGAAATGTCCAATATTTAGATGGGTTTTGTCCACAGTGAGACTCATGCTCTAGAAGTGTTTCTCTCTGTGTTTCAGACAGGGTGGAGTTAGGATGCTTGGGTACGATATGGGTTGAATTGGGGCTGGATATAACTAATGTGAACAAGCTAGACAGGACAAGTCCCCCTTCCCTGGTGCTAGCAGAGGCTGGCCATATGGTGAACGCAATTCAGAAGGAGGGCAAATATGCCATCTCCTTCCCAAGTCCTGGCAACTGTGTAGATACAGTCTGCATGGCCCTGGACAAATGTCCTATCTGCCCCTTCCCGAATCTGGTTCCTGTGTTTGCCTGTGGGAATGAGGGGAAATTACTGTTTTGCAGAATGTATTGGGACTGTGGCTGAACCCTGCCATAGCAGATTGACTTACAACCAACACTTTAAACTTAAAGATAGTGGTATTTTTTCCTAGTCCAGTGAAGAGACACAGACACATGTCCCATCCAGCAGCAGAACCAGCACACTGCTCTGAGCCCACAGCTCCTTGACACAGCACTTCGTGGATGCTGATGTCCTGGGATGAGGCTGCAGAAATGCTTAATCTCTGCTACAAAAAGGAAAAAAAGACTTTTAATCCAAACTTGTCCTCAGAGAGCCTAGCTGGGGTGACGGGGATGAGTGTGGCTGCAAGGCCTGTTTTGCAGGGGTGCCTCCAGGATGTTGGTGGGATTTTTACATTCCCCCCCAGAGCCTTTCACCTGGGTTAACCTTACCTGCAGCACAAAAGCCAGTCCTCTGGCCCCAGAGTGCTGAGGTTTGCCCTCCATTTTGTCTCTGTCTCTAGACCTCAATCCCTGGTGAAGCCAGTGTCTCCGGAGGATGAGGAAGAGCATAAGCTCTCAGAGGTGCTGAAGACACAAGAAGGGAGACGGACAAAGTCCCTGATGACTGTCTCTGAAAAGCTGAGGCAGGAGAAGGAGCAGCAGGAGCCAGAGGTGGGAGTGAGCTGTGCAGAGGCAGGGACACAGCTGCGCGTGGGGCAGGAGAGCATCAAGGCTGGAGAGCGGGGTCAGGATGCGGCCAAGGGCAGAGGGGACTTGCCAGGAGACCAGCACCCAGAGCCAGCCTCGGAGACGAAGGTGGTGATGAGGGGACGGCTCCAGGACAAAGAGAGGCAAGGTGTGGGGACTCCTCAAGGAGAGCAGAGGAAGGAGGTGGGGGAGCTGCAGCAGCAGGCATCACTAGAGCTGGGGCGCTGCAGGCTCCGCGAAGTGAAGATCCTTACCAGACAGGGAAGCTGCAGCACAGAGAAGACAGCCTTGGTGGTGACCTCATCTCTGGACCAGCAGGTGAGCAGGAATGGACAAGGCACCAGTCCTTGGGGTGTGAGGTCCTGGGTGCTGGGAGGACAACAGAGGGAGAGAGAGCTCCAAAGTACCAGGAGGGAAATGGGACCCGTGGGCTTTTGGGGAAGGTTTTTCTGAGAGCTACAAACCATGTGGTGGTGGACAGGGTCCCACTACCTCTTTTCCCTCCCTTGCATGTACTGTTCTGATCACCTTCTCCGGCAAGCCCCTACTGATTGTCATCATGGTTTCACTGAAGAGGCGTTTGGGGCTTTGCGTATCCAAGTGAGACAGCCAAGGTTTGGGGGATTTTGATCTCAAACTCCTGCCTCCAAACCAGTTCCCACCCTGGCTGCTCTGCTCCCTGCACTTCAGCCTTCTCTGCAGACTCTGCAGGGATGCATCAGATGTCTGCTTTTTCCTCAGCAACCATCCAGGAATCCCTCAAAGCAGGTAATACAGCTGTCTCCCACCCAAGATGAACCTGCAGAAAAGTCAGATACTTCTCCAACTCATGTCACCTACAGCAGCTCCATCAGACGAACCAGCCCAAGAACTGTTTCCTTTCGGGTAAGAGCTAAAGCAAGTGGGAGAAAGACTCCCATATAGGCAGTGGAGGATGGGGGGAAGGAAGGGTTGCTTTGGTCTCCAGGTTATGTTGGCAGAGTCAGCTCCCAAAAGTGCATTCAAAATCCACCCTTGATCTGGGCATTTCAATTCTGCTTTAGCCTTTCCTCCATTTTCCTTCTCTGTGTCTGACTGAAGGCCTGTGATGATGAACATGCCCATGTTCGTACGCTTTGTGCTAGCATGGAAACTTGTGGGAAGTGATGAGAAAACAGGGAGCTCATTGTCCTCAGATTTTCCAAAGAGTCACAGGAGTGACCATCCAACCTCTGGCTCTTCTAGTCTTCTCTGAGAGCACAGGATAAAAATAAAACCCATCCTCTTTCTCATCTCTTGTTACCTCCCTCAGAATATCTTCAATTCTAGCTCCTGCAAAAGATCTCTGGAATAAAGTGCTTGGAGAGGCTGGGAAAACCAAGAGCTGTTGAGATCCTCCCTGCTGTGAATCAGGGCTGACTGGCTAGGCTTAATTGACTTTCATGGTGCTTTATTGGGAATAAAACTGTTAGCACTACAAAGTGTCTTTAGTCTGGAGAGCTTTGAGATATGAGATAAGCTCTGGCGTGGGTGAAAATGGAGCTTGCTTGAAAATGGGGGAGATGAGTCTGAGACAGTTTCTCCCATGATTATCTTTGATAACCAAAGATGGCTCCAGTATCTCCTCTCCTTGTGTCTTCCAGGTGATCTCAAGAAAGCAGAAAGAAGAAAGCCAAAGCCCTCTCACAAGGAGGTCAGCACCTCTCTTCACATTACTTTGGTCTTGCTGGGAAGGAATTGTCATCTTTTGTTTTCCAAGGGAGGAGGAGGAGGTGATGGGACCTGGTACCAGCTAGTGAGTGCCCTGGCACAGGTCTGCTGAACATTGGTCCCCAGGGTGCCTGGCTGACCGGGCAGTGATGCTTAGCAGGGGACAGGACAATGTTCAACATATAGCTTCCATCTGTACAAGATCCCCCCAGCTCTAGCCCCTGCTGTCTCTTGGTTGATGCAGTTTCTCATTGCCGCTTGTGTCTGCACAGGAGTGGTTAAGTGGTGCAGCACCACAACAGGGTCCCATCCTTGGAGATACCAAAACCCACTATACAGGTCCATAAGCAACCTGATCTGGCTTTGGTGGCCAGATCAAGTGATCCTCCACATCTCCATGGCAAGGTTGGGACAGGTGGCTTAAAAACTCTTGAGGAACCAAGGGCTCAGGTCTGAATGCAGGGAGTCAATAGCCTGCCCTCTCCCACATCTGAATGCAGGGCAGAGGACTGGGGCTTTACGGGCACGTAGGCTTGCTCCTAGGCATACTATAGGCAAACTCATACTGATATCAGTGAAGATGCAGTTCAGACCTGGCAGTGGTGAAGGCGGGGTAAACTGAGAAGCTCAGAGCTATTTTTCAGTGTACAGTGTGGCCCTAGTAAGATAGTGAGACCCAGAGATCTCAATCACCAGCAGGGAATGAGCTGCCTTGGTTCACTTGGCAGATGGATGCAGGAGGAGTGCCTGGGTTGGACAGGGTCTTCTCCCGCCAAGTGAAGTCCTCCAGGACCATGGGCTGAGTGTTCAACCCTCCCTTTTTCTTCATCAGTGCAAGTCTGAGGATCCCAGGTAGCAGCACCACCATTGGGGAGAAGCTGGAAAAATACACCTCAGCTGTGCAGGTACCGAAAACCCTTGGCAGAGCTGGACTGGCATGGGAGGCATGTGTGGGGAGAAAGAGAGGGGTGGCCTGGAGCTGAGTGGGGAAGGGAGAAAGGGACTGAGCTGCACTGAACAACCAATGCTAATGGGGTTGAAGAAGATGGTCCCAGGCAGAAAAAGGGGTTGGTCTCAGGGTTTTAGGAGCAGGGAGGGGTTATCCCTTGAAGATGGTCATGGGGATGCTGCACAGTCCTGCTGGGGGGAGCAGCGGGGCAAGCCCATGAGCTGGTGATAGGCAGGGAAGGAGCAGACCCCAATGGGCTCAGGACGCAGGCCAGAAGCAGGACTTTGCTTTTTACTGCTTGTGGTGCAGCATGGCCCCTGCTGATGCCCTTCTCTCCTCCCAGCGCTCGGAGGTGGTGAAATCGTCTCTGACTGTTCAGAAAAGCCTCTTGCTGTCCTCGGAGGGGGTGGCCAGCAAGCGCAACTTCTTCGAGGCAAGCGCTCCCAGTAAGGCTGAGCCGCTTGCTGTCAGGAAGGTAAGGGCAGGAGCTGGCCCGAGCGAGGACCTTCCAGTAGGGTCCTGTGCTGGGGCAGCCACCAACTTTTTGGACGAATCTTCCCCTCTTTGGATACCAACACACAGCCCAGCAGGCTGCTGCCTGGATGCAGTTTGGTGGGAGTTTGGTGCTTGCTGAGTGGTGCCAGGCAAGGCTGGGCTTGGGCACTGGCTGCCACCAAAACTGTGCTCTGGTGGTGTGTAGGTTAGTGCCAATGTGCTGGTATCTCAGGAGCTGGGAAAGAGCCAAGGTGTAGGTTGGTATCTGCCTGTTGCGGGTTTGCTCAGTCTCCCCATGCCCTGGGGACTGTCCTGAGTTACATTTGTGCAGTGGGAGAGCTGGTGCTGTAATGCTGGTGTCCCTCTCTGTGCCACAGGACAACCTGAAGGTCCCGGGATCAGTGACATCCCGCATTAATCTGTGGATCAGCAGAGCTCAGGAGCCTGCCAAAGAGGAAAAGAGCAAGGTACTGGCTTGCGCCAAGACCTCAGGGTAGAGCCCTGAGACCGGGCAGCCTGGTGAGACATGTCCCTGCATCTGGGGTGGTGGGGCTTGAAGGGTTGATGAACCCCTGGCTGAACCCATTAAAGGGTTTGAGAGGAGTTTAGCCAGGGTCAGAGATTTGGGTGCTGCAGGGCCACCACGGTGAGTCATCAGGGCTCTACTTGTTGCTGTGCCCTGATCCTGAACCCAAAGTGCCCGAAGCAGCTGATCCCAGCCCTTGGTGGGGTGAGGAGGGAGCAGGCATCAGCTGGGTGCATGTCCCAAGGCAAATGCAGGGGGACCTGACCTGCCCCCAGTGAGAGAGATCACCCCAACATGATCCCATCTCTACCAGTGTCTGGAGGACTAGCTCTGTCCTGGAGGCCACTGGGAGATGAGCCGTATGCTCAGTCCTTCAACACTGGGCTCTGTGGGACTTCGAGACCTGTGTGTGCACTGAGAGATCCTGCTGCATGTGGGGTCCAGAGTGATCTGCAACCCTCAGTGTATCCAAGCCCCCAAAAGTAGGGTGTCTTGTAGCTGTGGGTGCAAAGTGCCCAGATAAGGGGACTCAGAGGTCATTACTTTGTCACCGTGATTGCTCCAGGGGCATGTATGTGAGGGAGATGTACAAGAGACCCTTTGGCCTCAGGGTAGTTTACTGTACTTGGAAAGGGGAGGTTCAGCAGGTCCTGGGGAGGTATCACTGTTTACAGCAATGAGGTGTTTTTCCACTGCTCTTAGCAGAGTCTTCTGCAGCCGCCTGGGTACAGGACCAGGAGGGGCAGCTCCAGCCCAGCCCTGCAGGCTGGGCAGGCAAGCCCAGGCACCCCCAGCGCTGAGCTGCAGAGATTAGCACTGCCCAAACATGTCTGTACCGGGAGGGTGTGCTGGCTCTGTCTGCCAGGAAAAGGTTTGCTCCTGGGGTCACTCTTGGGTAAAGCTTGCAGCTCCTTTATCAGTTTTCCCTATAATGATGGCTGCTGCCATCCATCTCTGTGGGCTGGAGCTGCACTTGGTTTTGAGGGTCTGCCAGGTGCAGGATCTCAAAGCTGGCTGGTTTTACCAAGAGCATGTATGCTTCAAGGTTTCGTTCAAGTCAGACCAGGGCAACACTGCACATGATGCATGGGAAAAACCTTGTGCCACTTATGACTCTCCTGTTTGCAGGACATCAGGAAAATAAACAGCCTGCCAAACCGTGATGTCTGGGTAAAGCAGCCTGGAGACCACCCTGGAGACACCAAGGTAGACATGGAACTGCTTTGAAAATTAGTGCATTCTCTGAGCTAGCGTCAGAGTTGGGACCTGCCCACCGGTGCATCACCCACAGGGCAGGTGTGGGAGAACCAGGCTATGGCGGGGGAGAGGGGTTGTGTGGGACATCCAGGACCCCATGACTTAGGGGCGTCAGCAGGAGGGGACAACTGGAGGCAACTGTAAGGGTGAGAAGAGGTCTGGTCTGGAAGAGGAAGGGAAGTGGCATGTGGTGGGATTTAGGGGATGCCTGCATGCCCCATCCTCTGTTTGGGACAAGTATGGTCCTGGTTAAAGTAGCTGCCTTGGGGGTTTGCATCCTCAGGCCCGGCCTCACCGTTTCTCACTTTCTTTTCCAGTTGTAATAATATCAGTTGTAATAATATCAGATGATCTGGGAAAAACTGTTTTGCTCTGAAGATCAAAGCCTAGCCCTACCCAACCGTCCAGCAGTCCACTGCCATGAGAGTCTCCCACGCCATGTGTAGGTGCACCCCAGGTTGCCGGGGTCTTCTGCTTGTGGGATGGGAATGAAGAAGGCTGGAAGATTATCCCTGCGCCCCCAGTCCTCACTCACTGCCTGCCTGGGAGCGCCCAGGCCTGGAGACTCCTTGCAAGTGCTGAAGGCAGGATCTTGCCTTGTTTCCCCAAAATATTTTGGTGTTTTGCTTCTAATCTCTGGCTGTGCCCCACAACCGCTTGTAAAGAGGATCAACCTATACATCTCCTTGGCAGCTGGATCATGTCAGTGGGGCAAGAAGCTGCGTGGCCAAGGGAGTTTCAGCTGCATGTCCATGGACCTTGTCCATCCCTGCTGCCTGGCTCATGTGGGGTGAGGTGGGGCAGGCAGATGTCACCCCCCCCCAGGCTGTCACTGCTGGAGGGACCCAACCAAAGGCAAACGGTGTTTGCAAAGTCACATGGGTGCCAGTGCAGCTTGGAGATGCTTTATGGAAGGAGGGTGGACCTGATGGCCCTGGTGCTTCCCTCCAGCACAGAGCTAAGCCAGAGCCAGAGCCTTGGCCTTTTCCACCTTGCCCTTACTGTCCCCTGCCCTCTACAAGCAGTGACCCCTTTCACTTAGTGATACAGGAGGGGTGGGCTAGCCACAACCCTATTTTTGGTGTTGCATGGAGCTGAGCACCCTGTGCTGGGCCCCTTCTGCAAACTCCATTTCCCTCTCACCCTTCTTCCTGAGCCCTTTGCCCATGGCTGCGCAGCCCCCTGGTCCTGCACTCCCTGGGCTGCTGAGCTCACCCAGCAGGGAAGAGGAGTGCTCTCTTGAGGCCAGCTTTCAGGTGCCACGGGCAGCCCATAAAATGATGCTCAAATCCTTGTGCCAGAGCCATTCAATGGGCTAGGGCTGTGCCTTGAGCAACTATTGCGGTGTCCAAATTTGGTGTGGGGCTCTACTGCTGCCCCTGGATCTGATCTTGCTTGCTGAGCTTTGGAAAGGACTTTGTTTTCTCTGTGCCATTTTTTTTCTAATAAAAGTTGCTCTTTCTAAGACACTCCCAGTCACCTGCTCCTGGGCTGGGACTGGGAACAGTTTGCTTCCCTTCTTCTGGCAGGAGGAAAAAAGGCAAAAACCTGAGACAAATATGTCGGGGGGGGGTGGTGGTAAAAGCAGCCTGAGACTCTTCCCTTCTCATTACAGCATCTTGGACCTGGTGCAGCGGCTGAGCAAGCCCGGGTCAGGGGCTGTGATGGAGGGTCCAGTCCTCCATTCACGGCAGCGCTGCCTTATCAACGTCCCTGGCCCTAGAAAGTGACAGCTGGCTGGCTTGTGTCAGCCCCTTGGGCACTCGCGTATCTCAGTCCAGAGGGTTTAAAATAGCAAATCTCTGAGGCCACACAATAGCTTGGGCTTATATGGGCTCCTGGGGGGGAAGGGGGAGCGGCAGAGGGGGCCAGGGCTGCGGCTGCCAAAATAGCAGCTCACAAGTGTTGCATTCCTCGCTGGGCGCCGGGCGCATTCCTCCCGGCGCTGCCCGCCCCGGGGTGGGTGCTGGAGCCCCCTTAAAGCCTCCTGCCCCCAAAGAGCATTTCCCAGACGTCCACCAGCTTCCCCTCAGCTCCCTGGGATCTCACCGGCGTCCTGCGGCAGAGGTAAGGCTGGGGCGGCGGGACGCCCACTCGTGGCGTAGGATGCTGAGGGGAAGGGCAGTTGTTAAAGACCCAGAAGTGATTTGGCTCAGGGTTAATGGCCCTCCCCAGCCGCTTGCACTGGGATGTATTTTTGCCATGAAGGCATTCCCACGGATAAAGCATCAGGACCCTCTCCAGGGGGTTGTATTTGCAACTTGCCCAATGCCTTTTGAACTACCCTGATGTGTGCCAAGGTGGCTGAGAAGGATTTTCGCTGCCCTTGTTCCGGGCGAATCTCATAGATCCTATTCCCTGTGTCTCTGGAGGGGACAGGAGGGATGCAATGCCTGTGGGAGAGTCAGGCCAGCCTGGCCCTGGCTCACCGGCAGCCCACAGGGTGGGTTAGAGGTGGGATGCTCCTGTGCCTGGTCTGGCCCTGCCAAGCAGGAAGGGAGCAGTGACATGACTCTGGGAAATGAGAGCTCCATGTCTGGGTAGCCTGGAGGAAAGCAGAGACTGCGAACTGTGGAGGATTAACTCAGCCCCAGAATTGTGACCCGCCAGGGGGATTTTAAGGAGTGGGAGGGATATCTGGAGCGTTTTATCCACAGCAAATTATGGTAGATTTTTTCAGTCAATAATATGTGCAATGTTTCCTCTTTAACTCTGTAATATGTCTGCTGGGTTCTCCTAATTCTTTCAAAACAAGATTTCAAAGCTTTAATGGAAAGGTTTATCTGTTTCTGTGCAGAGGATGGATAAGTATTTCCTAGAGCCTCTTTCTGATGTAATGTTAGTTTTTCTAGTGTACCCCCTTAACAGTGCTGGGTTTGTTGCTGTTCCTCAGCAAATGCTCTGTGGGATCTAGTGATGTATGAGAGAGGAGGTGAAAGGAAATGTAGAAATAAGCTTCCACAAATGCATGTTTGCACTGTTGTGGCCAGGAGAGAGTCTCTGCTCTTGTGTTGTGAAAGGACCACATGAAGTCTTGGGTGCTCAGAGGCCACATAAACGATTTAGCCAAACTCTGGGGGTAGAAGGACCGTGCCAAGCTGGGGGGAAAAGTGGGGCCAGGAATTGATGTTCGATGGGGAATGGAGATTGAGGGGATGGTACTGGAGGGTTGTGCTTAGGGCCAAGCCCCAGATGCATCAGAGGCAAGGGAACGATGATGGCAGAAGCAGGTGGTGAACCCAAGGCAGACAGGGCTGAGTTCTGACTTCATTTGTCTCCAAAAAGCACCTTCTGAGTCATTGCTCAGAAGTGAGATTTGACAACCCCCCCCGGGAGCCACACGTATGCAGAGGCACCCCTCCTGTAATGTGTCTTTCCCGTGCTTGCGGATTCCAGTCCTGGATTCAGCATCTTGAATAAGCGATCCTGAAGCCTGTCCTACCCATCCAGGGTAATAAATACTCAACAGATGTAGCCAGGACCAGTTGTTCCCAGACACCCAGCAGGAGAAGTGAAGTGGCGCTGCTCTGGGAACAGGTGGTTTAGCACATGGAAGTTATTTCTAGAGCTGCCTTGCGTTGTCCTGCTGCATCTCAGCTTTGCTGAGGTCTGGCACGAATGCGAGCAGTGGACAGGCTGTGCAGGGACTTGGGCTGATGCTCAGGGCTGCTGTGGGATGCCCAGGGCTGGGGCTGATCATGGGGCTTGTCTGTGCAGACCTTGCGGTGGAGCACTGGGTGGAAGCTAAATGAGGTGGGATGATGAGTAAAGTCCTGGCCATGGCTGGGAGGGAGACGGGTGAGCTGGGAAGATGAGCATGGCTGTTTCTGCAGAGTTATTAGCCCTATTGCTAAACCAGGCTGTGAATTATTCTTTTTAGCTAACCTCAGCCTCAGGGCCAGGACACGCTCCTGCTGAGCCCAGATCGCCACTTTCCAGAGCATACTCTGCACTTAGAAGGCTGGGCTGGAAGGTCTTACCGAGATCTAGTTCTGTGGCTTGTGCAGGACTGTAAACCTGAGATAACAGGATGTCCCTGCAAGTTCCTATAACCCAACTGAGCTAAGAATAGTCAGGAAGCAAAACAAGCTGAACATTATAATTGGGTTATTTTCCCGTGCCCTGAGCAAACAGAACACCCTGAGATGGCTGCGGCGAGGGGAGCTGTGTGTCCTGGACATGGCTCCTGACAGCAGTTATCAGTGTTGCATGAGGCTGTGTCTAATCTCCTGCCTCCTATTTGGGGCAAGCTGTGATCCCGGGACGGGAGGGGAAGAGGGAGCCTTATCTCTGTTGAGATAATGCTGTCACAGCCTGACTGGGGACAGCTTGAAGCTCCAAGCACTTTGGAGAGACACAGCATCTCTGTGCCCACGTCTCAGGTGCTGGAGGACAAGCTGTGCTTGTCCTTATCTCAGCTACTAACCCTCACTTTTTCCAATCTGCCTTGAATTCTGCTAGATAACCAGGCATGTCGGACTCCGAAGAGGTTGTCGAAGAATATGAGCAGTAAGTGGTGTGTTTTTAAACACCCTTTCTTTCTCCTTATTTCTGCCTTCCCGCAGGGTTGCAGCGTTGCTTAGGGGTGCTGTTTGGAGGGCACTGGCTCTCGTCATTACCCCAGCACCTGGCGTGAAAGGGCCTTGGGATTCCCCCACCGTGTGCCCATCTGCACCACTGCTGTGATAGTGCTGAGACCTCCAGCAGTGGGGAGTTTTGGGAGTGGTATCAGCACATACATGGCAAGGGACAGTCCCTGCATTAGAATTGCTGCAGTCCAAATCAGTGAGACAGATAAATCTGGGAAAAGCTGAAGTCATCAGTCTGCTGCTGCTGGGGTCTTACCACCACATCCAGAGCATCACTCCTCAAGGCCCAAATTTGAGGGCAACTTTTGCTGGTGAGGGCTGCTGGACCATGAGTTGCACCCCAGAGAGAAGGGACTCAATATCCAAGCTATGTTGTCATAGGCACCAGTCCAAACACAGCTCCTACTTATCCACCAGCAGAAGATGTAGACCTGAATCCTTCTCTTATATTTAAATGCTATGACAGGCTCGCATGTCTCGGCAATCAGTCTGAACCCCTGTGCCCAGTGTCCCCTGGACACACCTGAGGACAGACTGTGAATCTCGCCCAAGGTCAGGAATGGGGCAAAGGTGGGATGTGAGGGGCCCGTTTCGAAGATTACAGGCCATGGTCACTCAATATTCTCAAGCTGCAGAACAGTGTTGTGCTCTGACCACTGTTGAACTGTCAGCTAAGCACTTCAGATCCTGCTGCCTGCAGGGTGATCTGGGTCTTGTCCCATCCCCACTGCTGCCTTACAGCATGCCATACAGCAGCCTGTCCAGCAGTCATTGCCCATTCCTACGAAAAAGGCAAGCCAGCCTTGAGGAAATTTGAAATTCCTCTTTGGCCCCACTGATGGACATACATGCCCCATTGCAGCATATCACTGTAACTGCAAATTTGTGTTGTGCTTTGCAGGGAGCAGGAAGGTAAGAGGACGTGGATCATCTGCGGCTGCCCTGAGGCTGAAGCTAAGAAATGGTCAGAGCAGCTTCAATAACCTGCGTCTTTTTCCCTTCCCTCTCTCCTGTCTGCATGTGTGCTCTGTGAAGAGGAGTATGTGGAAGAAGGTAGGTGTTTCACTGGCAGTTGCAAGGACCAAGAAACAAATGCTGTTGGTTCAGTGTTTTGTTTGGGTGGGTTGTGGTGGTAAGCTCCTTGACTGCAATGGGGAAATCATGACCAGGAAAGGCAGATGAGACCATGTTCTAGATTACTCCATCTGAAATATCAGTATGATCAAATCCAGCCTGACTTTTCTTGGGATCTGTTTTGTCAGAGTGATCCCTTGACTCAAAACTGGGGTGGAAATACTGGACTTGGACATTGGCAGAGATGTGAGCCCAATAACTCAACAAGACCTGGAGCCTCAGCTGAATGTATATTAATGTTGCTTAAGCACAAACCTCCAACTGCCTCAGTCCGATGAAGAAGCAAACCCCATGGTGCATGCAGCCGCTCTGTGACACAGCTGGGCTGTGTATTTGGGGCTGGGTTTGGCAGCTGGGTTTTGCTGAGCCTCTTGCTGCTTCAGGACACTGCCAGGCAGCCTGGGCTGCTGCACAGCAAAACATCCTGAACGATAAAAGCGAAGAGAGGCGCAAGGGGGAAAGCACTGCTGTGCTAGAGTCATCTCGTGCACACCATAGCTACACCCCACAGCTTTATGGCGTCCAGCTAACCTCTGCACTTATTCCTTTCCCTCCTCCCTGGCTCAGAAGAGGAAGAATGGATAGAGGAAGAAGACGGTAGTTATTGCACCTTTCTTTATTTCGTCTCTCCACTGCTGCTGTGAATATGTCGTGGGTTGGTGTGTCTTTTGCCTCTCCCTGGCTGGGAAATGGTTTTCTTTCATTCTTCCACTTCTGTCTCTTGCTTCTTGCACTCCCCCTTTCCTGCCCTGCTGTGCTGTGCATATCTGCTCCTGTGTCTGTGGCTTCTCTCTTACATCTATCAACCAAATGCACTTGTGGTTTGCTATCTTCTTTTTCTTTCCTTCTCTCTTGCTGTGGGACCACAAGTCTTCCCAGGACCTGTGGGCCCCAGCATCGTTCTGACTCCAGTGGAGGACTCTTGTGGGGTTACTGCTCCCTCCAGTGGAAAAATGCTCCAACAGTGTCATAAATAAGATTGTGAAGGTGCTAAAGGCACGTTCTCTAATGCCAGCCAATCTTGTTCTTTGCTGGCTAGAGGAGAGCAATAGAAATCACCCACCCCCATCCTGAGGTATAAGAGCATGACAGCATGAGAGGGAATGAGGGAAAAAACAGGAGGTGGCTATAAATCCTTTAATTTACTTTTTTTGCCCTGCCCAAGCATAGAGATCAGCCCTTGAGTAAAGGTTAGAGTGAAACCCTTTGCTTTCTGAGCTGCTGCTTCTTTTCCCTGCAGCTATGTCTCCCCCGAGTCTCTCTCTCAGCCAGCTCCGTGCTGCAGTTGTCCTGACACCAGGATCTGTAGGGAGCCAGCGGGAGCGGCTGCTGTCGGACTCATGCTGCCCGTTATTCCACAGGTCAGGAAGAACAGGTAGAGGAAGCAGAGGAGGAGACCGAAGAAACCAAGGCAGAAGGTGCGTGGTGGCTTTGCCAGCGAGCTCCTGTGGCTTGGCTGGAGCTGTGCTCTGCTTCAGTGGGGTGGCAAGCAGGGTGGCCTGGGATGACCCAGCATGGCCTGTGACAACAGGCCAGTAGCACAGAGGGGCAGCTGTCCCCTGTATCTGTGGTTTCCAGTAAGGAGGTGTCAAAACTGAGACCTTCTTTCCTGATCTACTGAGTGCCTTGGAGCTGCAAGCATGAGGATAATGGTGTCTTCTGCTTGTTGCTGATCAAAGAGTTTGTGTCCAGCACTCCAAAATAATGCCAAAACCAAGTTAAGCCTGTTCCACCAAGAGGTCCCTGTAGCCTTAGAGGGGGGATTTCCAGAGCTGGGGTCATGCTCTGATGTGTCTTACCATCCAAAGAACACTGGACTTCATGAGACCTCTTTGGAGCAGCTGGCATTGCCTGATATGTGTCCCCATGCTGTCATGGCTGGTGAGGCATGCTCAGATACCAGCTGTGCTCCCCAAGTTAGGATGCTGGGACCCCTCTGTGCTGGAGGGATGTGGTTGCCCTCACCCACAAATACTCATATTCTTCCCATTGCTTTTGAAACAGAACAAGAAGATGAAACGCAAGCACCAGGAGAAGGTAAAGCAGGAGTGGAGGAGAGAGAGTTTCGGCCATTTCAGTCCTGTTCCCTGTCCCCCAAGACACCGGGCCCTTGTTATGGTGGTTTTGGTGTTGTATTCATTTGCTGCTGAAGAGAAAGAATCTGTGGTAAATGGTGCAGAGCTGCCCTGGTCCCATCCTCCACCAGGGCTGCGTTAGCAGGAGGCCTACAGGAGGGATGACTTTGTGCTGCCTAGCTAAGAAATTCACCCAAAGTACAGAAGGAGAGGGTAGTACTACTGCTTTCCCAGCCTGAGCTCTTGCAAAGCTTGTCTGGGTTTCTCCTGGAGAGGACCTGGGCATCTCCTGGTCTGTCTGTGAGTGAGGGATGTCTGTGAGGTGGCTGCTCTCTCCCCATTCATCCTGGAGGGATGGAGCTGGGTTTTGCAGGGGGGATAAGCATGGGGCAGAGGGAAACAGCTTGGCTGAACCATCCCATGGTGTCCATGCGCAGGGTGCACAGCAGGTCTGGCCTCTGGGAGCCAAAGCATCATGTTTTCCACAGGTGGAGAGGGGGACCGAGAGCAGGAGCCTGGGGAAGGTGAAGTATCCATCCTTGTTCCTTTCTGGGGTGGGAGGGACTGCCCCTTCATCTGTGTAAGGATGTACCAAATGCCTTTCTGCTCAGCCAGGAGCATCAACATGTGTCTTGGGTTTTGGCACACAGATGGACACCTCACTGCATGCCTCTTTGCTGGAAGATGATCCACAGTGCAGTCTGTGCTTCTGGGAGAGAGGGGTAGCTCAGTTCAGTATTGTGGGGTTTGTGTCAAGGTGTGGAAGCAAATGCCTCTGTGACACTAACGTTTTTCTCTCCTGCTCCTGGGGACCCGCAGGTGAATCGAAGCCAAAGCCCAAGTAAGTGTCGGTGCATTTTCTTTGGTGCAAGGTCTGAACTAGGAGCTGTGCCAGGGCAGAAGGTCCATGTGATGGGCTTAACACCACGATCCATAAAGGGCATGGGACAGTGAAGCCTCAAGCATGAAAGCTGGGTGGGGACTGGGACATGGAAAGAAAAAGGGAGAGAAACAGGCAGATAAACATAGAATACGAAGAAGATCCTGAGAATGAGGTCTTGAAGCATTTTGTGTGCTCCTTGAAGGAGGCCCAGCTGCCCTGTGGCCCTGCAGCTGGAAAAAATCTGTGTGCACCCCAGCCTGGGGTACATGGTCCATGGCACAGCCAGGGTCTTGCTTCTCCAATATGCTCCTGGCCATGGTTGGCATGAAGCAGGCATTTGCATGAGTGCCAGCATCCCTGGGACAGGAGCACCTGCCTGAAGAAGCGGGGCCGTGAACCATTGCCAGGAACCTGTGAGTCCTCATGGACCCCAGGATGCTGCAGTCTGGGAGGCAGATCTGTCCTCAGCCACGATCTCTTCATTCCTTTGTGTCTTTATGTGCCCCTACTGAGCATCTCCTGCCCTCCCTCAAGCCCACAGAGGATGAGAGGATGGTTCCAGCTCCCTGTGTCAGGTCACACTGGAGCAGGCAGTTCTTCTGTGCTCTTTTGGGTGAGCAGTGGGGTGGCTGCCAACCACAGGGTGCCTGGCAAAGGGTCATGGCCAAGTTGCCTGCAGCTTGCAGAGTTATTCCAGACATGCGGGTGCCTTGGAGCGCTTCCCGGGAATGCCAGAGTTCTTCCTCTGAGGCTGTCCAGCTGGCAACCTCCAGCAAGCAGCATTACACTTCCCTGTCCTCAAAATGTGCTCACTCTGTATCCCTGGGGACTGTGAGGCTCAGAGAGAAGGGCTGGGTAGATCAGTGTATGGATGAAAGGCACTGTCCTGTCCCAGGTATCTGCTGCAGGCTCACCATCCTCCTGCTCACCTTCAATTGCAGGGTCTTCATGCCAAACCTGGTGCCTCCCAAAATCCCAGATGGCGAGCGACTGGATTTTGACGTAAGTAGTGCAGTCAACATCAAGCCCTGGGAGCTGACCCCCCCACGTTGCTCCTCCACTGTGCCCAGCAGCTCTGCAGCTCCTGGAGGGCTTCACTCATGTGAGTTTCTATCCGGTGCTTCTATCCGGTGCAGGACATCCACCGCAAGCGCATGGAGAAGGACCTGAATGAACTGCAGGCCCTCATTGAAGCCCATTTTGAAAGCAGGAAAAAGGAGGAAGAGGAGCTCATGTCCCTCAAGGACAGGATTGTATGCCTACAGCCTTTCCCCTCTATTGCTGTTGCCACCCTCTCCCCTGTGGGCACACAGGCGCGATCATTTCCCCACAGTCCTGACAGCAAGACCTGAGATATCCCATGTCCCTGCAAGACAGAGCCTGAGATTTGAGCCAGATTTTGTACTCCAGTGCCCGGGAAGCCCCTGGTCTGGCTGCTGCGATGCTGCGGTGCCTAACAGAGATGCACCTTCCCCCATGGTCACTAGTCCACATGCTCCCTTGGGAGGCGTGGGAGCAGCAGATCTGCCCTTGGGGGTCTCAGGCCTTTTGGGGTCAGGGATGTGTCCCTAGGGACAAAGAAGATGCAGTTTCCCTGGGGTGTCCAAGCCAACGTCCTCTCCTTCTGCAGGAACAGCGGCGAGCAGAGAGGGCAGAGCAGCAGCGGATTCGCAGTGAGAGGGAGAAGGAGCGCCAAGCCCGCATGGCCGTGAGTCTCCCTCCAGGGATGGGGGGGCTTGGACTGGTCTTGGGTAGCACAAGCCTGGCCATGGAGCACATGGGAGCATGAACTGTGTGTTGCATGCAAGTTGGTCCATGAGGTCTCTGTCCGTCTGCTTCTGACCCTGGCAGGAAGAAAGAGCTCGCAAAGAGGAAGAGGAGGCACGGAAGAAGGCTGAAGAGGAAGCGCGGAAGAAGAAAGCTTTCTCCAACATGCTGCATTTTGGAGGCTACATGCAGAAGGTGTGATCCTGCCCTGGGTGGTTGCGGTGAAGCCACTGGTGCTCCTAGGAAGGGCTCAGCCATGGGTTAGCCTCACAGCACTGTGCATGTTCTCAGTGTTGGTAGACTGTGGTTTCTACAAGCAGAAGAAGATAGGCCACTGTTGTTGGGTCACAGCAGTGGTCAGAGGGCCAAAGTTGAGTTGAGAGCTCTGCTTTGCAGATGCTGGCCAGGGTGGGTCCAGCCACACCTCAGGGACAGGGATGGGGGGGGTCTTGTCCACTATTGCCAAAATTTCCTTGAGTACTTCATGTGCTTCTGGAGTCCCAAAAGCTGAGGGTGTTGGGGGCAGAACTGGGGATAAGGGTAGAGCAAAGGCTGGGCAGATTTCCTTCCCTCCAATGGACTGATGGTTTCCTCAGTCAGAGAAAAAGGGTGGGAAGAAGCAAACAGAGCGGGAAAAGAAAAAGAAGATCCTCAGTGAACGGCGGAAGCCCCTGAACATCGACCACCTCAACGAAGACAAGCTGAGGTGAGCATGGGCTGCAGGAGGGATGTCCAGGACAGGGGCTCTGCTTTGGGTCCCACCTCCTGGGGCAGGATCCTGGGCTGGTGCAGGCTGCCTGGGGCTTGCAGCCCAGACAAGAGGGTGATGGCATAGCTGGAAGACGGGGGCTCTGTTGCTCTGCAGGGCCACCACTGCCAGGCTGCTGCTGACAGGCTGGCCATCAGAGGGAGCCACGCTCACATGCGTGGGACATGCATGTCCCCATATGTCCCGACTTCACCCATGACTGGTCCACTCGTGGACTGGCATCACTGCCAGGCAAACACATCCCCCTCTGGGCATGGAGCATGCAGAGACCCGTCCTGGGGGAGCAGGCGAGATGGTGCCATCACTGCCCTGTCCCCTGCAGTGAGCTCCCTGAGGTACTCATCCCTTTTCTGCACTGACACCAGCCGGCTCTTCCCACAGGGACAAGGCCAAGGAGCTATGGCAAACCATTCGTGATCTGGAGGCTGAGAAATTTGATCTGCAGGAAAAGTTCAAGCGGCAAAAATATGAGGTGAGCCGCAAGGTCTTCCATGAGCTTGCTCAGCCTCTGTGTGCCTGGCTGCTCCTTCTGCTCCCAATGTGGGAGATGAGGTGGGTTGTCTGACTGATGGTGGTGTAACAGGAAAGCTGGCTGCACCAGAAAAGGACTGTGCTCCACCTTCTGCATGGGGTGACAAACACTCAAGAGGCTCTGCAACACTGAAAGCAAAGCCACATCTGCCTCCCTTTTGGAGATGAGCCAGGATCAAACCAACCCTCCCAGTGGTTGCCAGCCACCCTGGCAAGGCTGAGCACACAGCTATGAAATGCTGGACGATGTGACAGCTGGTGAAAGGGGCTGTGTGGTGGTCCTGTGGCCTCCCAGCTCCTGGAGATGTGTGCTTTGCACTGTGACAGGCTTCCCACTGTGCTGCACATCATGGCCCTGTGCTAAACCCCATGCAAGAACCACTGGGGAAGAGAGAGCAGTGATGCATCTTTGCCCAGACCCTCGTCTCTGGCTGGGCGTGGGGCATCTTGCCAGGCCTCACCAGCTGCCTGTGTTTCTCTTGCAGATCAATGTCCTCCGAAACCGCGTTAGTGACCACCAGAAAGTGTAAGTCCTCGGGCAGGCTGAGCATCCTTTCTTGATGCTTCCTGCCCTTCCAGCTCCCTGCTCCTCTGGCCCCAATTCCCTCCCTATGTATCTCCTGGCTTTCTTGCACCCTCGCAGAGCCACCTCCTGTCCTTCCCACTCCTGCCTCTGGTCCCACTGGTACCCGGTGTTCATGGACCTGCAGGTCTGGCCCAGGGACCTTGGTCCATGCTGCTTTGCTCCTGTTGAGAGACCCCCATTGCCTCCCACCTCCACCAGCTTCCCCCTGGCCCAAAGATCCCAGCTGGGGATGGACCCCGGCTAGACCCCACCTCTGCACATAGAGCCTTGGGTCTTGTGGGGTCCTGCCAGCCTCCAGCTGCCCCCATCCCTGCAGTGGCTGTACCCAGTATCTCAGGGAAGGTGCTGGAGATCCCAGCTCATGTAGGAGGGGAAATCCCACAGGCTGTGGGAGCTCTGCAGCCCCGCAAGGTCAGGGGAGCCTGTTCCTGTGCCCATGTTCCACAGGACTGGGGGACCCTTTGTAGGAGGGTGGAGGTGGGTGTTTAACCCCACCCTCAGGAGCACCATGCTGCTCTTGCATCCCCATCCCGCCCTGCCATCTCACACGAGAGGTGCTCAGCCTCCCCCATGTGTCAGGTAGCAGCATCTCCCGCCCACTTACACCAAATCTCTCTTCATTTCTGCCCCAACACGGCCTGTTACTGCAGCAAAGGGTGAGTACAGGTGTTCCCTGCTTGCTGTGTGTCTCCCACTGCATGGATACTGCATGGACGCTGGGGCTGACATCAGGCTAGCAGTAGGGTTGAGGGAGGAGGCAATGCCAAGGATTGGCAGCCAAAGTTGTGCTGGTGACTCTCATGATGACATGCCAGAAATGCCCTTCACTGTCCACCCAAGCCTCCTCCTCGTCTCTACTGACCCATGCCCAGAGCAGTGCCTGTTCCCCTGATGTTCGTTAAGGAAAGCGATGTGGTGGGTCCCGGCTAACAGCTTCACAGCTTTGGGCTCTTGGAAGAAGGATCCTGCAGCCATTGTTATCCCTTTGCAACCAGAGATCCAACTATTCTTCTCTGAAGGATCCTTGGGAGGGAGAAGCATGAGAAGGGAATTGGGCGTCCTTGGAAACACCTGGCAAAATGCATGAACTTGTTCCCATAGAGTCCCAAAACACATAGACTGACTCAGGACCCAAGGTTTTACCTGGGGCCACTGAAGACCACCTTACCCACAGGGCAGTGAGCATCAACCGGAGATGGCTTGGTCCTCTTTGCAGGACTGCTGATAGCACCCACCTTGTCCCTCTTACATGGTCACTAATGCCTTTTTGCATGTGCTTTTCTGCTTCCCTTCCAGGTCAAAGGCTGCCCGTGGGAAGACCATGGTGGGCGGCCGGTGGAAATAGATGACTCAGAAGGCAAAGGAGGCTCAGCCGTGGAGAGGTATATTGCCTTTTGGTTGACCAGCTGGCTTGCCCACATCGTGGAGCCTGCACCATGCGCCCACTCTCCCTCCCACTGCACAGAGCTTGCAAAGACATTGCTGCAGGCACAGTTCTGTCTGGGTGGGCAGATGCTTCGCGTGGTGCCGTTTCTCATCTCCATGCCCCCAGTTAATGTTGTGTCTGTAAATAAAGAGAACGGTGAGGGGGTGCAGGTGTTGTCTCCATCCTGAAGCTCTGAGCCCAGAGGAAACAGGCACAGGAGAGTCTCAGCAGAGCTCGACTGAGCAAATGCAGTTGCACACCTGCTTCTTGGGGCATATGAGGATGCAGCAACCATCCAGGACCTCCCGAATAACATGTCCCCTTGCCTCACAGCATCTCACACCTGCAGTCCTTGGGAGGTTTTGTAACAGACCTCAGTGGTCTAACCTGCTTTTCCTGCTGAAGTTTGGGGCAATCCTAGTAGTGGCCACTTTAGTTCTTGCTTTTGCTGTACTAGAGCCCTCCCTTCACTCCTCTCTGTGTCAGGGTTGGCCTTGTGGGAGAGTATGGATAGGGCCACTGCTTCCAAGCCTCTTATTCCATGAATTAGTCACAAACACTTCTTCCAGGCCATTTTTATTCCTATTTGCACCTCTTCCTAAAGGGCCAAGACCAAATGTGTTTGCCTCCTCTGCGTGTTTCTGACAGCATGCAACGAAGACTTGAGATGAGTCAGTGTGGAGAGACCATTTATCTGTCCTTTCAGGGGTACAGATCTCTTTCACCTAGCTGTAGGCATCGCTGTAGCATGCTCCCACATGCAATGCCCATGGGGGCACATCAGTTGCATAATCCCGAGTGTTGCTGGTGCATGGATCTGAACTGTCAGCCAGCAGAAGACACTAGGCTTGCATGACCATTTCCTGGGGCAAGCTGTCCCATGCTGCTGTTGAACAGCATCCATAAGGCATTTCCCAGAGCAGTAGGGAAAGGATGGGTGCACAGGATGGTGGATCTTCAAAGGCTTCTTGTCCCTTGGCAAGACATTTTGTGTCCCCTCTTGCTGGGGTGGTCTGTCCTCTCCATCACAGACCCAGTGATGTGGGGGCATCCTGCAGGTTTCTCCCTTGTGCTGCCTGTTGGATGACCACTTATTTTGCTCACATCAACACATAGCATCAGGTTTTGGGGAGCAAGGCTCTGGGAAGCCTCAGCTTCAGTGAGGCAGCAAGTGGAGGGCAACCCCTATCACCTGCCTCCTCAAAAACAAGGTGTGGAAGGATGAACGTGATCCCTTATTGGGGTAAAAGGGGAGAGCTGGGGAGGGTGGCAGTGCTGGGACTTGAAATACCTGGAGGGTAGCTGAGTGAAGGTCTGGCAAGTGACATTTCCACCCTGCCTGATGCATGGCCCCGGGAGAGAGGAGCGCTTGGGGCAGAAAGGTACGTCTGGCTTCGAAAAAAATATCCCCTTTTCCCAGGCTCTGAAGGTCCACCCTCAAAACCTTTCTGGCAGGCAAAGGCAGGGCCCTGCCAGTGCCAGTGCCTGGTGCCACAGAGAGGCACTGCAGCCGCTCTGCCCGTCCCTGCGGGGCTGGCAGCGCCCAGGGTGGGGGTACAGAGGCACTCCCTGCTTCCCACAGCACTGCCTGTCTCGGCAGTGCGCTGGCCCCCTGCCAGCCTGGTTCCCTGCGCGCCAGGGCCGAAACCTGCGCGCACCCTCCCCGCCCAGCACCTGCCTCCCTGCTCCCGGTGCTCGGTGGCACAGCTGTGCCAGAACAGCTGAGTCAGCACCCAGCCCTGCCACCGACCCTCCCCTGTTCCCACTCTCACTGGTGTCTGTGGCTTTCCACTGTGAGCGGGTTGCTGCCATGCTCAGGCATGGCAGAGTGTGGTGCAGGACGCAGAAATCCTCTGGGACATGGCAGAGCACTCTGGGATCTTCTCCAGGGTCTGACAGGGTGCTGGCATCATCCCAAGTGTTGCATGGGCTGCGTGATGATTGCAATGGCGCAGTATGTTGTGCCAAGGTTTGCTGGAGGGCAGTGCAGGGTGCTGTATGCTGGTAAGCAGCTCTGATGTGCAGGCATGCTATCCCCATTCTGCCATGTATAGCACATGTTCTGCAAGTGGATGAGTCTCAGGTTAGTGGAGTGGGTCAGGGACAGGCCATGCTGCTGTGCACTGCAGAGTGAGGGACCGCTGGCAGCAGCTTTTGGAGGGTTGTGCAGGGTGCTAACAACTTCGCAGTGCTGTGTCATTGTGGAGATTTGCAGTGTACTAGTGTCCTAAAGCACTGCTGTGCAGTCTCAATGTCCCCATGGGCAGCAGAACCTCTGGATGCCAGATCAAAGCACCAGTGTCCTCTGGAGCTTGGTATGAGGGGTAGAAGCTCTGCCCTTCCCTAGCAGGGCATCTTCCCAGGAGCTATGAAGTGTAGCTTCCTCTAGCATGTTGCAGAGGAACAGCACCTTCTGCCATAGCATGCAAACTTCCTCCATGCCGTGGTGCTTTGAGGAGCATTCTCTTGTGTAGCACCACTCTGGAGCACAGCACACGAAAACAGTGTCTGCTCCAGCACAGTTCGGTGTCTCAGCCAAAGCACCAGACAGGGATCAGCTTGTGTGCCACACAGTCTGTGCAGTGCAGGATGACAGGGTCCTTTTGGCTCCTCTATGGAGATGCTGGCAGGTGCTGCAGTGAAACGTGCACGCTGATGGGTGCAATGCAGGGCTCGTTCTACAGCACAGTATGGCACAGGAGGCCTCTGCCCTCCCCAGAGTGATGGCAATGTGCTGGACAGAGTTCAAAGCTCCAGAGGCTGCTGCCAGCCCAGGGTACAAAGCTGCCTCCTCTGGTGTTCACCACGGGTGTCCCAGCACTACTGCATGAGACCAGACTGCAGCACACCTGTGCCCAGGTCTCACAAGCATGTGCACCTTGTGGTCTGGTGATGCAGCCCCATGCCAGCGTCCTCCCCAGGGTACCACCATCCCCATGCAGTGGAATGGATGCAAAAGAGGATGCGTTTGTTACCGAGAAGGTGCTGGTAAAATAGTGAGCTCATGTTTTGGACTGTGGTTGTGCTAAACCAGAGCTATGTGTAAGGCAGCCTCATGCTCTCTTCTGCCTACTCAAGACCCAAGACCACTCCCAGAGGCAAAGCCACAGTGAAATGCAGATGTTGTAGAGCCTGGTCTTGCCACTCCAGCTGCAAACAGCCTGCTCATGTCTTTGATCAGGTCACGTTAGCCAAACATGCTCTGGACAGCACATGAGATTCTGGGATTGCTGTCCTGGGGCCACCTGGCCAATGCATGTCCCAAGGACCCAGGGTCATGCATGTGCCCATGCTACCAGCATTATGGTCCATGATGTAGCTGCAGTGGTCCACAAGGACCTGTGGGACAACAGAGCGGCAGCTCTTGAAGCTGAAATGCTGCCAGGGCCCAGTGTACCTCACCAGAGGGGAATGTGGAGCCTCTTGATGGCCCCATCAGCTGGGGGACATGATGAAGGATCCCCTCACCCCCACCTTGGAGATGCTGGAGCGTTGATTCCCCCATCAGGCACAACACTAATTTGGGGTGGCCCCATGGGTTATTGAGTGTGAGCAAGAGCAGCGTGTGGAGGAGAGCGGAGTGGGTGTCAGGGTGTGTGTCAGGAGGACAGAGCCTGCCCAAGGCACCGCACAAGCACAGGCTGCTCTGCCTCTCCTGCTTTGCTCCCTGGGGGAGCCAGTGTCCAGGGTCCCAGGTGCAGGACAGGGGACTTGAGTCCTCTGGGGCTGGAGAGGGGATGCCAGCACCGGCAGAATAACACACACACCAAGTCTCGTGCCAGCAGTGGATCCTGGCTGGCACACAGAGTCCCCACTGCCCAGGCACAGCCCACCATGGGGTACATTTTTCAAGTGACACCCAGGGTGTTCAAGGGCAGCACAGCTCTGTAGAGCACGGGGTAGGTGGTCTTGGATGCCATTGCTACGGGAAGTAGCCATTGCCCGTCCTTTGGAGCGTGGTGTGGGGTTCACCATTTTCACCATCCATGAACCTTAGCGTCAGGTACAGGGTGACCACATTGCACTGATCCATGGTGCCACTGCCCCCAGGTGAAGTGCTGAGGTGCCCAGCCTTGAGTTCAAGCCAAGGCAAAATGCCAACAAAAATCTGCAGAAAATTAAAAAGTACAACCTCTGATTTTTTGAAGGTCAGGTCTAACAACAGGCTGTATTTTAAAAGAGAGGAAAAGGATGTAAATGTTGAATTTTGAAACATCTTCCAGACCTGGAGCTTTCATCTTCAGAGTCCCAAGACATCTTTTTCTTTGCAATGGCCCTCCTCAGCACACTCCCCTGCAGGGCAGGTCCATTTGTTCGTGTGAACATCTGACGTTTGCTAGTTTTTTATGATTATTTTTAAATGCCTTATAAAACTTTAAGTTTCATTTAATACCTTAGCCCTGTAAATCACTGCCTATAGCAGCTAATTCATAGGTATCAATTAATCACCTTTAATTGGTTAAAGTCACCCATGGTTTATGCTGATTCCACAGATGTGTTAAATCATCAATGAAGTGTTTAATGCACCACAAGCGCAGTTTAGCATCTACGCAATGACCCATGTCCATGAGACAAGTCCCGCTGACAAAGCAGGCAACAATGCTCTGGGATGGAAAGGAAGAGGCTTTAGCTGTTGTCTGGAAGCAGCATTTTATTGGCACTTAGTGGAAGGAAAATAAGCTTCCTGGTGATGTCTGAATCATTGCTTTTGCATGTGCTCTCATGCCCAGGTTTCAGCTGAAGTCCTAGGTGTAAACTGTGCTCTTCTTCAGTGCAGGGCAGCAACCACTGGCAGAAGCACAGAGATGCTGAGACCCAATGGGAGCTGTGATCAGCCCTTTGACCAGCAGTGGATGCATAAGGTCCATGACTGTTAAAGGTGGTGCTGCACCTTATATTCTGACCTGGAGTGGTGCTGAGCACCAAAGCTGCTGTGATGGTTTGCAGGAGCAGCAACCTCTGCAGAGGTGGCTCTGGCAGTCACAGGCAGTGCCCAGGTCAAGGGACGGTACAGATCTCAGGGAGGTTTGGAGCACTGGAGCGAATTGTTCCCTCTCCTGCACCCCACTGTTGGCCTCAGCTGCACAGATCCTGACCCATCTCCCCTCCCAAAGGGCACATGGAGACCAAATTCACTTGTGCTTAGCTGGTGCACAAAGCCCTGCAGCAAACAGTGAGCTGTGAGACAAAAGCCGAAGCCTTTAGCAGTGTCTCCCACGGTATCATCTCCAGGTAAACCCATAGGAGGCGGGTCTCAGAGCCCCACATTTGCAGCTTTGAGGCCGGGTATCTTCAGAATATTCCTGCCTCTGCTACTCTCCTGCTGCCTTGCTCCCCACAAGGGAAGGGGGCTGTGTGCTCCCTTGCATACCAATGCACACACATATGTACATGCAGAGTCCCAGACACGTGTGCACATGCACACACATGCAGATGCAGTCACGGGTACTTGTAGGCACACGCACACACAGAGCTTGCTGTGCTGGATCCTGCAACGCACCTCCAGAGGAAGGTGAAACAGCAGACATGGGCATAGGGGAACTGTGCCCGTGGCATCCCCCAGGCAGTCCTAGTGGATGGGCTGTCCCAGGACATGGGCAGGGCATGCATTTTAGGGTATCGTTCACTTACAGTTGCCTGAGTCTGTGCTCCGGCAGGGGAAGCAGAGGGCTCAGGAGCTGTGCTGGCAGCAGACAGCTGGACCAGAGGAGCCTGAGTGTGTACACTGGATGAGCCTCATTGGAGAAGCAGGTGGGGTGGTCCGAAGGGCATGTGGATGCAATGCTGAGTTTTAGTCTTATTCTCTCAGATGGCAGTGCTCAGGTCGTAAGTCTGTTGATGGTCAAAGATCCAGTCATGACCTCATTTAACGAGGGATGTGATTTTGTTCACAAAGTGCTGTCATCTATGCCAAAAGCAAGGTCCTGCACCCTGTACTCTCACTGCATGAACCCAGCACATGATATGTGTCCTGTTCAGATAAGCTCCAATTTGGGCCTGTAGGAAATTGAAAGAGATGGAAATGCATGCTGAAGTGTGAACTTGCAGGCTTTGCCTTCAGACCTGGCATGACCTGTGCCTGGGAAAATCCTCATTACACAGCAATTCTCTTTGTGTGTCTTCCTGCATGAAAGAAATATGCAAAAAAGTTGGTCTGCTGCAGATTATTTAAGTGCACTGCCAGACCCAGGAGTGCCTGGGGGTGCCTGACCCCTACCTCAAGATGCCATCATGCCTGCCTAATCCCTCCCTGCTCTTTGCTACCAGCCTGCATGCTGTGGCTGCTGGTGTTCATGCTGATGAAGCCTGATGCTGCTGAGCAGCTCAGCACCTGCACAAAGCAGATGGGTTTTTTGCTCAGCTTGCCTCTGAGCCTGAGCCTTAAACAAAAGACACAGAGGAGGAGGGAAGAGCAGCAGAGGAAGGCAATACGTCCTTTATCTAACAGCTCGGAGGTTACAGCAGTTGCTGGTGAGGTGGAAGATTCAAGTTCCTATCTCTCCTTGACTTGATAGGAGCGTGGCTTTGAGCTCTGGTTTTTAAGCCTAGCAGAGCTGCAGCATTCAGTACTCTCTCTATATGATGCTGGTTTATAATACCAATGCTACACACTACAACTGATTTGTTAGATTGTGGCGCAGTACAATATTGAAATTAGTCCATTGATGGTGCTCTCCTGGTTTCGGAAGTGTTGTGAGCCACTCATGCCTTTTATCTGCACCTGTAAATAAACACAGTTGTGCCTTCACAGAGCAATAAATCTAACTTTGATATCATGACACAGACAGAACACTTTGATCCAGGGAAACACTTTGATCTTTCACTGTGAAGCAAATGCTGTTGATTAGCTGTAAAAATAGAGCAATTATTGTAACTTTTCAGGTGGCGTTGCATGCTATACTATGACCTGTCAGTGTATTAACAGGGTGCCATGCCACACCTTAAAATGAAATGGACAGAATATGAAATTCTGCTAAGTTTTGCCATTCTCAAATTCTGCTGATTTTTGGACCAACATATTTTGCAAAGGGAATATTTGGCTTTGAGAAGTTTTCCACCTCAGCGTTTTTGTCCAGGCCAGTGTTTCAAACACTTTATAATAATTACAAGCAGAATCATCTTGGCAAAGACTAAGGAAGCATTTCTGGGTGCTGGAAGAGGTCCCAAAGGGCCCCATCAAGAGGACAGGTCTCCTCCCTTGGGCTGAGCATCTCATGGAGGTCCCCATCACCTGTCTTGCTGCCCAGAGCACATCCTCCATGGTTGCCAAGTTGGGTTGGCTGTACCAAAGGCTCTGTGGTGGAGCAGCCACAGCATGGAGGAGAACTCAGCATTGCTGGGGTCCAGATGTGTCCGTAGGATCCCTGGAGACCATCAGCTCCAGCCAGGGCTCAACTTGCTACTCCTCCAGCCTCATGGAGTAAATCAGGCACTGTAGGTCCAAATTGATCCCAGCTCACAGAGACGCTTAGCAGATGTACTCATGGCCTGGTTTCAAATCCAGGTCTCTCCTGGCAGTGGGGCAGAGTTAAGCATCTCCAGAGGGTGATTCAACGTTGTGTGACCTGGCAGGGCAAAGCCAGGGAGACGGGGTCCTGGCTGGAAGGAGCACACTGCAGCAGGATGGGAACCAGCTCCTGGTTATTTGCTTGATGGGGCAATTAGTCCCATAAGTTCCTGAGCCCTGTGATTAACTGCAGCCATCCAAACATCATTATTGTGAAGGAAGAGTAACTAAAGGATTCTAGAAATCGTTGGCATTTCTTGGCGGCTGCAGAAAAATCCCAACTGCACCTTGCAGGCCCTTGGGCTAAGGGCAGGACTACCTACTGGCACGCAAACCAATAAACAACTCGGAAGACATTCTCTTTTGGGAAGAAGTAAAAGTGATGCAAAAGCCCCCAGAGCTTTTGCCCACGAACCAGGCGAGGAACCAGGTGGGTGCAATCACTGCCTGCTACAAGTCCCAGCTGTGGGTGTCTCCATGCAGATGGGGTACAGCATAAATACCAGCCCTGGATGTTTTGTGAAGATACAGGCTCTCATAGGCGCAAAACTCTTCCACAGATTTTTTTCTTGACCTAGACCTCTGTGTTCTGAGACAGATATTTTAGAAATCTGACCCTGTGCTCTATGGAAAAGCATTTGGCCCATAAGACCTCCCTCACAGATGTGAGGGTTACAGCTACAGAAAGTTTTCTCTAAGGCACCTGAATCCTTTAGTGGAAATTGCAGTTTTGAATGGGTCTTTCTAGTGCCTTAGACAAAACAGAGGGGCAGCGAGTGCTTCATCACAGGGTCCTCAGCAGCCTGTGATGGGTGGGATGGATGCCTACGCTACAGCAGGGAGATTGTACGTTGAAATCCCAGCATCCCTGGGACTGAGGTATTGTGAAGTTGGCATCTCTGAAGTGTGTCCTGGGATTTGGTGTCTCCCTTGGAAAGGCACCTACCCTTTAGCAAGCCCCCAGGTTGCATTTCCTCCCCAGCAGTCCCTCACAACCTGTGGGCTGAAATTTGCTGAGGATCTGGGCAAACTGGGTTTAATTTAGTCTGTCCTTTAGAGGTTCTGACTTAGAGGAAGACCAGGGATGTTTCCTGGTGGAAATATAAGCAGCTAGGCAGGAGTTTCCAGGACAAAATTCTTGGCCTGAAATGTCTGAATTCTTTCGTAGGGCTGGGTCTCTGAGTTCATTTACCCATAGAAAAAAGGATGTTCTCATCTCTGTTTTGCTCAAGTAAATGGGACCCACATTCCCCAAAAGCCAAAGACCTGCAAGAGAAGTCACATTCTTGCGGAAGCTTAATAATTTGCCCAAAGCAAGGAATAAAAACTGGGACTTCAACACAGCTCCTCAAGCTGGAGACACATCTCCAAGGCCAGCTTCATAGCACCCAAGGTTACATTAAAGAAAAATAATTCTCCATTAATAGACCTTGGTACAGAGTGTTCTTTCTGAATTAATGGTCTTGGAAAAAGGCTGTCTGCAAATAAAGTCTTGCCATGCAGAGCGGGATGCACCCTCATTTTGTGGAGGTTTGCAAAGGGACTGTTAGGTCAGCAGTTTCAACTCGCGCCGAGTGCGTGTGCAAATTAAAAGGAGGAAGCCACATGGTTGGTTTTGGGGCATTCCTGTCGAGGTGTTGCTCTTTTGAAGTTGGTGGGGCTTCTCCGGGGCTGGGTCCATCTGCACCGCTCACACCCCTGGAATGTGGCTGGGGATTGGTGTGACCAGTCAGGCCAGTAAACAGACCTTCCTCCAAAATGAGTTTTTACTGAAATCTGCAAAGAGCTGTTGCAAGTGGATTGACTCACATGGTTTCTCAGCTCTTAGTCATGAGCTTCTTCTCTGGACAGTTAATTAGTTTGTTCTTGTGGAGCCCTTTGAAGATGCAAAGCAGGCTGGGAAAGTGAAGTGTTATTAGCTCATTATCTGCAATCTTTTTTTTGTGACAGAGCAATGAAGTCCAGGCTCAGCCTAAGATGCTTAACAGCCCTAAAAAACGAATTGTCCACACACCCAGTTCTGTCCTTGTTTCAGTACAGCTCTTTGCCAAAGCTCAGTGCCTCTTTAGACTAAAGCTCCTTAACACGAGCCAGGCAGAATAGGATGGCTTAGCATCGCTACACAGGTAATTGGCAGTGACGCTAAGACTTAGCCTTACCCTGACAGAATGCTTGAAAGTTTGGAATTTGGACCAATAATTCCAATCTCCTTCCTACTAGCTTTCACTTGGATGAGAAAGGGGAGAATGAAGCCAGTGGATTTTTTTATAATTTATACTCTGATGTGGGTGTATTAGGGGTCAAGTTCTCAAGATCTGGGAACCTGAAATCTCTACAGAGAGGAGTAAAATTAAATAGCCCAGAAGGTTATGAATGAGATGAATTAGCATCTGTCTGTGCAAAGCAGCTCATGTGTGTCTGGTTATGTTCAAAGAAGTAATATTAAAAGTACTATTTTTGTGTCTGCAAAGGACATGCTGGCCAGACAGCTGACATGCCCTGTGGAGTATAGTGGATATAACAGCTCCATCTACATAGCTGGTCACTAGTTGTGCATCTGGCAATTTGAGGATCTTGCCAGAGGCATTTCAAAAGCTGTGTGTGCCGTGATGTGGCCTGCTGCAAGGAAATGTGCCTTCATAATTGGGTGCTTGAACTCTTTTGGCCCCATGGCCCCATTGAAATGGCCTCACGTGCAAAACTGAGCCTCTTATTGAATTCAAGACCATCCCTGAGCATAAATATCCATCTGTTTCTTAGGGAAAGATTGCACGTGGGCTGCCCTGATCGCTCTGCAGACCTCCAGCCTGAGTCTCCAGCTTGACCTGAACATACTCCAGCAATACCACAAGCTCTAAGTCTGTGGGAAAAGGCCAGGCTGAGCAATGAGCCTCATCCCTTGGGCACATGCATGTGCCTGCACACACACACACACACACACACACATATGAGAGAAGATCTTCCATGACACAAACGTAAATTAAACACATAACTGCTTTTACTGGGCGCTCACTTCCTAACTTCAGGTTTCACCTGATAGCATCTCCCCTTGCAGAGCAGCCAGGCTTCCAGCACTCACCTTTGCAAAAGTCCATGAGATGAGTCTTGTTTCCTTGTGTTGCTGGACACAAATGATGAATTCATGATATCCCTGTTTGGGGAATAAAGATGTCTCATTTTCATTGCCTTTGCAGGCTACTGGCACGTTATACAATTTCCAACCCTCATTTCACTGTTGGGTCAGACCACCACCAGAAAAGGCAAGGCTGGACAATCAGATGAAACTTTCTTTGCCACCCAGCCTTTCTTTGCATTGCATTATGTCCAACCAGATACAGTGAAAGCAGCCACAAATTGCAAAGGAAATCCAGTTAGAAGGGTTTCCATCCAAGGATGAACAAAATGAACCAAGCTATGAACATGAGTCATAGGGCCCAGCTATTTACAGTGAAGTCTTCTTAATCCTAACCATAAAGATGTACTACCCTCCAGCACATGGGCGGTGCTGGGCAGGTCAAGCTTTTCTCTGCAACCTTTTGCTTGGAAATAAAGGAAAGCAAACATCCTAGATAGCTTAATGACTCCAGGAGATGGGTTTTTCAGAGAATTGGTGATGGCAAGACAAGAATTAGGAACATTCTAATGGTGGGTCCCCCATGGGTACAGCACAAGGTTGCAGGAGCATTGCAAAGCTTCTGCCTGGTTTCACCCTCCTTGATGGCCTGACACTAATTTCACATTCATGTCAGAAAGACATAAGAAATGTGTTGTTCACGGCCCTGTTCTGCCAGGCTAAAGCTGGTCTGACATCCTAGAAAGAAGATTGTCCCTTTGCAATATAGTATTACAGTGGGTGTTTCTGTGTATGTGCACTCACAAAAGATAAAGGGTGAGGTTCGGGCTACCTAGCTATGTCTGAGCATCACTTATCTTAATCTGTACTTCCTTACTCAGCAGTGAAAATAGAAAATTATTAATTTGCCCCCCCGTTCCACCTCTGTCTGATGATGGGGTGAACCACATGCTGGGCAGACTATACCTCTCCACTAGCTATGAAGGGAACCCAGAGCAACTATCTTAGACTTCAGTGTCTAATTTTAAGCTGCCCAGGTGAGGGTGGATTGATCCTAAGAGATTTCTTCTAACAGGGAATGAGCAATAAAGGACAGGGTGGTAGGGAAAGTTTTTTAGATGTGGTTATTTAGCTCAGTTTATGGAGAGCTGGTGTTTGGCAGCTTAAAAAAAAAAAAATGCAAGCAAGCTGTCCTGCAAACCCTGCAAAGCTGTGCAACTGAGAAGGCAGGTAGTTGTGGGCATATGGTAGCTGCCCATAGCTAGAGGGGAGGGAGGCGATAGTAGATCTTTCACACTGTCGGCAGCCTGGCACAGGGTACCCCTCGCTGCACCACAACTGCTATCATGCTGGCAAATTTGTGCTGAACAAATTACACTTGGAGACCCCCAAAATGACTTTAAAAACATGTAAGCATCTGAATTCACTCATCGTTTTTGAAAATCCTATGGTCCTGTTAAAGCATTTCAGGTTTGTACCTTGGAACAGAGGATGATGCAAAATCACCACTGGCTTTGGACAGTCCTTCCCTGGCAAGTGAAATTTAAGGCCCTGAATGTACAGTCTGGTTTTAGTTGGTGCCAAGGTCTGTCTGAAGCCAATAGCCTGGTTACTCTGCAGTATGCTGAAAGCAAGAGTCTGGATTCCGACATGAAGGCTCAGATTTTGGGCTCTCTCCCAGGGACACAGCACGAGCTCTGCGCTGGAGGCAGATTCCTGATCAGTGATGTACATCCTGGGTGCTGAGCCCTTTGAGCAGCCAGTGGATATCTGGGGATATCTCAGAGCACCTTAGATTAGGTAAGGAGTTTTGTGCCAGGATTTCTGAGATGGAAGAGGCACAGAAAAATCCCCAGGACTTTTGATCTGCTGTGCCTGTAGGGTGGTGTTAAGCATCAAAGCAGGGACCACATGTTCATGGCCTGGGACCCTCTCAAAAGCCCACAGAACAGACACCCAAGGGCCAAAATATGCACCTGTAAATGAGATAAACTCACTGCTAGCTGGGCCTAAGATGTTGAAGGAGAAAGTGGGGAGGTAAACATCCCACCCAGGATGGAGCCTTAGAGACTGTCGTGGTGTCAGCGTTGGTGTCTCTGCTTGTATGGAGCTCCTCTGTGGTCCCAAAGGAGAATGACACAGTGGTGACAACAGTTTGGGCAGGGGATCCTCATGTTCCTGGTCATTCTGGGAAGGAGAAGCAGCCCAGTGGCATGTCCATAAGCATGGATAGAAAGAGCCACAGTGCTCTCAAACAGGGATTGCCCCTGCAGCATCTTGCTAAATAAAACCTGAAGACACCAGGTATTTTGGCCTGGTTCCTCCTCAGGATTTGGCCTCAGGTTGTACCACACTGGTGCTCCCGTGGTGAGCACTCCAGCTTTGCACTGGAGGGCATGGAGGTGCTGCTCTTGAACCACTCCCAGGAAGGCTGCGTTCCCCTTTGGATAGTTTATGGAAGGTGCCTGCAGCTCTGCTGCTGCTGGATCATGCTCACAACCCTGTCTTTAGCACAGCCACGGGGCTGCATGACATTGCACATGTCCCCCCACCATGACTTACTCCTGTCCTCCCAGCTCAAGATGGAGGTGAAAATGGCCCATCCCTCTACCAAACACCAGGAGACGTGTGGACCAAAGCCCCAGACTTGGTTTATGGGGATTGCCCAGCCCATTCATGCTGGCACTTCCCCCTGCAGGGATGTGGTCCATGGCAGGAGGGTGGTGGCAAGGACACAGCTTAGAGGAGAGTCATTGAGAAGATATTCCCACATACCATGGTCTTGGCTCTTTCAGCACTGGGCTCTGTTTGACCCTTCCCAGGGCAAAGCTGAGCAGTTAGCTACCTGCCCATGAGTAATTGTGACTGCTCATCCCATTCCCTTCTTGCCTGCCGGAGACCTGCCAGTCACTGTCAGTCTTTCCCTGGTACGCTTCGATCGCTGGAGGAAAAGCTCCTCCATCCATTCTTGTTATCCCACTGGCTGCTACGCTGGCTAATTTGGCACACGGCTTCATCCCTGTTTTAACTGCAGGCTGCAGCGCCTGGGAGTGGGGATGAGTTGCCGGGGGCCCCCGTGGGTACGAACCACCCTCTTGTGCTCTGCCTTTTTTTGGGTGCCTCTCCACGGGCTCTGCTTCCTCCTGTTCAAAGCAAGGTGGGGCTCTGACTCACCTGCATCTGGGTCTCGCCACGCGGCAGGACTTGCCGTGGCTCCACTGACTTTCCCACGGTGGCTGAGCCCTGCAGTGGTGTTGCTTCTTCACCCAGGAGCTTGTGGCAGGCAGGCTCCATGGGCAGAAAGGCAATGGGTGTGGATTTTGCTCTGTGTACCAAGGAATCATGGCTTTGAATAGCATAAACACTCGCCTGAGCCATCTCCTCCTTCTCCCCTTTCTCCTGGTTCTTTAACCCTCTGCTTCTCCACATCCTGCAGGAAATAATCTCTACATTGCTTCTGGGTTACCCTCAGAAAAAAAAAATATTGGGGAAAGGCACAGCCAGTTTCTCATTGCACAGACAAAAATGAGGGAAGCCATTTAGGAGATGTGCTGCTGCCTGGGAAATCCAGAGTCTTGCTGTGATCCCGCCAATAGCCCCGCTGTGATACTAAACCAGCACCTTTCCCCCTCCTGGCTGTTTCTCCTCCCCTCAAAGGAAACAAGAATCAGTTTTCATCATGGGTAAAACGTGCTAAAGAAAAGCTCAGGGTGGGACTCAAAGGCACTCAGTCAATATCCATTTTTTTTTCTTTACCTTTTTTGAGTGTTTCTTTCAGCACTGCTGATGTGAGACTGATTTTTCCTGTTCTGCCAGGAGAGATTCTTGTTGATTGAAGCAGGAGTTGCCTGTACTGTGAGATAAAGAGGCTTGCTGGGGAAAGAATAGAAAACATAAGGAAGAAAGCAATAAGATGCACAAAGCAAATCTCTGCTACACTTCATTGTACAGCACCCAGTCTAGGTCATCTGTCAGACTGAAACTTGGCCTCAGGACCCAAAAGCAGTTACAGCTATTGCCTGAGCTCAAATCTGTTAGGTAAGATCCTGCAGTGCACTTGTAAGGCTTTTTGCGGAGAGAAGTGCCAGGGAAAGGAGGGAGGAACTCCAATTCTCTGGGAAAGTATTTGGGTTTTACAGTTCCAGGAACTTCCAATACCTTTATCACTTTTGAAAATATCTACCTGCTTTTTTTCCCATTGTGTTGCCTTGGGAAGCCGGGCACGCCTGTACAATGAGGGGGTTATTCACTGCTGCACAGGCTGGGGGTATTTTAACTGCTTTGCCTCTCATTTGCAGAAATGCAGACAGCTTCACTGGCAGAAGGTCAAGGGAGAAACCAGGATCAGGAAGGTATCCTGCAAGCTCTGTGCATGGGTATGACTGTGTCGAGCTCTGGAGACACTGCAGCAGCAGTGGTCAGATCTGGTCATCTCTCAGCTTTGGGACATCCGAGATCTCATCCAAGACCTGGAATATTGACCAAAGTGTTAATCAGGGCCAGATCTGCTACCTAAAAATTACTGCCAGCAATTCCACCATCCCAATGCAATCCCCTCGTACCCTACGAAGATTCCTGCAATGCTCTTCCTTGTGCTGAGACGCTTTCTTGCTCATCATCAGCTGTTGGGCTGAGGAGGCTGGGAGGACCAAGGATCTCATTTCTGCCACCAAGTGCATTGCCTTCAGCACAGAATGAGTGCACAGGAGGGTGGTAGCAGGGAGGTAATAACTCTTTCGTCAAAGCCTTTCCTGCATGAGCTTATCAAGTTGCAGAGGGCTGTAATGGGAGCTGGAGCTAGAAAAGCATTGTTGGGGCTCAGTTGGATGGAAGATGCTCAGTGTAAGCATCCAAGAGTGGATGCCACATCCTGAAAAACTGCATACAGAGTTTCCTTAATCAGGGAAATGTTGCTCTAGATGTCATTAATCCACCCACCCTGATGGAGAAGATGCTATAAAGGCTCAGGTAGAGCTGCAACATTTTCCTGCATCCCAGCAGCACAAAGGAGAGACCTCCTGGTGTTAGATGAAAGAAAAGGACATGGCCCTGTGTTTGGGATGCTTCATGGGAATCCCTCAAAAGGCTTTTCTGAGACAAAGGCAAGCCTAGAAAACACCAAGAAAGGGGCCAAGTACAATCTTAGATAGGTAACAACTTCTGTGCTCAGCAAGATTAAATCTGCAAGGACACATAACTGTGGGAAAGATACAAATGAGGGTTATACGATAGAGGAGCACAAAGTCATGCATGTTACAGGGAAGGTAGCTAGGGAATGAGTCACTGTGACTCACACGGGACTTGTGCTTTCTCCTGACCCTGGCCCCCGGCTCCTGCGGTGGAGATGCCCTGGGGTGTGGGTGCACGAGCACTGTGGGGGCTATGGGCTGTGGGTGCTATGCATATGCTGAAGCTCTTCCGCATATGCCTTGCTTTTATGGGGCAGGGCTTTCTGGTATGGGCTGCCACGTGTCCTCCAGCAGTGTGCCATGTGGGACCATGGCACTCCTAAGGCATCTGACTGTGGGGTCGGGATGCCACAGCAGTGCCTCTGCTTGGAGTGATCTCACCCAGTGTGTGGGAAACTGAGATAGAGGAACTTTGTTGAGCGAGTATGTCCCAGCAGGAGATGTTGGTATTGTGGGGTCGTTGGTGCTGTTGCGGTGTGTGGCTTGGGCTTGGTGTTTCCGAGGCATGCCCTGCGCAGTGCAATGTGGTCTCTGTGCCATGAAATTGGGAACTGCTCTTGGCTGGGAAGTGATGATCCTCTGGGGTGTGGCCTGGGGAAGTCGAGTATTTCTGGGCATGCCTGGGATCTGTGGGGAAGGTATCCCATGGGCCTGAAAATGGAGACTGGGGTCTGCTCTGAAAGCATCATGGGCAGTGATTAAAGGACTCAAAAGTTGCACTGTGGGACGGGAGAGGGAGGCTATACTGGGGGCTACTTTGCTGGTGGGATAAGGCTTTTCTGGTGGAGTCCCATGCATTATTTGAGATCCCATGAGCTGTAGGTTTCCAAGAACTTAGTCCTCGCTCTATTTTGGAGGAGGAGTGCTCTGTGGGTACTCTGCATATTGCAGCATCCATTTTCTTCCCTTGAATCCTGCTGCAATACCAACGCATTTGAGCTAAATCAATGCATCCATGACTGTCTTCCCCCACAGAATTCTCTGGTCTCTGACCTAGGCTCTAGAGGGGATGCATTTTTCATTGTATCTGAATCACACGAGGAGCACCTTGGTTGTCTTTTTCTTGCAAACTGCCCTGTGGTCTTTGTGTGTGTCTACAGACTGCACTGTCCAAAAATGGGCTTTTCTTATGTCTTCATACCTAGGATACAGATCCCAAAATAAAAAGACATACTAGTTTCTTGCTATTCATTTTACATCCTGCAGATGGATAGAGGGAGATCCAAGCACGTAGTCGTGTATTGGCTTCATTGCTGAGCAACTCTTAATTTCCAAATTGGAGGCATGTGCTGAGAGCCACAATGACATGTCCTGCCCTTCTTCAGTGTCCAGAGAACCTGCTCAAGAATATAGAGGTAGGACTCATCTGCATTACTTTTAGACACTCTGCATCTATGCTAGACTCTGTAAAAGACAACTTGCTCTTCTAGCCTATAATTTATATGACCTTTCTTAGATGTGCTTTCAGATGTGATTTGTGCCTGAAGAAGCTGCAGAATGGACATCACCAGTATGAATGTGATATCAACATTTAATCCTTCCAAGGAGTTCTGGATGCACTAGTCCTTAATGGACTTTTATAAGACAATTACTTAGGTACTACATTCAAAACCAATTGCAAATATGCCTGCTGCACTGTGGCCAAGAACCAGCTTAAGTAAGGAATGACAATGGCTGCCAATGCAATTTAAGTTTTGAAGTACTGCTGTATAAGTTCCACCCAAAACTGGTTAAGACATTTGGGTTTGGGTGCTTTGCCTTTGTGCTTAATCCTTTAGTGCTTGCCCACCTTTCAAAAATCTCAGCAGAGCAGCAGAGGGTGCTCCTGGAAAGGAGCTCTGAGTAATGTGGCGTGGGGTGACGTCTGTCTCTTTTCCCATGCATGGATTCACAGGCTGTGGCAAGCCTGTCTGATAGGCTGTGAATCCTCTTTTCATACGATAGTTCTCAGTGGTAAGGATTATTCCTCAGCCTTGCCTTGAGTAAATGAACTAAACACACCTTGTACCTGAGATCACATTCCCCTTTGCCAGGTTTGTTCTTTGAAGAACTGTCTTCTGAAGGAGATCAAGAGGATGCTGCTTCCTTATTTCTTTTGTAAGGCTGCCGCCAGTGTTTATACACTACAGTGTTGCCCAGTACTGGAAGTACAGTCTTTTGTGCATCCTGCATTTCAGCTATCCCGGTGTAGACTGGGCTTAAGTTACTGCAGGATGTGACGCAGAGGCCAAATTCTTAGATGCTGTCGACAGCAATTTCATGGAGCAGGCTGGGAAGTCCCCAAAGCAGATGTAGCCTTAAATTTGGTCCCGATTAGCATGAAAAGTCTGGCCTCAAATCTTACATTTATAGAGCTGCCCCATACCATCAACATCTGGATCAACAAAAGCCTAAATATCCACAACTGTGTACTCATCGTCCAAAAGGGGAACTTAAAGGATGGTGCTTCTTAGGGAAAATAAAAGGGAGAATTAAACTTTACAGACAATGTGGACTGTGCTATCATATTGAAGCACAATCCCAGTACATCCCACCAGTTAAGAAAGCCTTGAGGAAGGGCAGAAGGGAGCTGGCCTGGTTAAGCAGTAGGAGAGGGAGGTTATCAGAAGGTGTCTTTCAAATAGCTGAAGACAAAAATAGGAAAGACTTCATAACCTCTGTCAGGTTAAACATAAACCATATTAAATATGCCAAAAAGGGAGTTGAAGGAACAACTAGCTGAAGTCAGAAGAATAAGCCATAAGTAGTAAGAGCATCTTCAAATATATGAGGGCCTGTCATGGAGACTGGAGGACCAATAAGTAATAAGGGTGAAAGGAGTACTCAGAAAGGAGAAGAGCAGGAAAGATTGTGTATTTACTTTTTCTAATTTGTGATGCCTGTGAGAAATGGGGAAGATTTCTACGACATCCTATACCTGATACAGGGAAACCAACATCATTGCATATCTGAGGACCGAAGGTCATGCCTGTATATAAAGTTTTGGGGAACTATAGACCAACAAGGTAAGGGTGATAAATGACAGACAAACATCAGCATAGAGGAATGTTAAGTGATACACATGGGGTGAAATAATCTTATTTTCACATGTAAATGATGGGCTTGGAGATGACCATGACCAACTTTATGATGTACAGCCCATCCCAGTGACAGCTCAACACACAACAGAGCTGCAGAAAACAAGGTGAATGTCAGGAATTGTTAGGGAAGGAGAAGAGAACAGAAAGGTGGCTGTGATGTCTTTACATAAACTCATGGCTTACTCACCCTTTGCATACTGCATGCTGTTCTGGTCTCCTCATCTCAGAAAGGAAATAGTTTAATTGGGAAAGGTTCAGAGAAGGTCACTGCATGTGACAAGCTAATGGGTCTGCCTGAGGAACTGGTCTGTGTCCTGGGACTTTCCAGACTGGACCAAAGAGAAACTTGTCACACTTTTTAAATGTAAGACCTAGAAAGCTTCAAACACAGCTCATATGAGCCAGGTTCAGAAGAAACTAAGGTGTGGGGTTTTTCCCCACAACAAGCTTTGAAACCATACAGCAGTGACACAAATGATGCTATTGATAATTAAATTTTTCATGGATTGAAGTGGTGACTGTAAAAACTCATGGGAGAGAAACTCACTGAGGCTTGCCAAGGATGTAATGGTGGAGGAAACGGGATTTACAGCTTCGTTACTCATATCGGCATAAGGCAGGGTAGTCCAGACTGATCACTGCTGCAGGGTAACAGGCTTTTATGAACATTTCAAACAGATGCTTTATTCTTTCCTAACACTGGCAAGACAACCAAAATAAAACCATCAAAAATGAGAAGCTTGAAGAAATTTCAGCAATTTTTATTGATTTCAGCTTTTCCAGTGAAGCAAATACATACAGTACAGCCAAAACAAAACTCTGATACATTATTCTCACATACCTATATCTTACAGAATACACTGTATAGCTATGGACTGGTAGGCTAAGTTGGTCTCAAACTGGTGTGGGGTCAGAGAGGAATAAAACTGCCTACTGCCTTCTACTTGTCCATGAGGCTTCTGAAATGCTGGGGTGGGTTGGATTGTACATACACAAAACAAACAAAGCATTTATGAGAAAATAGACCAAAAAAAGCTCTGCTAAGTCCAGGACAAACAAGTATGGTATTTATTTACATGGTTGTGTGTCCTGTGCACAAATCAGGCCCCAACTGCTCTTACTTCTGCTGCCAGCAGAGCTAACGGTGCTGCTAGTTATGGTCCTTCCCTCCTCAGTAATTCTCCATCACTATGACCCAGGGCATGTGCTACGTGCTGTAGACCTGCCCTCATCCCTATCATTGGGGGTATGGCCTACCTTGGCTCTTAAATAAGCAAGAAACAGGAAACAAGCTCATTGAAGAAGATGTCACAGTTAAAAACATGCCTTTAAGAAACAATACCTCCCTAGAATGAAAAAAAAATATTTGTTGGAGATGAAAACAGCATCCATTTATGATAGAGGAAACCTCACTGAGTTCCTGAAACTGCTGGTTATGAGCAATGCCAGTTACCCTGATAAGTCTGATTTTCCTTTCTCTTCTCACAATTGGGCATCAGTATCACTTCAGTGACTTGGGTGGAGTCTGTAGTCCAGATTTTAAAAAGAGAGACTGGGAGGAAAATAGAGTTGAGTACCAGAGAATTTCCTGGGGAAGAAATAGCTGCAAAATAGCCCTGGGATGGCAGAGTGGTTACAATTCACACAGCCTGCTGCTTTCTTGAGTTAGCTATTTTTTGAGGTATGAAAGCAGTAACATACAGCATCATAAAAAAAATTAGATTGGAAGGAACCTCTCTGGTCTGCCCAGCTCAAAGCAGGGATAACGTCAAAGCTAGATGAGATTTCTCAGGGCTGTGCCCAGTCATGTTTTGAAAATCTCTGAGGATGGAGACAGATTTTATTTCTATCTCTTTATTAGCTTTGGAAAAAAACAACTTTGCTGTACTTAATAAAATTTGTGTGAATGATGTATCTGTCTCATTGGGTCTAACACTTAATAACAAAATCTCCAGTACTTGTAAATTTAATTGTGAGATGATGATCATATAGCTACAGCTCTTTGTGCCTCATACAGCCATTCAGCAAACTGCATTACCAGTGAAAGCAGCAGCAGTGTTTTAAAATAAAGCCTAAATAACAGTCAATTAGAATGAATTTCCTCAATATTCCATCATTACATTTTGTAGTTAGGTTTCCCCAATTAATTTTACGGAGAAAAACATTAGCTCCCAGGACTTCTGTCGAACATGTAATTACAGGAACAAATCCGAATGCAAAATTGCACACAACATACTTTTACACCAAAACTGTAACAATCCTGCCTGTGGATGCTGCAACCATTTTGGACATCTGTAGTCTTGAGTCCTGCTGAAAACATTTTGAACTGTGCATCTGAGAATATACATCCAGCTAGGGAAGAGTTGGCAGGTATGGCAAGGGCATGCCCAAGGGCTGGGGCTCCTTTGCTGCTGTTTAAATGCTCCTGAAACTGTCCTACCGGATTCGCCTGGTTCTAGCTCTCCACTTCAAAGGTGCTTTGTTTCTCTCTCATTTGGCTGAGAGCTCGGCACAGAAAGCTCTGGACTGAACGTGGGTGAAGGCAAGCAAATAGTTGCTGCTCATTAAAGTGCACAAGATTAAGCCACCCTTTGTAGTCCAAGAGAAAAACCAGCTGGAAAATGATCTCCCTCTGTGGACATGTGCTCCCTACGGTCTAAATGGGGGACAAACAAGCGGACCGCATTTCTTAGCTCTAGAGCTGTGTCAGAGCAAATCTGGACTTCATGGACGGTTCTTTAGCGGGCACAAATCACCCCATTTCTGTGAAGTGAATGGGGACATGCTAATTTCCGCCAATTTAGGAGTCTAACGCTTGCAAAAAAATGAGAGTGTTTTTCCCTTTCCAGGCTCATAATTCATCCTTCCCAAGCACCTCCTGCATCCCTGATATTTGCAAAATGGGATCCTGTGCCCCTCTGCTGTTTGACGAAGCAATAACCACGTGTGTGGGACAGCCAGCAAATGCATCCTCAGCTGGTCCTTTCCCTGTGGATCTGAGCTGCAGCCCCTCTCGGGACAGGTAGAGGATATTTTTCTTCTGGAGAGAGGAAGATCAGCCTCTTTCATCACATGGTTCCTGTCATAAGAATTGGGTTGCCCTGAAATGAGCTCAGCAGTCCTCTATCACAGCCTTAGCATCACAGGGTGATTCATGTAATTAAAGATCACAAGAAATAAAATATTTCCAAACCTGACTTCACACAAGTGCTTACATTCCTTTGCATATTAATACTATTTCTTTACATTGATCAGTAAAACCATTATGTGATTAAAAAGACCACATCCCTCACTTTTTTCAGTCCTGTGTGGCGGTCAGTGATCCCACGGGAAAAACACTTTGCCTGTCTCCAGCTCAGCTTCTCAAATGCCACATTTGTCCAGGTACAGTCACGAGATTGAGTTGTTCTGGCGCTCAAAATGGTTCGGGACCCAGTAATATTCATGGTCTGCAGATGTGTTGCAATTGTCCCCTCACATACAGCTTCTGAGAAGGGTTACTGAGACCCGGGAGAGAGTTTGCAGACGTCAATTTGCTTCTTGAGATAAAGAGTTCACGTGACAGGAAAGAAAATACTAATAACTAGAAGAGCTCATTGGAGAAAAATTCATAAGCAGAAAAGAAGCTTGTGTTTATAAATGTTAGGAATAACCAGCCTTTGTAAAGAAGAGTATTGTTGTGTGTATCTGTCTATAATGGCCATATCCAATGGGGGACCTAAAATTGGCCATTTTTATACTTGTGGGTAAAAATAGGTTGTGACATGTTTTTAGTGTGGCAGTATTTGGTGCATGGATCTGGTGGAATTGGAAAAAACTCTGCAAGGGGGTTAAACTGCACAACTCACACCGACTTTCGGTGGACGACAGGGGACTAAGCCTGGAGGGAGATCCTACTCACCATGTGTGCGCATGTATGTTGCCTGCATGCACACATACACAGCGACACGTACATAGTTACACAGACACACTCTTTGCAAAAAAAAAAAAAAAATTATTGACATCAAGAAAGTATAACCTCAATAGAAGTCCCTTCTCCCCCTAAAAAGAAGAAAATGCTTAAAAATATCAGTATCATCCACATGAAATCCATATGTTTAGTTTGCTTTACAGTTGAGTTAAACTCAGAAACACTCTACATCTTTAACATCCTAAGTAAATGTGAAAGGGTTGTCTTCCTGGACATGAACCAATTCCAAATTCTGAAATGGAGAAAAACAAACAAAACCCAAAAGCCCAGGTAATTAGAGCATTCAAGAAATCTTTTCATTACATTCAAAACCAATTTTAAATCTTTTTCTTGTCTTGTACCCAGTTTCTGTACTCCCCATAGCTTTTCACCCTAGACTTCCATGCTCCTCTGAGTCTCAGTGGAAACACCCCAACAGAGCAAGAAGTGAAACCCACACCTGGGCAGAGGAAAGCAATGGGCTTTTGCACCATTTTGTCTTACCTGAGGACTGTGCTTAGTTTGATCGCAAAGAGCGTGTTGGGGAAGAGAGCAAATAATTAATTTTGGATAATCTCAATCCCCATCATAGAGACATCAGATATTTGAAAAGTGCTTAAAGCTTTTCCCTTCAGTGGGAATTATGAACCAGAAGTACCTTACAGATTCAATCCTCATTTCACACTGAAGAAAAAACCATAATGATGCCCTGAAAAGTCTGCCCACGATTTCTCTAACCTGGTTTCTCTACTGGGATTTTTCAGATGACAGCATGTAGTTCCAAATTTTGATGTGAGGCTTACAGGCAGATTATTAAGTGCTCAAAAAGTCCCTAGGGGTGATGGTTAATGCCATAGCATGTGCTGGAATTAATTGCATGTTACTGACACTATCTGGATAACATTATTCAAAATTCAGGAATGAAAGTACTGTCAGAGAGATTCCTGTGAAAAGCCCCACCTGAGAGGATTTGGCAAAATGCAATTAGTCAGTTATTGCTTGGCAAAGTAAGTAAGGAAGACACATGAGGCATAGTTAAGTCCAACAGATTTGTCCTATGGCATCTGTGCTGAGCATGTCTAAAATACACAGCTGTGTAGTGTGGGCAACATCTGCACTAAACCCAGGAACTGCACAATTTATGACCTTTCATCGAAACAAACACTTTGCAGTTTGGGCTGATAAGATTTGGGATTAAAATCTCACAAACCCACTTTAGGGGAGATTAAAAACAGCAAAGACCTCATAGGGTTCACGCTCCACTCATTTGCCCCCGAAACCACCCCTTCCCCATGCATGAGGGCCCCATTCTCACCTGCAGCCTGAACGCATGTGGAGAGGCTCCTAAAATCTGGAGGAGAGGGTCCTGAATGTTGTTCCAGCTAAAGATCCCATCATGTTCTTATCAAATCCTTGCTGAAAAAGCAGATGTATATGAAGTGCAGTGAGTGCATACCAATTTCAAAACTGATAGCTATCTATTGCTGGGAGAGAGAGCCTCCTGCCCCACTTCAACAGCTATCCTCCACTTAAAAAGTGTGCTTCATTCTCAGACAACCTCCTCTGTCCTCCCTCTGTGTGCCTTCAATACGTCACCCTTATTGATGGACTTCATCTTCTTTGAATTGTTTTCCGTCCACCAGGAACTGGATTTCTCCAGCTTCACTGGAGGAAACCTTTACTTAATCCTTCACTGAATAATTATTTCATCTTATTCCTCATCCTGGAAAAAACAGCAAAGATATATGCATGATGCATATATCCTTGCGGACTCCCATCCTTCTTGTCTGATGTGTACCTATGCAATGAACATCTGTGTGAACACAGGAGTGACTCAGTCACATCAAAATGAGTTGGCACAGGCTCCTGAGCAGAGCCTGGCACAAAGCTACACAAGCTCCTATGGAGAAAGTCCCTAACCGTTAATATAAGAACGGTATTTAGGTACTCTCTACCTTCCTGCCCCCAGGGTACTCCCCTTTGTGGATGTTACTCCTTCTCTTTAATTTGGCCCTTTACTCTCTGCAGGTGCTGCTGCTGTTGAGTTGGAAAAACCCAGCTTGTTCAAAGAAAGCCACTGGGAGCTGGAAGCTGGCTCAGTGCCCCGTCTGGCTCTGTACTTTCACAGTTTCTGTTGCAGGGAGAAAACAAATCCTAAATACTCCTCTTCTTGGTTTAAAAGATTACCCTGACTGTAGGGGTGATGTAACCACAGGGTAGGATTATGGACACAGAAGAAAATGGCGGGAAAGAGAGAAGGAATCTTGCCAGGGACCTGTTGGGACACGCTGGATCCTACACGATGGACTGCAATTGAAGGGAATCTCCCAAGCTAGTGCAAAACGTCCAGGTCTGTTCTCAGCACAGAGCAATGCCATGCACACAGGACAGCGTCGACTCCAGGAGCATCGTGGAAGAGCCCACCTAAGCTAGCATCCTCCCCAGGGTGCAAGCTGCCTGACACAGACACGCTGCTGTTCACTTGGTCCCTAAAGTCAGTCCCAGCAGCTGCAGTTGTGACTTGCTGCCTCTTGCTTGGATCTTAGGCGGGTGCCCGTGTGCTGAGAGCATCGTGGTCCTCCCAGTGCCCCGGGCTCCTCCCAGCCACTGCCCGTACTCGCTGCTGAATCACGGCCTTTGCAAACTCACCGTCTTCAGCGAGTGAGTCAAGACCAGGGTTGTTCTTGTCAGCCGAAAAGCAGAAGCGTTTTCCTTACCTGCTTGAGCACACTCTGGAGCTCCCTGTTCGACCAAAGATCTGTCAGGAGGAGGCGAGCAGCTTCGGCTGCTTTTGGACAGGAGCTGGGAAGATGAAAGCAATCCTGGTGAATTATGGCAGGCCACAGAGCAGCAACCCACATGCATTACCGACAGCCTTTAAATAAGCCCATCTCCATCTGGGAAGCTGGCTAGACTTGATGGAGGACTGTCAATAAAACCTTCCTTGCCCTCTCAGCAATGTTATGTGACAACAACCTCTGGGACCAGAACACGACAAATGAAAAGGAGGGGAGGATTTGAGTGGAAAAACGAGCATTAAACTGAGCTGAAGGAGTGTTTCTGGAGTGTGAAATTTGGGAGAGTGAAAGACAAGGGAAGTGGTGCCAATCCTTGCCTGGAGTCTGTAGGGACAGTGTGGGCGAATCTCTCAGGAGAGTAGCAGAGGAAAGGGTTCTGTGCTGCCTGGTGAGGATGAAGGAGATGGGAGCATTTGTAATAACAACATCTGCAACCATAAGTCCTTACTCAGCACAAGTTAATAGATACTTGCTCACGTAACAGCTCCGAAACCATGAGTCATAGCAGTACCTTTTATAATTTTGGAACATTTCATACAACAACCTAGATATAAACCTCCTTGCTGGTTCTTATCACTGCTCCTGATCTCCTGGACCTCGTCCTGTCTGTGGGAGACTCCTGACCTGGGTTCAGTGCAACAGCCCCAGCCTGTCTTGGCCAGGGTGATGGAGAGGTATGAGACCAGACTCAGGACCCTCCCTGTATGATACAGCTTCACAAAACATTGTGTCCTCAAAACAGTCCTCATCAGGCTACGAGAAATGGGACTGACAGTGGTCATCAAGAATCTGGGACCTGCGAGCACTGTACTCTGAATGTGAAAGGGCAGGAATGTAACTGCATTCAGTAAATTTAGGGGTATTTCTCTAACATAAAGAGCAGTTGTTACCAAAGAAATGAGCAAGTTTAACATGGTCCTAAATTCCAAAGGGATTGCGCAGCTTATACACATTGGTATTGTGTGAAGGAGTGGGAGAGCTGCAGACAATCAGAAATTCTTGAGCAAAGTTTTGGGACGGAAGAACTAGGTTTTATTGCAAAATCACTTCTCTGGTTATAAGCATCCTATGCCCTGTCACCAGAATGACGATGTTTAAAAAAATTTTGTGGCTGAAATGTTGTTCGTGGCTGCAAAGCCATTAAAAAACAATAAACCCCAAAGTATCTATGATTAGATGGTCAGTACATGTCCTGAACACTCTTTCAAGGATACATTGTTTCATGTTGTTTCTCTTTCTAAGCTAGAGTAATTTTCTTTTTTTTTTTATAATTTGCTTCTAATGATGCCAAATACATACTTTTTGCCATTATATCTTCAGAGCACACCTCGAAAGATTTTTTCTTTTCAAACCAAAGTTACCAGCATCTGGTATCTGAGCCATCTACAAATTCAGACAAAAGAATTTCTCCACTCTTAATTTGAAGGATTGATACTGATTCTGTTTCATAGAGCATCTACCGCTACTATTTACGTATAAAAAGATTAAACATGAAGTGATGGAGCTGTGACAACAATTTCATTATGTAAAGCAGCATATCCTAAACAAAAGTGCTGGGAATAGTGTGACTATAGCAGTGTATAACATGGAGCAGAATATCAAGGACAGATGATTTGGGGAAAAACTTTCTTAAAAACAAGTTGCCTGAAAATCAAATTTGATTTTAAGGACAGCCTGTTTTTTACAAATAGAATTACTTGTAAAAATTTGTTGAAAGACAGCAAGGAAGGTGTCCACTGGTGGCAGTGGCAGCAGTCATCCAAAAAACTATTGACTCAGTGAAACACAAACAAGAACCTGATCAGAAGGAGGTGGTGGGGCAGGGAGGTAAGCACGAGGGCAGCAAAAAAGACAAAGATTTTGTACATGCATATCCAATAATGGGGGAAGATAATGTTTCCTCAAAGGACAAAAATATCAAGAACCTTATGTATGTCAGAGGACATGCCAAGGAATTCCTGGAAGAAGGATTTCTTCAGGATGTCTTAAATTTATAAAATTGATATCAGGGTGCAATCTTTGGAAGAAATGGGAAATTGGATATGTGTGGATGAGAAGAACTCTCTTCCACAGAAAAGAATCAATGAAAGAAACTGCAGAATTAAATTGTACAATAGAAAAGGTGTGAAAAGTGAATGAACAAAGAGAAACTGAAACAAATCAGTGATAAAGGGATTGTGACATGAACTGCAAATCTGATGCTCTAAAGTACGGAAAGAGATTTTGGAGAAAAGCTTTTAGTGCAGCCAGTAGAATTACTGGGAAAAATTATAATTTTATTAGTGAAATACTGTCACTTGAAAATGAGCACTAGAATATTTTTCAGACAGTTGGAGAGCAAAGATGAAAAGGTCATCAGACATCACAATAAATTAGTAAGAGTAGCTTGATTTTTCAGAAACACCAACAAAAAGAGAAGGTAATATTCAATATTTTGGCAACTTGGATTAAACATAACAAAGAGTGAACGAACACCATCACCACTATGATGCCTGTGTCATAGATGAGGTAATATGCAGGAGATGGAGACAATTATTTAATTGGGATGCTCCAGGAAGGAGAAGAAACCACAGCTATCAGATAAACTGCTGAACCATTTATGCCTTTCACTCAGAATACAGCTACAAGAAACATCAAGAAAAAGAGATCTCAGCTTTAAGGAGTACTGGCTGGCATTTGAGAAGAACACAGGAAAGGAAAACTTCCATAACTTACTTGTCTGTAACCTGGAAGCTCTTACTAAAATTTGAATATAAAATTGTTTGAGCATGTTAAGCAAATGATTTACAGCTTCAAATGCAATGAGAGACCAGTTCAGAAATATAGGTAAAGATTTGTTGGGTGGCAGAAGAAACATATGCCAGGGAGGCACTATGCAGACACACCAACCAAACCAACACCAGTGCTGGAGGTGAAGGAGGCGTGTCCACAGGGAAACTGAGGCAGATTAACAGAGAAAACTCTGCAAAATACTAACAAGGTGCAACATGGCATGGTGTTCTCCATGGTGATTTGGTCACCACTGAGACCTCGTCTGTTCTCTATTTCTGCTGGCTGTGGTGCTGGGATGGAGGAGGTTGATAGCGTGGGACTCACCACATTCAGCATCAGTGTGGGGAGCATGGGGTCTGCATCCAACCTAGGTAACAGCCCCCAGTAGAGATGTTGGATCTAGTTATTACCATCAGGGAGTGGGTGAGGCTCTTTCTTATGTAGGACTAGACAAATCCAACCCTAAAATTTCTTGTTTATCTTCACAGGCTACGCAGGAAAGTGGGAAAAGTTAGATAACTTGTGAACTAGCAAGTGTCCGATTCACTAGAGGGGAGGTCTCTTTCACATGTGCTCCATGGGAACAGCCTGAAATGATATGGCTCGAATAAGTTAAGATTAGTCCTGGGTGTAAATTGTAATTTTTTCTAAAAAATGGAGAGCATAAAAACCTTTGGGGACAGAAATGATTAATGGAGGAAAAGGAACAATTCAGGTTTTGGACATTGTAAGAACTGGGGAGTTTCTCAGAAGGAATTTGTGATACAGACAGAAGGAACACACTGAACACATCCCCAGAGTTTAGTAACTCCTCACAGTTTAGTGAGTCATTGCAAACAAAGCTCATCACACAAAGCAGTCAAGACAATTAAGGTACACACAACCCCAGTTGTGCAACACTTTGCTGAAGTAGTAAATTAGCTGACAACTGGTCTGAGGGATCCAAAGAGGGACTATAGGCAGAAGTAAATACTATTCAAAACAATGAAGACTTAGAAGAGGGATGGGTTTCATGTTAATTGGGCTTGTTGTAGAAGTGGAAGCATATAAAAGCAGCAAACTGACGGATGTTCATTGGCTGAGATTCAACCTAAACAAGGAAGCCACTTCTAATGACTGAGTCCCTCTGCTGCCATGAAACAAGTGATGGATTGTAAGTGGTTTATCAAAGGATGATGGAAAAGGCATGCAAATGTCTTTTCACAACAGAAAACAATAGGTTATTTGTATAAGGTATTTTAAAACAAGGACACGATAGGAAAGATGAAAGTCTAGGAAGGAGAATACGTGGTCAAAGATCATGTAAATTTAACACCAGTTTGGCCAGAAATGAACATACAGGTGGGCAAAGGTTGACAAGCTTTTGCACAGGGCTGTAGGGAGTATGGATAACAAGCAGGACAGAATTACTACCACCAAAACTCAAACCAAGTCCTAAAAGAGAAAGTGGTAAAATACATTGAGATTGCTCAGTTCTAAAATATATGTGAGTAGACCAGGGGAGGTACATATATATATGTATCATCACAGCTGCATCTTTGCCACTTGAGGTGGATGTTTCAACAGAAAGATGAACAAATCTGAACGTTAAAGCTAAGCACAACCCCAATGTATCAGCAGTGCTTGAATCTCAGACCTCACCTTCATGATAAGGTTTGCAGGAAGCCGTGAGTGGGAAGCCCAGGTGCTAGGCAGTCAGGCTGCATACTAATATCTCCTGTTTTGAGGGCTGGGATTTTTAAAAGGGTTTAAGATGTTGGTGCTTCAGTTCTTTTTAGGATTTCTTAAAATTCAACCAGCAAATTTCCTGAGGCCCCTTTACAAACCCCACCCTGGATGGCTCATGCCTGTTTCCAAGAAACCAGTGCTGAGGATTTCTATCTATCAACATGCTTGATTTTTTTTGGCTCTCAATTTACAAGCACAGGAAAAGAATAATGCTTTACTATGGCTCTGAAGGGTGTGGAGAAGGCTCTGGGGTTAATCTGGCTTTGCACAGAGTATATGGGCTCAAAAACGTCTACGTATGACCCTCTCCGTGCCTTCTGCCCCAAACTCACCCATTTCGGCACAGGCTTACTACATTATTTAGCATGTTGCTTGTCAAGTAAGACTTTCCCAGGTGTGGGTTGGACATGATGAGGTTCCTCAGAGTGTAACAAGCTGATGTCATGATCTCGCCATAGCTGTTGGTATTTCCAGACTGGAATGACAGGAGACGTGATACATCTGGGAGCACCTGGTGAGCTAAAGAGGTGGAATGTTCCAATCAACATTTAAATAAAACCTAGCACAAGTGAATAATACTATTTGTGTTAGCACTATTCAATGCAAGAATGCAGTGTTATCTCTGGAAGGAGACACTAATAACGTTGGACAGTAGTGGCATAATAGTAATCACTTGATTTTCAGAGACAAAATAAGTGCTGCAGGCCTCTGGAAGGGCAACGATGTTGGTCACAGGTAGTCAAGTCCAACTCAGTTCCCAAAACACTATCATCCTTATGATCCTGCAGATTTGTCATTGTCTATAAAGCATACCACATGCTTGTAGAGACTTTGAAATAGGACACATTTTGTTAATTAAGCCTGCAGATATCACCTGCAACTGTCCTTTTGACCACAAGAAATGACACTGCTTTGCACCAATTTTGGAGTCCTATTATGGGGTTTACAAAGCAAGATGGGCAGATATTAGAGAGTTAGAAACTAGACATTGTTCTGGAATCCACTGTGGTGGAAATTACTTACCCATGGTTTTGTGGAGAACAGGATGCCGGGACATGTTGCTCAACAAAGAAGCCCCAGACCGGACAACTTCAGAGCTGTTGGACTGGAGGAGCCGTGCTATGCGAGGCAAACCTTTTTCCTTCAAACCAATCAATTGGCTCATTGCATTGGACATCTAGGAGACCGAACAGAGATGTCTCATGACTTCTATAGCCAGGAGGATACAACTGGAATGATGTATGGGGCCAGACAAACATGACTACACTATAAAATAAGCATCTGTATAATACCTTCTTCTGCTACCATAGTCCCACTTACTTTGTCATTTTCCCCTCTTCACAGACATTTGCAAAGTCAGCCTCTCATCTTCTGCGATACAACTGGTACTTCTGTCCTCTTTCTGGAGCCTGAGTGGGGACAGATGCTTACCCAACCGATATTCCCAAAAGCTGAAGTTTCACCCCCATGTCCATGTTTCCCTTGCCCATCTCAACACCCTTGCAGCTCTCTGCCATGCAAGTAATAGGCTGTGGTGGAATAGGAACAGCTAATGGATACCTTTAAAAAACAATCTGAAGACCAAAATTACTCTTCTTGGATCCTGATCTCATGTTTGCTTATGTAAATCTAGAAGATCTCAGGATGTAGCCAATACAGATGAGTGTTCATGGACATTGAAGCACATACCCTTAATAAATTGCCCTCTTATTGATAGAGTTTAAACTGAACTTCTCAGCTACTGCCCCACCAGAAAGGCTGCTGGAGATTGTCGCCATCAGTGTCCATCAACAGTGACATGAGAATGGAGAGAATGGGCTGGAAGACAACCCTCTTCCAGTGGGATGAGACCCAGTTTCCCTCCTATGCTCCAGGAGGCACATGTGCCATGTTACAGTTTCACACCAACAGGACTGGGATGTGTAAAGTGGAGTCTGAGAAGAGATTTGGAGCCATCCTCTATAAGCTAAAAGATTACAGTAAGCTTTGTAAGCTTGTCCTCTGCTTCCTTTTCCTTCAGGTGACAGCAAACCCAGCAACCCACCACAGCTCTAGCTCTGAGATGGAATAAGACCCTGGAAAGGAGAAGCCACTTCTGCACATCCAGGCAAATTCCAACCAGAAGGCTGAAATAAGTTACTTCAACACTGTCAGAGCTGGTTTTTGTTTGTTTTCTTCCCGCCTTCCCAAAAGACATTCTTGTGTAATGATGTTGACTACTGAAAGGCTTTTTATTTCCATGGAGCACATAGCTCCAGCCCCATTTCTCTGATCAGCTCTACCCATACTGTGACAGTCTCTCTCCACCTTGTTGTTAGTGGCACCGCTTAGTTAAACAGCCAAAAAAAAAGTTCCCAAAGTATTTCACATTGACAGACTCGTAACAAAAGCTCCCAGCAGATCAGAGCTGGCAGGTTAATGCTGTCCTAGCAGCAAAGGCTCCTTTCGTGAGTCACTCCGTGTTTCTGGGTGGAACGCTTTGCACACGTGACACGCCTCTCCTACGTATGAAATAATTATCTCTTTATCTCCCTAGCCATCTTATTTAAATTGGAATTGATGAAGTTTGACACAAACAGACAAGTTGAGGTTTGTCCACGTGAACGCAGCCTGCAAGGACATGCCCACAGTAGCAAAACTGGGCACAGCAGAGCTGCTGTCGTGACGTGTCCCTCACCATGCCCTAGCTCCCGCAATACCCACAGTGTCATGCAGCCCCTGTCACCTCCACACTGCCATACCTATGGGTTAGGACATCTGTCAGAGCTATTTTACAAGCAACTGTGATGTGAGGACAAGCCACAATCCACAGCACAATCCACCCTGTTATTAGAGCCACCTCCCACTTAAAAAAACACACACAGGTAGTGGTGCATGCACATCCTTTCTCTCTCCTTTAATGACATCTGTCAACATGTGCACATCTGGGCACATCCTCACTGGTGTCCTGGATGGCAGGTGCCAATACCAGTAGATGCTGGTAGTATGACCATCAGACTGGGGAAACCTGGAAACCCAGTGTAGGGATCTGGGATAGACCGTTGGGATACTGATTATAGCCCCCCATGAGACCCTATTTTTGGCATTAATAAATACCTCAGCTGGAGCATCCACTGTGGAAAGACTTGCAATAGTGCCCTGAAGTTTAAGGAGGACATTTTCCTTTCTGATTACTGTAAAGTGCTGACACGTTTGGCTGCGTGTATGCAGAAGAGAGAAGAGTGCTTACCAGCCCTCGGCTCGCAGTGAGGTTTTGCAGAGCTCCAGCACAAGCTTCCAGGGTGGCATCCTTCTTGCTCTGATCCATCAGGGACAGATAGGTGCGGATGGCATCGGAGTGGTAGAGCCAGCTGGGTCCTTTGGGTTTAAAATCCTCCTCGGGAAGGGGGACACCATACTCATCATTCTACAAAGAGGTAAGAAACTGGAAGCTCAGATCCTGCTCTTCACTTGCAGCCCCTGCCTGGGGCTGAATATCACATTTCCAAGCCTCTGCGGCACATCTTACCTCCATTTTACCACTTCTGCTGTTGAAACAGCCTGTGAGAGTTTTGTCCATATAAACGCTCCTGGCCATGTGGTTCAGTTGGGTGTATTTGTTGGGAACTTCAGCATCCAGGCGGTAGGAAAGGTTGTGCAGGATGCAGATGCAATTCTCCACAGACTGAAATCACCCCCAAAATAAAAATGCAAGCATCACATTAGGCAGAAAAATATGGAGCAGCACATTGCTATAGCTATGGAGAGCATATATACCATGCCATAATTAGCTTTTTAGCAGTTATACAACATAAGCTCCTGACCCTGCTTAAGGTAGCAATGGACGGGAAGGTAGAAGGAGGTAGACTAGACATGAATGAAGGCCACGTAGCCCAAATGTTATATTGTGGATCTCAGTGAGCTGACTCAGTGAGCCTTGTTAGGTCCCACTGTCACAGACAAGTTGATAAACAGGAAAAGAGAGTGCAGAGGGTGGTTATAGCAAACTGCCCACTATGAAATGCCAACTCTTGAAGGTCTTCCTCTTGCCATAGTCCACTTCCAATGACTTTATCCAAGTCACAGGTACAGATTAGGGGACACTTTTTATGAAGAACAGGTTTTTAAGCCTCCTTTACCTGGAGGTCAGAGTGCCCAAGGTAGAGCAAGGGAGAATTTTCACTAGATACCTGTAACCAACACCAAAACATGTGGTTACATTTCTAAAGAGCTGTGTTCAGTATGTGCTGCTGAAACTGATCTTCTTGCAAAAGCTGTCCCCAAAAGAGGATTTGCTCAATCCTGAGCTCATTTGAAAAAATTTTGGTACTTTGCTGGGCATTGAGGACTTTAGGGTGTCTGGCTAGTATCACAGGTGTTGAACTCCCGAAAATGTGGCTACAAACACTATTTTGTCCAAGGTAAGTGCTGTTTACACATAGCAATCAGAGTCACAGTTAGGGGACTGGCAGCTCCTGGCTTCCTGCTGAATGTGATGCCAATCTGGGGTCCATATACTTGAGTCCTGCTGGATGGAGAGATGTGGTGGTGGGAAGAGCAAGAGATGGAGGTTAAGATGCTGGAAGGATCCCAAGGTGGGAGGGGAAGGGAGGAAAGTATATTGGGGGCTCAGGAGCCAAAATATTTTGCTGTGTCTCTGTGTTTGGTAAAGGGAAAATGTAAAACCCACCTCTACTTCAGGCCCAGAGCACAGAGAACTTGCAATCCTACAACAGATCACATGGGATCTGGAAGGAAAAGAGCAGCCACAAAGAGTCCAGTCCCCTCCTGTGTTTGTTTGAAAAGGATTTGGAGATATTCCCAAAGTTGCAATTATTAACTATGTGGCTGAACTCTAGCAAACAGCTCGGGGTGAGCATCTGGTACCTTATCATCAGGTCGATTAGAAGCCACACAGTTCTGGGCGTAAGTCATGACTGAATCGATCAAGCCAGGGTAATTCCTCATGGTCTGTCGCCCCATGTCTGCAGAACTCAAGTTTCTGAAGAAAGCCATTGCAGAGCATGTCAGGAGAGAAGGAGGAGAGAGTATTAGTTGGGTTCACTTACTAGTCTCTATGGGCTCTACTCTGGCTACAGCTGTAATTGAATTTAAGGATATTTTTGTAGATTCAGCAAGGCTGGTGTACTGCTCTCATTTTGGAGGCCTTTTGTAGGACTGCACTGGTGCATAGCTCTCTTGTTGCTCTTTAGGATTGATTTCATCTAGGAAAATGTCCTGTTAAGGAGCTCTGCATAGAAGACATCCTCTTAGTGAAAGTAACTATCAGCAATATTTTGCCTTAGAGGCTATGCATGTGACATTACACAGACTCATTGCCTCCTTGGAGGTGTTTCCAAAGAGTAGACTGAATAAAGACCATCTGGGACTATTGTGAAAATCAGGAAGGTGCATAAGGTTGTTGACCCTGCATAAGGAGCTATGCAGGGTCAACAGCAACATTTGCATGGGAAATGGAGGCAGAGATGCTGAAGAGCAGCAATCGTTCTGACCAGAGGGACTGACCAGTTTGTAATGTTGTAATGTATTCCTGAGCACTGATTGCTGCCAGGACAGGGGAGTTTTTCCAGTAACAGGAAATGGGTTTTGTTGTTTTGTTGTGTTTTTTTTTTTTTCTTCCCTGTTTTATTGCCTTGTAGCTTGCAAATGAAAAACAAAGAGAGGTTGGCAGTCGTTGTGAGATATTCACTCCAGGCGTTCCAGGACTGGATTTGATGTTCACTGTGATTTGCAGCCTCCTCATTAACATGCATTCATCTGCAATCCAGAAATGCTTGAGCAGCAATGGCTCGAGCCCAGAGCAAACCCAAGGCTGTTCTCATCTCTGCATTATGATGTGGCAGGGCAGTGAGTCAGAGCAATCCAGGCTCACCCCTCGGAGCAGGGGCTCTGGACCCAGCCACCCTGCTTTCCTTACTTGGCTTGCTCCCCAGTCCTGCTCCCCCCAGCCGTTTGAGCTCCCTTGCTGACCTGCATCTGGCAGTCTTCACTGGGGTTGTTGGATATTACTGTCACAGACTGTGATAAGTCTCAGGAGACAGGCCTCCATGGAGACCTCCTTTCACAAACTATCATCATACCCTTTCCTTCATTTTAATGGGGTATTTTGTGGCATTTGTGCATTGAGATGGTCTTAAAAATGGAGCACCTCATATGCAACATACACTACGCATCCCAATGTGCAAGTGCATGGGGAAGGTGTCTTCCAAGACAGGGAAGGGAGCAGCACGCGCTATCTTTCAGACACGGTTCCCAGCCACAGAACATGATAGTATCATGTCTCAAAAGGCCCCTACCGTATTCACCCATTTCGTTTCATAAGCAGATACAGCTCCTACTAGCTGCATGTCTGGTAAGGGTGTGGTTGGCGCTGCACTCCCTCAGGGAGAGCTTCAGTTGATGAAAGTACCTAATTATACAGGGTATTTTTTTTCCCCCACTTGTTCCCAGTGAGACAAGGAGCTTGCATCCAAGTGGAGGAGGGTGGTAGGAGAAACAGCAAGTCAGGGCGAATATCCTCTACAAAAGGTCTTTGGCTTTCCTGTGAAAAAAATAAACTACTCTGGTCTCAATCTGCACCTCCTGTTTTGTAGCTGACCCGTCTGACAGAATGATCCAGGAAAAGTCCAGGGCAATGGGACTGCTCTGTACTAAAACAGTTATTAAAATCAGTGGGAAAATGCTAGTTTTCCCCATGTAGAGGATTCTGTCTTTTTGTCACCTAAAACCAGTTTGTTTTCTAGCAACCAAAATTTTCCTTGGAAGCCTCAAAAATCTAAGGGTGAAAAGTGTCAAGTTTCCTGGTCTGAGCTGAACACTGTCAAGTTTCAGTATTGCAGCTGTCCTGTGACAAAGCAACTTAGATTTTTTGAGCAGAGACTTAGCAAGAACAAACTTATTTAAAAAAAAAAAAGAAAAAAGCTACCAAGAAAAATATTTTACATGTAATTTTTTCTGCACCTTCCCTTAGTCAGGAAAACTTTCTCAAGGAGAATTTTTTGTTAATACAATTGCAGTAAGCATGTCTTTAGCTTATTGTAAGAGGATTTAGACAGATTCAGCTTTTGTCAACAGATACAAGCTACAGTAAATCCCTGCTTGATGACCCACCTCAAACACCCTGTAGCATTGAAGAATACTTCTGGGTCAATAATTTCTCTTGTCCTATTGCAGCTGCCATCAGACCAGCCAGAGAAAGGGATGATAACACAGTCTGTCAAGACAGGGAGGGCCTCCTGTATCAACTCTTCTTTTAATTCATCGGTGGAGGAGAGGTTCCAGAGCAGTCCTAGGAAGGAGGTGGGAGACAAGCTCAAGCAGAGGGTCACCATGCATTAGAAACTTTCTTTAGGTCAGAGTGAATTCCAGCCCCAAAGTCCGTCTTCATTCCATCCCTCTTTGAACTAATGGTGAAGAGGCTGCCCTAAACCGTAGTCTCTGTCCATCCCTATGGGAGACAGGCAGGATGGGCACCAGGAGCATGGTATCATGTGGAGGTGGGCATCTAAGCATCCTCCCTCCTCCCAAAATTGGTGTTTATTGCCATTAGGTTGCAGGGGGAAGGCATCTCATAAAGGCTTGCTCACAAGACCTCAGTCACAGCTGAGGGTGACCTGTACCAACAAACTCATGTCAATCCATCAAGAAAAGGCGAGACACCAGTGAGATAACCTGCTCAGCCATATTCAGAATGCCAGCTCCCTTGGCCTTCCCTGGGAACAGCACGGGGTACAGAAAGGCATGGGAATGACAGGGTGACCACAGCTGTGGGGGGAAACCTGGGGCAGGTGCTTCCCCAGTGGGCACTTATGATGTGAAGAACCCTTATGGGACATGAAAGGGCCAAGACCTCCTCTGCCTTCTGTTTTAGGTTGCCATTTGGTGTGACAGGAGCATAATATACCCCTTTTGTGGTATGGCAGCACCATGGCTACTGGGCCTTTGTGTGCTGGAGCAACACAGACCACAGGCAGGGAGGAGCATGATCCTTGCTGAGGGCTGAGCAGTCTGCTGTGTACCTGTCAGTTGTTTCTGAATTTCAGTGTTCCCTGTCCTCCGTAGGAGGCTCACGCACTCCCTTATCCCATTCTGCCGCCGGGTTTCTATCTTGTTGGTTGGATTCTTGAAGACCAAATTTCGGAGGGCTCCAGCTGCTGCTCGCTGTACATTCTGGTTTGTGCTGCGGAGCAGCTCAACGAGCTTGGCGATTCCCCCCAGCCGATAGACCTGTATCAGGAAAGACATCCTGCCATCAGGATGGTGTGCAGAGCATTGCTGGGACAGGGACAACGAGAACTGTCACGGCAATGCAAGGAGTCAACATGACACATACTCAGACCTGGCAGTAAAGGATGGCTAGAGCTTGCAGATGGCATGTCTGGTTCAGGCCATAGGTCATGAGCATGAAGGTGCTGGCCTTGAGGTTGAAGCTTAAACTCTAGATGTGGATGTCTATGAGTAATGGCCATGGACCGAGTCCTTTGCTGATGTAAATGTGTTTGCTCCCACAAACTTTCACCCACCTCCATTAGTTTGCATCAGGTGAAAATGTTGCTCTGCCTATCTGTAGAGGACACTTGTAGCAATATAATGACATGATATGGTAATTTATCTGCATCCTGAAATCACAGGCTGAGCTTAGATGGATAGTCACAGTACAGTGTAAACACCCTCGAGGTCAGCCAGGAGCAGTACTGGGCCATATTCCAGCACTCAACAGGGGCAGCACCAGAAAGGGTGTGAACCCTGACCTGCAGGACACCACACTCATGCCAGGGAGGTTTGAAGACAGCTCCAGCTGAGCTCTCCAAAATGATGAGGGTTCCCACTCAGGATGTCCTCTGTACCAGGTCTCCCGGGGACACAACCCCACATGGAGCCCATCCTGGCACAAACCAACCCATCAGCTGGAGATTTGCTGACAATAGAAAATGAATGAGCACCTTTTAGAGAGGAAAGAAAACAAGCGTGTGCTCAGATGACTCACATACCTGCTCTGACACATCTTTCTGGGAAGCAATGGGACAGGCCAGCGCTCAGAGGGTGTTTTCAACGGTAACAAAGGGTGTGGCCACCCCACAATTTGTGACTGTAATGTGGGCTGGGGTATCTGCACCCAGTTCAGCCACAGCAAGAGCACAGAGGTACATCCCCACACTGTGCCAGCATGTCCAGCTCCACTATTGTGCCAGGAAATGGAAAACCACCTCTATAGGGATGGAATTTTGATAAACCCATGTTTGCATGGCATGCAAACGTGCCAGGGTGGGGCTAAACTTTTTTGACAGCTGATCCATCCTTGAGAGTGACTCCTTTGCTGCACGGTGGCATAAATTTAGTAATCGGAGAGTAAGAGCATAAGAAAAATATGCTGCACTATAAGAAAGGCTTCTGTTTGGTCAAATATTTTTGTACATGAGCACTAATTAACCGATTGGCTTAGATGGCTGAAATGGCTGAAATGTCACTGAGCAATGCACAGTGAAGATCACAGTGGGATTTAGGGCAATTTTGTGTGGCTCTGACACTGCAGGTCTGAGATAGCAAAAGATTCATGTGGAACCAGGTACAATTGCATCCAGAAGAAGACACTGCATCTGGATGGTTGCTTCCGTATCACTGTTAACAGAAAGTGGCCACTAATAGTTGAAAAATCTACTTAATTAATTCCTGAGTGTAACTAATGAGGTATAAGGCTCCATCATAAAAATCAAGGGGAGCTATGGATCCTTGGTACTGAGGAAAACCAGTTTCAGCCACCTCGTGTGGCATCACATCCAGTGTGACAGCAGAGCTCTGAAGGAGTTTGCTCACCTCTTGCTTGGCAGACTCATCCTGGAAGCAGGTGTGCTGGAGGTAGTAAGCACCCATGGCCTGGTATTTGTCATCAGAGGAGCACAGAAGTTGTATGGCTTTCTGGATGGTCATTGTACCGCCATCTATCTCATCACCACATATTCTGTGTTAAAAAGAAATACAGCATTGGTTGAGTGCTTGGCCAAAAGGGCTACATCAGTACTGGGAATTATTAGGAAGGAATCAATTACAAAATGTAAAATATTATCACATTGCCACATAAACTACATGGTGCACCCCTAGTGCATTTCTCTGTCTCAAAAAAAGAGATGCTAAAAGTGGAAAATATACAGTGGAGGACACTAAGGATAATAAATTATGGATCCAGTCTATCCAGAAACAAAGGAGACAGAATATAAAAGCTCGGTTGAGGTGCTAGATGTCTAATCATGCCTGAAGTGGAAGGTTTAATGAACAGAGAACCAGTATTCATTTTTCCTCAAATAAAAGAATTAGTGGACAAGAGTGAAACCATCCGTCAGGTTATTAGGACAATCTAAATTAGGCAGATGCTTTTCCCACAGCATGTGATCCTTTGATGTGAGATGTGGTGGAAGCAAAAATGTGAGGGCAGTTGATGGTCTTCGGAGGCTAGAGCAGATCCCTTATAAAAAGGTGACAGGCATGTCTGGAGTGATGGGATGGACAAATATTGAGTTTATGAAATACTAATAATAGCACTGAGACATCCTGCTTCCAGGGTATGTTTACATTGGTAGTCTCCAAGCTCTTCATAAAAGCTGGCCACTGTCATCATCCCCTGTTATAGGTAAAGAATGTGCCGACAGACTCCAGAAGAAGGGTATGAATCCCTCTGGCTTGAAGCAGTACTGAAACCTTGGGGAAAATACAAACATCTTAAGATTTGTCCACTTGTTTAGAAATATGAAGGTTCTGCTCTCTTTGGCTTGTACTTACTTAGCATTGTCTGTGATGTTTTAACCACATAAAATTAGAAAAGGGTACAAACTTTCAGACTAATGAATGGGCTCTGAGCTGCAAAGCTTGTCTGTGCTTCCAATTGTATCAGTCAGTCTAATAAAAGTTACTATCTCTTCTTAGCATCCTTGCATCTTAGGCCTGCAGCTGGCTGCAGCAGGATCTCTGCTCACGGCAGCAGGGTCCACATTAATTTGCATCAGAGTAAATGACCATGTAAAGTTCAGGACTGAGAAGAATCAAAACCCAAACTCCTGTTTGGTTATTACTATTTCAGCAGTGACGGGATACAAATGGGAAAGGCTTTGTAAATGGGAAAGGTTTTGTTAACAGCAGATGAAATCAAAAAGCGTGGGGCTTTGCTAGGACAACTAGGTCATCATTGTGCCTGACTGATGTTATTCCCTGTTCAGGATCCAGTTGTGACTGATGGGGAGTTTTACCTGGAGATCGGGGAGATGAGTTCCTGTTTGAACCACATTAATTTGTATATAAGCTCTTGCTCCATGTCATACTAGTGAGTGACTATGTAGAGGGCCTCATCATCTTCAGACAATCCGATAGACTAACAAAACAGTGTTTTTTAATAAGGTCTTTAAATGAACCTATTACATTTGAAGTATTAAATATTACTACAAGGGAAAGGCTTCTTCTTAGGCATGAGATATGCAGACTCATTTTGATTGTGCCAAAGAAATGTTATGAATAAAGGTCTAGAAAGGACACTGGTGTGGTCACCACTGCAAGCAGCTTACAGTAAGATAGAATATTTTGTCCTTAACCATCCAAAGGTTGACCTCCTCACAGCACAGAACAGTGAATAATATCCACAATTCTATTGCAAATTTCATACAAAATATCAAAACCCAACAATTATGTTGTGACACTGGAAGACAGCATGAAAGACTGTTTTGTCTCCCCTACCCTCACTGGTATAAACTTGCACCCAGTTTAAATTATTCATTTAAGCACCTGTGTAGTCAATGGAGAGAAATAGGTGCTTCCAAAGAACAGCTTGCCTTTGTGTCTTAGACATTTTTCCTAAGACAGGAAGACCTGCCCTCTGGAGATGCTTCTGCCTCTGTTGGTATACAGGAATGGTAGACAACAGTCTTGGATTAGACCTTAAGCGTTCAATGTCTAAGGTTAGATAAAACTCATTCCACTTTTTTTTCTACACTAACAATAAAACATCACTTCATCATAAGATTTTTCATCAGTTTGAACCTCTGTCAAAACTTGGCTCCAAGAAACTTCCATTACGCTTGCAACAAGGAAACACGAAGTTGGAAAGACAAAGTTTAAACTAGAAACTATGGAACCTCAGAAATTTTTGGTTTGGATCCAAGATGCTGTGATTTTCTTAGTCTTTTTCATGTTCCTGAGACACACAAAAGAGCTGGGACACCAATGGATCCAGCATGAGTAGCACCAGAGGGACTTCTCCTTTAAGAGTTCAGACCTGGGCTGGCAGTGTGGGGAGGGAGGCATATTAATAAAAATACTAGGTCATTGCCATGCAGCATATGTAATCATGGTGATTTTTTTTTTAATTTACCAAATTGAGAAAACCCCTAAAACAGGTGCACTTTTTATGAGAAAGAAAGATGTCCACTTGGCCCAGCGACTCAAGGAGGCAATTTTCTACACATCCACTCCATAAGAGGGCCAAACCCTCCTTCAGCAGGGAAAAACTAGGTATTCAGATCCAGTTCTGTGTGGGAAAAAATGGGGAAGGTTCCATTTCCCCTCCTAGCTCACCAACAGGAGAAGTTCACAAAGGGTGAGCATGGGCTGTTATGCCACCCGAGAAGAAGCAGCGATTTCTCCTAGCTGAAAATGTAATCACTGTGGCAAAGCCCATGCTAATGGGAGATTGTTCATCAGCCAGTCAGGGATATTCCTAACCAGATCTACACCAGAACAACAGCCTGCTCCAAAACAAATTCTTGGACTGCGGCCATCTCCAACCTGGGCCAATGTGCCTGGTAGGAAGAGCTCCAAAGGTTGTTCTTCTTCCACAAGAAAGAGACAATCAGAATGGGGAGAGATCTCAATTAGAAATGATTCAACAGGAGACAAATTAGATGATCAGATTCAGGTGTGGAAGGGAAACAAATACTTAAGAGGATCAGTATCACAGAAAGGCAAATTCCCTCATTTGATGCTAATGCCTTTCGTTCACTTTCTCTTAGCAGATTGGTTTGTGTTAATCAGATCTATATCTCCATCCTAGTTGTTAGGGCTACAAGTCCCAGGAGAGGAGGAAGTCAGAAAACTCTAACAAATTCCTTTGTTCATTAAAAAAATCAGAGTGAAGACATGCAAACCAGAGTGTCTAGCACATCCAAGCCTTCCCGTCAGGCCACACTGGAGCAAACCCAATAGCCATGCTCCACACCAAGCAGCCATGTCCACCTCTGGGACATGGCACCAAGGTTTTGATGCCACTGGAAGCTCAGCTGGAGCTTCCCCTTGGGCTTTGCTTGGTGGCTAGGTACCAGGGAAGACGGGCACAGATTGACAATGAACTGGGGAGGAGGAGATCCTCACCACGTGCAATGATATGAACCCTGCCAGGACAGCATCACAAACAGATCCACAGCAATTGGTTTGGGTGCAAATGCACAGTGCAGACAAATTCACGTCACAAGAAGCCAGCACTGTGAAAGAGTAATTTTTAGAGGCAGTTTACCCCAAATAAGAACAGAGCAAAATGAAGGTGCTTACCTTCATGCTTGGTTCTGCTTTCATTGCGTGGCATAGCTCTGGAGAATTTATGTTTTGATACTGATCACCTTTATTTATCCCAAAAGAGAGGAAAACACTCTCAGTACCTTTTCTGACTCTTTCAATAACTTTTGTGTGTTTTCACTGTTTATAGTATTTCCAGAGAGACTGAGCTCCTGCCTGGGAAGGAATGGTTATGAGACACACATTTACTATCCCTGAACTTTAGCCACAGTTCACAGAGGCTGTTGCAGCTCGGCTGGGGCCAAGTCAGCATCACCATAGAGGAATATGACCATATGGAAAATCCAAAGGGTTGCCCCGCCTTTACTGACTTCTCCATAGCTGCCAGCCAGGGTATTCAAGGCCTTTAACAGAGTAGCACTAAGATATTATGTATTTCCAGGTGCCTTGAGAGACACTTGCTTTCACATGATCTCTAATAAGGTGTTTTAGTCTCTTTCTCCTATATACAGAGAACACCAAAGGGAAATGCATCCACGTCTTAAAATGATGCCAAAGGTGCATGTGGTATTATGGAAGACAACACATACTGTAGGTGTCCGTTAATGGCTCCTGATTCATATCAGCAACCCTCAAGCTGGGGAATGTCTGCAGACACCCCAGCTCACCTCTTCATCTTCACAAATGAGAACACCCTAAATCCTTCACAAGGGGTGAGATTAACCTGGCCTCTCAGTAATGTCTCCAGCTCAGACACCGGGGTTTCCCCTGAAGTCAACCAAGAGGCACTGACTTTGTTAGGGGGTAACTCACTGACCTACCTCAGATTTCAGCTCCATTGGCCACTGACTGCATCTCTGCAAGGGCAACAGTAGCACCCAGCTCAGATGCAGGCATCTCCTAAAGAAGTGATATGTACTTAACCAGCTGACTACTGCACAGACTATTGCAGAGCCACAACCACCACGCATCATGATCTAGTCTGGCCCTGGGCTGTCAGTCCCATGTGCATGTGGTATCTGAGGCACTACATGCAATACGTCTGCAAGCAGCACTAATACAGTGTCAGCCAGTGGTAGCCACAGTTTTCTTGTATCTCAAGTTCCAGCTGTGGGGGGACAAAGACTCAAAGTTTTCTAGGATGCATTAAACATTACATCCTTTATTACTGCTTCTTGTTATCGCTGCCTGATGACCAAGGAGGATGTAGAAACTTTTTTTCCTGACTGGGCTGAATTGCCACATGTTATTTAGCTGAAAGCTGGCTAGCTCAAGATGGCACACCATCACTTGGAGCATGTTGCAAGTACCACCCATCAGAGGAAATGGTTAAAAGCAGGCAAATATGCATAGTCTTCACCAGCTGCTGAAACCACTATTGCTGCCGGTTTCCAGGATGAAAGGCTGCAGATCTGCAGGATGTCATGAGAGCCCAAAAAGGAGAAGGATTCCAGGGAGAAGAGGGACTCCTGGACACCCAAAAGACTCCCTCCAGCTCTATCAGGTAGAAGGACTCACTCCAGAGAGCTGTATTGTGGCAAAATGTGAGTGCTGCTCAGTGAGAACTGCTTTTTGGGCAGGAGCCACCAGAATAACCCATGAAATTCTGAGCCCAGGAGAGATATAGTGAGCTTGGAAATGTTGTTCCAGATATGACATAATGTTTACAAAGGCTTAAGCTCCTGAGTGGTTATAGAGAAGTATGTCTGGAAGGGACATCCAGTGAGGCAGGATCATAACGACAGGGGTGGTGGAAGACAATATAGTTCAGGAGGAGGTTTCTCAAAGCAAGTCAGTACTGTTTCACCTCTTGATCTGAACAAACAGTGCAAACCTCAGATTTCATTACCAGAACCAATGCTATGGGGTGAGTAAAACCCTACATCACAGTTTAGTTTATCATTGAATCATAGAATGTTTTTTCCAAAAAAACATTTAGGTGTTAAACTACTCATCAGCTAACTGGAGGAAAGGTGCTTTCATCAACTAGAGTTGCTTCTGTAAGAGGAAGGACTCTTCTGACAGATAGTTATTAAAGAGACAGCTCTTCTAAGTCTTACACAGCCAAAGACAGTTCAATAAATGGAAACAATCACACAATCAAGAATAATTCCAGAAATTAAATAACTTTGTGACCAAATGCAGAAGAACTGTTCAGTACAGATAGTTTGACAGTTCTTGCATTTTGATACTCTCACTACCTGAGAACATCCAACGACCCCTTTTTCATCTTACACCATCCAAGGAGATCAGATCTGTAGCACTGGACACCTGAGAAGCACCACTCTTGGACCAATACTGACACTGTCCTCAGTCACTGAATTACAGAGCAATTTTGTATCACAGACAGACCTGGGGATCATAGGTCCCACTGTAATCACTCTCACAGCAATGGAAATCACCCCACTGGATCACCTCTGAAAGCCTGGAAACTATCTAGCTTTGCTCATAGAGACGGTTTGCTAACCTGCAGACAAGATAGCCACCCACACAGGAGATTTACAGCATGAAAACTGAACACAAAATTATCCTTGTTATGAAGGCAAAAACTCTACCTGAAGAACTACTAGACTAGGAAGAGCAGAGCCCCAAACAGGGAACTACCAGCAGCTATTACCCAGCTAAGCCCTCTTCCTGCATGCAGAGGTTAATAATGGGATGCCTACAAGCAAACCTCTCCCTGCTCAAAGATCAGCCTACTCAAATGAAGATCAAGCTCTCCAAGTGTGGAATCCTCCAACCAGAAACAGTCCTACACAGCAAAGAGAGCCCAGATATGGTCCTAACCCATCTTTGAAAGCCCCTTCCCAACAAAAGCACACTACAGACCAAGGCTAACAGTGGCCTGCCAGATATTTATAAGGGCTAAAGGCCTTCCAAATAAGTAATTTTTTCAAAGACAACAACTCCCTAGTATGTTTCCAAAACTTTAAGGACAACTGCTGCCAACCTCATCTCCTTTGAGTCAAGAGCAGAAGCGCTTGTACAAACTGCCCACCAAACTAATCTAGTTTTGCAGTCAGTTTCATGCGAAGCAGGGGAGTGTACCCCAGCCAAATCAGATTTACTCAGGGGACACAGCCCCAGCTGAGCCTACGACTTGAAGACCGACGTTTCCACATCAGAACCAGTTCTGCCAGATGAGCTATGCCCCAAGCCAGGAGAAGTGTATAAATGGAACCACTCCCTAACCAAAGGGCATCCAGTGCTGGAAAGTATTCCTCTCACAACAGCAGTTCTCCTTCTCTTCAGAAAATGCCATTATTCTTCAAGTGACCTTTCCAAAGAAATGACCAAGTCTATAACTGCGAGTGCAGTGCAGTGCAGAGCAGGGCTTGCTTTGGAGAGAGCCTGCCTGCCTGGGACTAACTTCTCGAAAGCAGTATTTTCCCTAGGCAGAAGCTGGCTGTAGTCCCATATTTAATCATTCTGCCATCCCTCCCACTACACTTTTATGCTCTTTAGTCAGAAATTCTCTAGAACAAGTTACTTGCAGTTTATGTAACTTCTCTGTTTCCTATTCCAGAGGAATTACTAAGCTTCTGAAAGTAGCAAGCCAATGCCACTGGTGCTCCAGGTTGGCCAGGGCTAATTTTGCATGTGTTAAACATGAAATAACTGGCACATGGGAAGTTAAGTTTTCATGACAACATGCTAACAGGTGAGTGACATTTCTTGGCATAGACACTCTGGGACATACTTCTACTCAATACAAAATGAGGGAGGCTGAGCAGAGAAATCTGGAAATCAACATTCAGATGTGAAAAAGAGCATGATTTGGCTCACACTGCTGACTGGGGGAGGGACGATGACATGTTTCTTAATATCTACATCACACCTTGGGTCAACGGCTCAACAATCTCAGGCCTTTGGTGTGAGTTATGACAAAGGCTATGAGCCCTGTTAATTAGTCTCACACTTATGCTGCAGTGTGCAAATTCTCTTTTGGACCAGGGACCACCAGGAATGAGCTCGGGAGCTCCTAGGATTTGTGTGACAAGCTGCCACGTCTGTCTGGGAGTTGTGACAACTTCTGTGTTGGTGCAGGGCAGGCTGTATATGACAGTGATGCAGCAATGGTAGTGCAGTAGCCCCTGGGAATGCTTGTGGAAGATGTAGACCCTCCTTCTCCAGCCCAGTAAAACACTGCAACCTTGAACTGCAATGTTTTGGAGTTCAAAACTTGCAAACCATAGTTTTCCAAGACTATAGTTTGTGCAGACCAAATCTCTTCCAAGGCTGTGGTTGGTGCTCCAGAGCCAGAGGCAGCGTAGCCATCAGCATCAGGGCAGCTTTTAATCAACATCACTGTAATGCCATCAAAAATCCACTAGTTTTTTTTTTAGTGACAGCTCTGCTGCATTGCACAGATATACCAGCTTGGGAGTGTCTGAGCTCACTGGTGTGTTTTACATGCCCTATTGTTGTAGGCAACATTTACAAGAAGGGACCTGATGCTGAGACATGAAGGACCATCCTCCACCCTTGCATAATTCCTAACCCCAATGGGACTGGATGCTCTGGATAGGAAGGAATTGAACAGCTTCCATTCCCTCCTCTTTTCTGGCTAGGTAAATCATTCCAATTAGGCTATTTATTTCCATTTCTGACTCAGTTTTTTTCTGGAACCCAAATCAGACCTTTGGGTGAATGAAGCCAGGGCTGGGTAAAAAGACAGAGGGGTAAATATGACCACTCAGCAGATTCTCAGCTCTGTTCTGAGTCAGACCCTCAGGAGCCAACTCCTTCAAAGTTAGTTGATTTTTAGGTTTGTTTTCTGCCAAATCAAAACAGTGTGACAATCAGGAAAAGCACCCAAACTGCACAGCAGGCTTTCTGCTCTTCACCTCCCCACCTCCTTCACCTCTCTCTTGCAAAGGAGCTGTCGGTTAATACCACCACAGAGACTGGGAGATCATCTTGCCCAACGTCACACAGCTACAGCAGAGATATATACACTGAGCCAGTCATATTGGTTTTCCTCCATAGCTCATGAAAAGAAATAAGCCCTTTAAGAGTGTGACTCATCTGACCCACTTTAGGCTCTACTGCAGGATGCGATTAAGCACAGTGTGCACTGGTGAGCAGATCTCCAGTGGCTATAAAACAGCTCAGGTGACTAGCTCTGATGGCAGACCTCCACAGAAGATGTCTACATTTACTCAGATTCAGCCCATTGCAGCAGACTTACTTGGAGCTGGACTGAGCCTGTCCATAAACCACATCTTGCTTGCAGCTCATCATGGGCTGGGCATAGACGACATCGGGCTTGTTGCTTGAGGGGCAAGAGAGGGCTCGTGCCGGCATTTTTTTACTTGTCCTGGTAGTTCCTTGCTGGGTGCTACAGCTGCTGTAGATGCTCTGGCGGTTCAAGGTTGCCTTGTGCTCTGCCCGGCCCCCCACCTGACTCTTCCTCAGCGTGCCCCGGGGTGGTTCGCAGTAGAGGTCAGGCTCGCTCCGGCTGCTCTTGATGTTCTGCACAAAGCAGTAGTCGCTGCCGGCCCTGGTGGGGCTGCAGACAGCCTTGCTGTAGTGCTTGCTGCCCCAGCCCTCCATCTGGCTGTAGGAGCTGTAGCGCCTGTTCTCCACGTCCCGCTTCAGGGTCCCATTGTACAGCTGGTCAATGAGAAACAGGAGACAAAAAAATTAGGAAAGGGTTGAGCTGAAGATCGACATTGCCAAGCCCACTCCTGTGTGGGTGTCACGGCTACCAAATTCCTATACCTCTTAGGCATTTTTGTGGCCCTGGATTTATGGGAGGTTAGCCCACCTGCAGCCCTTACAAAGGTACCAAAGCCTCCCTTGAAACCTGGGGACACTTAGTGATCAGGATATGGCATCCAGGAACTTGAAAGCAGAACTGAAAGCTCAAATACGATGCTGGCATTAGAGAAAATGCCTTATTTCCAATACATGGGGTCTAACCCAACCTGTAATTAGAGAAGTTCATATCACATCTCTTGCCATCACAGAGAATGATGCCCCATTCTGACCTTCCAGCACTGCCTGCATTTATTTTTAATTTCTTTATGCTATTTTGTTGCCCTTCTATCTATAAGTTCCTTAGGAAGGGAGTAAAGAGAGTGAAAAATGAGTAAGAAGGGATTCTTGAATCTCATTGTGCCAAGAAACAAGTGGAGACAATGAAGATCTGCTTATGAGTTACAAGGTGTGTAGTATCAGCTCATAAAATGGGATGTTTTGAGAACAATGGGGGATATGCAATAGGAATTGAGATGACTAAGCCAGGAAGAAAAAAAAAAGAATAAAAGACAGTAAAAAAAACCAACTGCAATTCATCAAATGAAAAAATGGCTTTAGCTGGCCTGCTGTCAGTTCAAAATGTCTTCACCATTTCACCAAAAGTCCTCCAGATTTGCCCCAAGTACACCAGGATTGAATCCAATATTCTTTTGCAATATTAAACCTTCTGGATGTCAATGCTGGCACCTGGAAGTCTGCAGAGTTGTATCCAAGTGCGAGACAAGTCGCTAAGGTGTATACTCCAGAAAGGAAAATAAATAAAGCTATTTTAGTGCTGTTTGCCCCGTGATATTGAGTTTTTCCACTGCTTCCCACTCAGCATGCTGGCAAGCAGATCTCCAAGACATACAGCAAACAGGCACAAAAAGAACTAAAGAATAAAACTGCCTGCCTCATCCCCCTTTGGTTTATCTTGGGAAAGCTCATCTGTGATTTCTTGTTGGGCAAGGTTTTTTTTCTCACCTAACTTGAAGCAGTGGTACTTTGGATGCCTTTTTCTGCAAAAGCCACCAAAAGATCTCTTGGGCTGGGAGAGAAAAGTCAACCTTATTATTTCCATGGAGGTCCAAGGCACAAGGAGTGAAAAGTCTGTGCCTGGTGCAATAGTTCATGTCACTGAAAAAAAATCCTAACCTAGAAACACCACATGACAAAGAAATTGGTATCCTCTGCAGGCTCACCCTGAGTCCCGCTGCTCTGCTCCAACTTCATCCCAGCCCTGAGCACACTCAGCATCATTCCCGTCTCCAAGACTCTGCAGAATTGTCATTATGTTAATTAATTAAGCCAAATACTTCCATTAACAAACTGATCTTCAGGAATGCAGTGAATCCTCTCTGCTGCATCCCAGAGAGTTGCGCATGTAACGGCTGAAAACTTTTAAAAGGGGTTACCTAGCAGGCATGCCATATGGATAAGAAGAAAAGCTTTAGTCCAGCTATGCCAATACCTAGATTGCTCTGTCATTTGAGCACCAGTCTGAAGTAGTTTTCATACTTTCATTCTGCAGGTTTGCATCTAAACAGGTGAATTGCTGGAAGGGGAGAAAAGGGGAGCAAATTCTCTTTGCATTTACTCCAGAGGACACAGAAAAAACCTGTTAGTACTGCAGCATGGCAAGTAACTGGTTTGGTGCATATTGCAGGGCTCCCAGGGATTTGGAAGAAAAATTTGCATGCGATAAGAAAAGCAAGGACAAGGCACATGGGTAAGTGCAATAAGTCTCGGGGGCTTCCCTGCCAGTGGGGCAAGCCCACTGAAATTTCCAGGGTGGCCATGCCCGGAAGTTCTCTCCATCCTGGTTTTGCTTTGGATGCAGCATGCATGCAGCAAAGGCAAAATGACCTTTCATGAAGTCATGATCTACCCCACTGGGCATGAGTATATCCTTCTACGGGTGATATCATCCTCAATTTTTCTTCATTTTCCTGGATTCAGAAACCCTCAGGACAGTGAAGGATGGGACAGGGCTGTGGCAGGAAGGTGCAGGGTGGACTTTGCTGCTCAGTGGAGTAGGGAACCCACTCCCAGGACTTGCTGCTGGCAGTGTCTGGCTGGAGGACAGAGCAGCAGCTTGTTAGATCTGAGCCCTGTTGTTTTTCTTTATGAGTCAGTATAAGATGGGATTATTTTGTAGGGCTGTCAGAAGCTTGGCAGAGCTGTGGAGCCCCTGGGCATTTGCTGAAACCAATTCAGCTAACCATGGAAGAGCTAACTTATTATTTATCTAAAGCTATTGTTTGCTCTCCAGTATATGAACATGGGCTTTCTGCCAGCAGAACGGGCGAGGGAAGTTGTGATTATGTCTGTGTTTATAGATATAGAACTATCAATTCTGTATTTCCTGCTGTGTTTTACAGTGGTATATAGCATTGTCTTCTTTCTTGCCAGCCCTGAGACGGGTGAAGCAAAGCGACTGCCTGTTTGGAAAGACACCTTTCTGCAACACAGGGAGCCTGGAGCAGCAAGTCAGTGCAGGTCCTGGCAGGGTGGGGAAGCCTTTTGCAAACTCATGGGAAAATAGTTCTCGTGTGATGTGAAGCTCATTACCAAAGTCAGTGCATGACTTTTATTGCTGATTCTACCAGATGCTTGGCTGAGCCCATTTTAATCTCTTTCAAGTGGCACGGACCTAATTGGTATCTTAGAATTCCTCTTTGCAGCAGGAGCCTGATCCAAAGCCTCCAAATCGATGAGAAGTCTCCTGCCAGCTTCAGTGGATTTCAGACCTGCTTGCCAAATAGTCTCTATGAATCCTTGCACAGACATAGCTGACCTGATCGCTTCTTATCTCGGCAAAGTGCCGTGTCTGTGCCTTAAGAGCAGCTTTCTCAGACTAAAACCTACGTCCCCATTTCAGATGTTCATCAAGCTAAGTCAGAGACCTTCAATTCTAACACTGGAGCAAACGTGGCCAAGGGAATGGAGTTCCCCATGTTGTTATCTCTTTGCTGGACGCAGTGATCAGTGAGATAGGATGCACAGCAAGGTAGAAGCGAGGCACTCTGCCTTCTGGAGAAGAGATGACATCTCTGAAGGTGAAGGTGATGCTATTACATAGTCTGTGGTTTAAAGAGCCACCTGACAACAGTCTCGTAACTTTTGCTGATGCCATTACGTGTGTAGAGTGAGCTCTCCCTATGCAGAACAGCATTAGTGAAAGGAAATAATCAATCTCTTGCCTTCAAACCTCATAAACCACCCAGATTTCCTAACACCCTGAATTGTATCTGCCCACTGCTTGTGGGTGTTTGCATGGGGGAGGTGGGCCAGGGCCACATCTCTTTCCTTTAGGAGTGCGGAGATATGCTGGAAAAGACAATGAAGTCCCTCAAAGCGGGGTGGAGACAGAAAACAGTGATTCCCCCTGCACTGCAAGATTTGGAAACCATTTTAGAAGAGCATAGGCTATCACCAAGACTTCTCCCCATGACACCTGAGAAGTTGGGGCAGCTTGGTAGGTCTCTCCTTTCGGCCAGACACCATCATGCACTAGCAGTCCCCTGCACCCCATCCTCATGCAGGAGGATGTTCATGTGCAGCCAGGCAATGCTGACATCCTGAATTTTAGCCTGAACTTCTCCCTGCTGTGAAATGAGCCTGTAGGTTTGAGGCCAAGACTTGGGAGCCGTTCATTCATATTAAAACAAGGAGGGGAGGTACGGGGAGGAAAGGCAGCAAAGATGAGCACTGATAGCATGCAGGTGCTCTTATCAGACAGTAAGGGCTTTCCTTCACCAGCACAGCAAAGACCTGCCTCAAATTAATGAGCATTTTGTGGATCACCAGCTCTCAGCCTGCACTGTGGGAGCATTTTAGGAACATCAGTTGGAATATCCAACAGTCACACAAGACAGGTAAATAATGATTTTTAATCTCTTATTTCAACTGGAATAAAAATGGTGCTAAAGTCAAAATGGCATTATCCCAATCATTGACCATGAGTCCTTTTCTGTCTTTTTCTTCCATAAACCCTTTTGTTTAACAGGAAAAGTCCATCTCCTCCTCCTGCTTTCCAGAGAAGCAGAAGCACAGAGCAAGGCACACCAGCTCCGGGAATCTCACTCCGATCTCAGCGCTGCCTTTCCATGTCAGAGGCCCTCCCAGATAACTGGGTGTTTCTGACTTCTGCATCTAAGGACGCGATCAGTTCATTACCTGGCTCTAATTTTTCCCTTGCAATTTGTTTGTTTCTAGAGCAGCAGACAGAGAGAAGTAAAGGACTCCGTATAAACACGTCAGGAGCAGGTTTCTCCCAGGCTGGAGGGCAAAGCACAGGCAATGCAACATGACAGCGTCCCACCCTAAGTGATGGGTGGGGAAAACTCTTGATGTTACTTGCGAAATGCTTTAGCTGCTGCCTGCTACACACTCCATTGTAGGGAGAAAAATTGCAAAACCAGCAAATATGTTATTTATCTATTTCTGAAATGCTATTTCCCACCTCGCCTGGTTGCTGCCTTTCGGTATGCTTTTTCATCTGGTTCGTTATGCAGCTGAGATTTAGGTCTTGATGGTTCAGTTCATTCTAGCCAGGGAAGGTAATGTCCAACTTGCTACTCCAAAGCATAAAGCCTCTTGCAAAACCTCACAGGGAGACCAGGGTCTGACTGAGCAATGATGTGCAACAGCTATAAATCTTTGTTTTCTTTGATAAGATTGCCCAAACCACTCTATTTTTAGAGTTTTTTTAAACTTGAATGTGTCATCACAGCAAATGACAAATTTTGTCCTGAAATCCTTATGGAACAAAGCTCCACTGGCAATGAGAGATTTTTGTCCACAGAGGCAAAGCCAGCCAGGGATAGCAGGGAGTGTTCCCATCTCGTGGCGAACGCCTTTCATGCAGATAATGCATTTGGGAGAGAAAGCTCTGCAACTTTCTCCCACAGAGAACATTTGTTTAAGAATCTACATACAGTCTCTAGTGCAGAGGGATCACTAAAGTGCATTATTTTCCTTAGTGCCATAACGGACATAATTGCCACAGAAACCAAGCTGGGTGGGCCAGTGCAGCACAGAGCCCGAGACCCCAGCAGTGGTGCCTGAGGAAAGCAGTGGTGAGCGCCAATGGCCTGGTAGCCACTTGTCCCCAGCTGTTATGTGCCAGGATCCAACTCAGTTAACTTCTTTAATCAAAGCAGCAGCAGACACGCCAAATCTTCCTTGGTCTGGGAGCAGGGCTGCTCTCAGAAACGTTACTCACTAAAAGCCCCAGGCTGAGGTCAGCTCTGGGGGGGGTGATGATCTGATCACCCTGTTGGAGGCAGAGCACCCTAATGCGTGAGATGCGTCTCCTTCCCTACCCAACGCACCAGGGGCTTGTTTGCCCCTCGTTCAGGGCAGTGCTGGGGGGGAAATTGCTGCATCTTACACCCACATCATGCTCGTGTATTTCCTTCTTGTGGAAGCAGCAGCACGGGGAGGTTGGGTGTGCTTCTCCACCTTGTCTTGATAACGCATCATCTTGACAGTGCCAAACAGACATGGGGCCTGGGAACTCCCTCGACTGTCTAGCGGGGATGGACCTGCCAACCCAGCAGACCCAGGCAAGAGCAGCATTGCTGCCGGTGGGAATTAAGCCTTAGAGGGTCTTTGCTGATGGCATGCATCCTGGCTCCACATACTGCCTTCCCTTGGTGTTCAGGATTTGGCTGTGCATCTCCAAAGCTGTGCCTGCAGTTGGGGTGAGCAGTACACTCCCTGCAACCCATGGGCCACTGGACTGTGACAGTGGCTTTGAGACCAATGCTGAGCAGATCCCATTTTTGGGGTGGTATTGAGGTGTCAGACTCAAGGGTGCAGCTCATGCTGAGACTTCTCCTGCCATGACTGCACTGCTCTAGGTGTCTGGTTTAGCTTACTTAAACCTCCCTCAGGTTTGTCTGTGTAAACTGTGGTCACCACTGTACCTTCTGTGGGACCTCAGGCACTATTCAGGCCTTACATCAGGACAGGGCATAGCCAGCTCCAGCAGTCAGATGGCTTTGGGAACTGGTGGCCACTCATAACTTACATATTGTTAGTAGGGTGACAAATGTCTCTAAGGGTCTTCTGGGCTCAACAGCACTTGGATTGAAAGATCACCTAACACAGAAAAGTTTGCAGTCATTAATGTACCCATCACTGCATCCCACCGTAGCCACTGTGCAAATGGGACTGGGGACTTCATCCCTGAAGGCTGAGCCAAGCCCTGACACATGAGCCAAGGAAACGCTGCAGCCAAGTGCAAACCTGCTGCCTTCAGAGTGCCTGTTTCTGGAGTGGTCCCACTGATTTCAGTATGACCTACACTGATAATGAGTAGGTACTCACTGCAATGCTAGTTACCATGATGCTACAAACAAGGCACTCCACAAGAGGAATAAACAGAAAATAGTTTTTAATAATGGGTAAATCAAAGGTTTTAGTTAGAAGTGTTGACTGAGCCAAAGAGAGCTCTTCCTTCAGATCTATCATTTCTTTTGCTCTAATATTTGAACATCAGTATCATAAGGTTGGGAAGAAAACTCAGAACCAAAAAGCTTGAGATTTCCAAGAAGACCCAAAACAAGACAGAAGGAAGAATTCAGGAATAATAGTTTTTAAGAGCTGTGGGTGAGACAGGATACCTCCTGTCGTTTAGAGTCACCAGCTAAGGCAATCTAAAAGCAGTGCCTAAGTTGCAGGTGCTGTGGAGAAGCAACATGGACATGGATTGCCTGTTACACCTTTTTAACTCCAGAAGTATTAAGAGTTAAGTCATTTTCCTGAACACTATACTTGGTCTTTTCCCTGAAATACCTGAATTTGCCTGTGCATCTCAAGGGACTTTGTGACTTCTCAGAAACATTCACAGCACCAGCTCCAGCTGGAAAGAAGTCCAGCAATTTTTGTCTTCAAAAATAGGTTTGCTTTATATTTGTTTTCATGTCTTACAGCCCAGGAATTAAAATAAGAAACGTTTTTTTAGAATGTCTAGAACCTGCACAAACTTCAAATAGGTCCGTAGACAAAAGTTAAAGCTAAGCCAAGCTGGAGGCTGGTTGTGTGTAAACCTTTAATACTTTTCTGGAAGAAGCAAAATGGAGAAGGTTCCTTGGTGTGGTTGGGGAATATGATGTCTGTTAAGCTTGTTAAGCAGATTTAGGCTTGAGGTTATACGTTCCAATGTGCCAATGGCACTTGGGACTCATCGCCCCTAACTGCAGTCACCTACCTGTTAGGTGACTGCTCCAATCCAGCTACCAGTGGAAGGAGATAGGCATCCAGAGGGGCTGATTCATCCTGACCTGACAGATCTCCAAGATAGAGGAGATGAATCACCTCCTCATACCTCTCTCTTTGTTGGCTATGGGAGGAGTCTAGATGACTTGTTAAGACTAAATGGCTGATTTTCAGATGATAGACAGTTAGGTTAGACAAATTTTACTGTGAATCCTTCACAAGTCTCAGTCCCTTTTACAAACGTAGCCCAGGTCCTGAAGACCTTTACCAAAAATTTCTAGAATGAAAGGCTTGTAAGACACTTAGGTTTGGAGAAAGACCTTCCCTCATCAGTTAATGCAAAAGAGCCCTTCAGAGAAAAGCCATTAGCTGCATAAGTCCATCGTGAACCAGAAGTGACTGAACTGCTGTGTCCACAGTACTCTGTGGTATCTAATGGAGGCCCTGGTCTTTGTAATCATCTTGCAAGCTGTTCACCAGAAGACCACCATTGCTAGACTGAAATCCCCAGCAGCCAGTGTCATTGCTAACTACCCAGCATTTGTCCAGCTGTTGTAATGATTGGAAGGAAGATCAGGAATGAACAAAATGAAACAATAATCCTCACACCATCAACACTAGCTGCAGTACCACCTTGCCAACATGAGCATGAGCTGGAGGGGCAACTGCAGAGCTGGGGCTTAGCTTCCTCTCTCTTTAACACAAAAACCAGCTAGAAACTACTGGAATGGCTGGAACAGAGCAGTTTTGCTTAGACAAAACATGACAAACTCCATTCAGGAATCACGACAGACAAACAACAATATATCATCGGAACAAAACTTCACAATCATTTGACTTATGAAGCTCAGAGATTCCATCTCTGGCTCAGGAGGTCCCTCAGTTGCAAATTTCTAGTGGCCACAAAAACACTTTGGGATGCATCACTGACTGCTTACTATGCTTAGACCCTTCTGCAGGGGCCCATCACTGCCTTAATGATGGAGATAGGACACTTAGCTGGATGGACCTCTGCTCTGATCCATCATAGTCACCCTTTTGGTCTTAGACCAGGCAGAAACACCACTGGCTGGGATTTAACCAGCTCAGCAAAGGACATTGAAACAAGTCAACAGACAGTCTGTAAATAAAAATTTCAAAGACATGCCAGTGCTCCCAGTCCTTCCTACTGAGCATGCAGTAGGCAGCAAATCCCATGATGCAAACCTAGCAAGTGACACCTCTGCCTTGAAGCAAGCGTGCTACACCAAGGCCTTTAAGAAAGTCAACAGATAAATCTTTCTGAATCTGAGGAATGCTGATGCTACGAACAGGCAGAGGATCTGGCAACTACCAGGAAAATCTTCAACTTTCTGTCTGTGTGCTTGAAGCCAACATAAGCACCTTTCCTGGTTCAACCCTTTGATGGTTGACAGGGAGCTGTTTTACAGTCCCAGAGTTGTTTAAATGAGCCCTTTCTTTTCCCCATATTCAAATCCCAGATCTGTGAATTACTCCTTTCTACTTTATAGCTCATGAAAACCAAGGAAGAACAGAATACAGGTCTGAGGTGGAGAGGCAACATGAGCACAAGTTGTCCCAGTAGACGATGCAGCGTACCAAGAGTCTGTCACCAAGGACAAGACCTCTGTGGGATGTATAAACTCAGCTTGCACAAAGACAAGTACTATCATCTCACCTGTGCTTTTTCTGGCAATCTGTAATATTTTCTCTAATAATCACTATGGGAGAAGTGGACCACCTCTTTTCCAAACTCAGAGAATCTCTGAAAAGGGTCTGCGCTAGTGCTGAGATTGGGAATAGCAACACAGTTATAATACAGATCCCCTGATTATCACCACTCAACCACATTAATGTTGTTCACAAAGAAGTTTTGTACACGGAAACAAAAATGGAAACTGTTCCAGGTTAGCAATGGAGGTGCTCCAGACTTGAACTGAGTTGTAAGAGTCTGAACCCATGACTGATGCTGCAGACAGCTTCAAATCTCTTGTGCCATGTGGATATTAATCCACCAAACCAAACTAAATCTTGTCCACACTAAAATCCCCAACCACATACAACATAGATATAGGGTCCTCAATCATCCTTTTCCATTGCATTGAATTACTTTCTAAGATAGCCATAGCCATGCATAACCTCTCTTGGGCAAGCTTCTGAAGTGCTATGACCTTGCTACATGACTGCTCCTGCTAGAGGGTGCTTTCTGCACAGGTTACCTCAAGAGTATGCCACAGTTCCCAGATAAAAGAGTATCTTACCGGATATCCCCAGCTGCTGTTTCCCGTTTGGGTTTTGGCATAATAGCTGCCCCGGGATGTTCCGTAGCCATAACCATCAGCTAAACCATCATACATGGACCCTGTAAATGGAAAAAGCATGGTCAGCAGGAGAAAGTGGTCCCAGCAGGCACCCTTTCAGAGCATAGCACTCTTTTTTCCAGTGAGTTTAGTTACCAAAGAATAACAGTTAGAAACATTAACAGGAACATAGGAAAGACAAGCAGTAAGTTGAGCCCTTCCCTTTGCAGGCAACTCATAGAAGATGTTCATTGCAGAAGAGCTCTTCGGAACTCCAGCCCTCAGACCACAAGCAACAGCCTAAGGTTTTCAGCACAAAAGACCAAGTGCCATAAAATCTGCAGGGGACAAGAGCAGGCAGGGTCAGACACCGGGCCAATGTCTTAGGTATTTGCTATATGAGGGGAACTGGATGATATTTTGTGCTACACATCCTGGAAGATCTGAACCTGGAACATAATTCCTTTATTCTGACTTGGAGGTAAACAAAATTTGCCTCTTCTCTGACAGCAAAACCCACCCCCGACCCTTTTGTCAGTCTGGCATTCCTGATCTGAATTCTAACAATCACATCAACACAAGCAGCCTGAGGAAGGCTTGCTAAATTCAATAAATAGTAAATAACAAACATGATGGATAAATGATGGTCAAGTCTATTTAACACCCGGGGATCTGAAATAGTCAAACACTAAAAAAAACCTAATTGCACTGCCTTAAATTTTGATTTTCAGTCTCTAAAAGATCACTCTGCGTATTTGTACGTTCTTTTGCTGAAAATGTATTAAGGTCCATCATTATTTTGGGGACTCTGGGGAGATATGTGAGACTAGGTCTCAGATACATTTTGTAAAGATGCAAATATCTTGGACCGGGAGGAACCCATCAGCCATTTCTACTATTTCTCAGGCCTTTATTCAGAGTGTTTGTATTTACCTATACCAGCCCTATTAAAAGCTCTTCCAGCTGTCCCTCACCAGTAGCCCTTGGCAGTGCAATCTTTGGATCCCTCCTAAAAGTATTTTACTCAATGCTACATTCATCACTACAAGAAAAAACAAAACAAGTAATTCTCTTTCCATGCTGGAATTCCCTTAACCCCCTTCAGACAGTCCAAAAAAGTTTAAGGTCATTTAAGTTTCATTTTAAAAAGTGCTCAATAATTGTGGCATCCCAAGTCCCGTTATGAGGAAGTGCAAACTCTACACTCCAATTAACTTACAGGGGAAGCTCTGAATGTCTAACGAACTACAAAATCAGGACTTACCTGTCTTAAGTTATGCACCTAAACTGGTGGGTAATGTCAGAAATATCCTAATCTCTCTGATTGTTTGATAAGACTCATCTCTTAGATGAACTGGATAAGCTCAACCACAAAGGCCCTGAAGCCACTCAGCTCTTCTACAGCCACTGATCCTTGGAATAAATCTAGTTTATTGCCTTGCCTGAGGCATCCAGAACCTGTTATGGTGATTTGGTTTGTGGCTAAAAATTCTTGCATTTTCTCAGGAAGATGATTCCCATAGATGTGGTATAAATAATAAGATTTACTTTCTATTGTCAACAAGAGAGGAGCAAGACTGCATGGATGGCAGCATCTGAAGAACATCACTGAATGCAGCATAAGCAACAGCAAAATAGTTTCACAGACATGCACTTCTGCAGAAAACCACAGGATCTCATTTTCCAGTCTAGAGCCTTGGTGGCCATTGTTCCCTATTAATACATCTCCAGCCCTGTTTGCGTCATATATATTAAGTTGCACAGAACTTTCTGATAAGGCAAGGAAATGGCCATCAACATGCTACGGGAGATATAATTCAGCTGTGCTCTTCATTGTGTGCTTCCCTCTCCACCCTGGCTTTTCCCTGAAACTCCAGATCAGGACATTAGTGTGGAGCTTCAGCAGAAGCAAGGCAGGGCTTGAAATGGTAAGATTGGGCCAGTTCATTCACCAAGGGACAGAGTTAGCTAATAACAACAGCTCTGAGCACAAAGATAAAACAGTCGCATGGTAACAGTTTCCTGGGAATTCCTTCTTACAATCAACCTCTTGTTCTGTGCAAACATCATGTAACTGCAGGCAGGAGCACCTGGCAGCATTTTCCTGATACCAAGTGAGTAGTTGGAAGAAAGGGTTTCTGGACATGACTCATAGGTTAATCTGACCAGTCCTCCCTGGGACCATGCTTTTCCTTTCAGGACCCATTCTTGCCATGCACTGCACTAAAGACTTCAGGGTTGAGCAAGGAGACACCAAAAATAAGCCAGTTTAGGCACATCTCTAATTTTCTTGTATAAATTCACCGCTACATGGCCAAATTCAAAAGACCAGGCAGTTTATGCAACTTTATGTTCTTCAGTCATTGAAGAGTTGCCTTCACTTCCAAGAACTTGTATATAAGAGCTTATAAATATATAATTATATATTACCTCAAATGTTCAAGGCATTTTGAAGCTGCCTTGCTGGTTGGAGAAGGTGCTTCTCCTGCCACCACACAACTGTGATTTATTGCTTGGAGAGCTCAGTCTGAAGGCCAGGAAAAACCTGGGGATTTTCTGATGGAGGTGGCTAAAGCAAGCATCAACTTTGTTTAGTCCTGCGAGTTTAGACACTTCTCTGCCTGGTTCATCTTGAGAGCCAGCTTGGAGGTGTATCACCAGCCCTCACGGAGAGGAAGGATATTCCTCTTTTCATCCACCTCAAGGGTAAAGACCATACAAGCTGGTCACAGATCCTGACAATCTGGGATAAAAACAGACTACCTCCTGAAAAAAACATTTTGGCAGGGGGTGGAAATGCTCTTTGGGGAAGATGCCTCCCTGGTGCTTTTTTATAGCTATGTCCATAAGCCTGTGTCCCATTTGTTGTCATTCAAGCAGCTGTTTAGGGCTCTGAAGTGCCCACTTGCACTTGGACAAACAAAGAGCTACTGTATTAGTAGTAGATAACAGATGGGATAGAGACAGAAAAGACATGGATGAGAATCACTGAGATGAAGCACAGCCTCCCAGCAACGGTGGCTGTGGGCAGAAAATACCCCTGAGGGCTCTCAGGTGCTGACTGGGCTGTCATAGGGACCCCTCTCTCCCACCCCCAAATTGTCATTCCCCCAAGGCATTTCCTTCAAAACCTGGTCAATCTAAAATCTCATTTAACTTCAGTGGACGGTTCACGAGGGTAAAAACTAACTACAACAGGTAAGAACGGCAAGATCTTGCAGTTAATCACCGGGAGACCCACTAAGTGCTCACCTTGCATCCTCCACTCTATATCAGCTGTTATCAATCATTGCAGAGCAAACTAAGATTTCCATCTAACCCAATACACCTGTGCTTAATGAGTTATTTACATTGTTCAAAGGCAACTTTACACCCCTTGAAGCTAAGAGACTGATGGCAAGGAGAAGAATTGTGTTAAAAGTGCCATATTTCAAGCATGACAGTGAAAGACTTCAGCCAGACACATAAAGCTAACAGGGACCATTGTGGAAATGGATGTGTGTTAATAAATATTAATCTGTGGAAGGGAAAGGCAAGACAAGAACCAGTCACTGGTAGTGCAGGCTAGACAAGTTAAATAATAAACTATGCATGGCTTTAAAACAAGAAGGATGATTAAACATAGGAAAAACGTAGTAAGAGAAGAGGGCCTGTGGGAGGCACAAGGCAAAGCATGGATGCCTTCTAGGAGAGAAGTGTTAGTGAAATCCCAGAAGCTGAGATTCTTGCAGGAATGACCAAACTTCATTTCTGCCTTCCGGCCTATGAGCTGAAGAGTTTTGGCATTTTTTCTATACCAATAATCTAAGGTTTGTGGAAGAGTGGATGGGTTTCACTGAATCATCTCATGCTGGGGGAAGGTTACAGAAGTCTTCAAAAGACTTACTATCTCCAAAATCTCCTCTTTCCTTCACATCAGAGTAATGAACCCCATTAGAGCTAGGTGGGATTTCTCCCTTCTCACCCACAGCCAGCATAGCAAACCTCTAAATCACAGACAGTTGAATACGACACTCCTCAATTGGGTTTCCTCAGATCTTTGCTTCCTGCTGTAGCCTGCCAGCCAGTGACGACTGTCTGGCAAACCTTTTCTTTAGCCAGAGGACTTTGCAGACTAGCACTGTTGGCTATAAGGAGCTGGTTCAGTTTGGCCTTTTCTCCTGCTATGCCACTGAAATTCATTTTCCCTGGAAATATGCATTACTCGCAAATTCAGAGGGAGCCATCCAGTTAGCTAGTCCCATGGTGAGAAGGGCAGATATGCCCTAGGGCAGACCCCACAGACCCAAAACCCAAGGAGGGCAGACTCCACAGACCCAAAACTCTGCAGCCATCCTTGGAAATACCCATAGCTGCTGTGCTGAGAAAACGCCCCACTGTGGGTGCAGGATTATGCTGCTAGCAACTGGTTTCCACTCACTGCCCTACGCTAATGCACAGCAGTGTGAGCCCAGATGGATCACCTTGCCCTGCTGTGGCTTGTGCACATATTGGGTGACATCAGATCTTCAGAGAGTGGCCACAATGCCTTGATCTGCTGGACACAAAATAACCAACTAATTTTATGTATCCATCAATTAGCAGGACATTGAGGCAACATCTGTTGACCCTCTAAAGAAACTCCAGTTATGGGATACAACAACGCCCATCCCTGCTACATGCAAGAGGGGTCCATGTTGATGCTCTCCATCCTACATACACAGGCGCATGTGTTGCTGAAGCTGGGGGAAACTCTGCACCACGCTTCAGCTCCTGCTCAAACCACAGATGAAAATGCAACAACAGATGGCTGGACCTGGACCAACACCTAACCAGAAGCACACAGGAAACTGTCTGGGTGCAGAAGGAACAAAGCACTCGAAAATTTATCAAGGGGCTTTGTGAATTCCCCAGCTTGTGCTGCCTTTGAGAAGCATCTCTGAGAAATCATGGGGGGATGCAGTTAGCTGATGTTGGAGGAGCATTTGAACAGGCAGACATCCACCCCTCACAGACCCATGCAGTCTGTTTGTAGGAAACATTAATACTTCTCATTAGGTCTGCTTAGCTAACCTTTGGACCTACATCAGTGAAAATCAATATTTGAAATTTTTGCCTGACCCTCTCAGGCTTCAGCCCAGGAGAAAACCCCAAGAACAAATGGCAACTTCTTGCCCTTCTGGGATTCTGTCCAGAAATGCAGAGAGAGCAGCTGCCAGGGTGAATCAGCCATCAGGACCTTTGTGCTGGCCAACCTCCCCGCAGTGGGAATGGGATGGCCTCAGCCCTGTGTTTGGAGGCAGCTCCTGGGAGCTGGACGTGACTCAGCTTCCCTGGGACACAGAAACCAGAGCTGCACATTTCCATGCAATTCCCATTCCTAGACATTTCCAAAAGTGTCTGGAGGAGGGGTTTAGCTTCAGCCTGTCAAGCAGAGACAGGCAGCTCGGGAATTTGCTTTTCTTTTTTCCTTTCCCAGAGGTTTCACCTGGGCTTCTCTCGAAGTGGAATAATCCCTCTCTGCCTCCCTTTTTCCCTGCCTATGGGAAGCAATGGGAGATATCTCTCTGCCTGCTTCCCCTTGAAATACCCATCCATTGGAAAGGGAGGCTGGCAGTGCCCCAGTCCCCATCCAGAGCCTCTTGTCTCATCCTGGTTTGTATTTTATTTTGTCAGGTCTGGCACCTTAAGCAATAAACCCTCCTGAGGTAGGAGGAGATTTGCATCTTCCATTTTGGTGGCAGAAGAAAGCTCTCCTTGCCCCATCCCCCACCCACCCCTTGGAGTCTATGTCCACAAACACACAAAAAAAGAGAAAGCAGAGATTTGTTCCTGGCAGTGCCCATCACGGGTCACTGTACACATGGCATCCACTGTGAAGCTGCTCTATTCCCTCCATCGCAGCAACTGCAACGCATACAGCCAGGATGGCACCTACAGGAGCACGATCTCCACTTTCCACCCAGCAGCATAGTGCCACCTGGATTCTCTTCGTAAACCAGCCCAAAACGTGTGTCTGGACCATGACACCTCACCAGTGCTGGATTCAGCCTCATGATCCAACTTGGAAAAGCTGCCGGGCAAGCCATAGTCTCTGAAAGAGGTGGCAGAGACTGGCCCAGCTCATCAGCTTTCCAGCAAACACCCCTCTACATGCTGCTCACTCTGGACGTGGCTGAACAGTTCAGTCCCAGCTCCGGCACCCCCTTCTCCCCAAAAGCCTCGGGCTTTCCTCTTCCCGGTGAACTCAGCCAGGCCAGTGAGCTTGCTGCAGCTGCTGGTAAAAACACCTCTGAGAGCCAGGAGGTTTTGCACTGTGGCTGTCGCAGCCCTCTGGGTTTGCAGCTCCCAGCTGGGGAAAGCTGGGGTTTACTCCAAATCAGCCTTCTCCAGATGCAAGGACGGTGAAGAAAACCATATGCCAAGCCTTGACCCAAAGAGGAAGATATTCCAGTAGGAAACCTGGCTCCAGGACTCAGCTGACTGCTTGCTTTCTGTAGCACAGACTCAGTGCATGGAGGTGGAGCAGCTGCCCGGACCCCTACACCCCTTTCTACCCATCTGCAAAATGGAGGGGGCTGCAAAGCATCCCCACTGAACCAATGCAAGCCACTGTGGTGAGAAAAGGAAATCTCTCCTCCTAACTCATCTCCTTCCTACCACTCACAATGGGGTGTCCTGGAGGCTCCCACACTTCTCAGTCTGCAAATGGGAGACGTGTTGGGAGCTTTAGAGGTGAATCCCGAGCTCAGGTTTGTGTCCTGTGTAGGCAGAGCTGCCTGCTCGCCACCTTCCACAATGCTCAGGACACAGCCGAGCCTTGGCTTGTGGCCAGCTCCCGGCCCCATGGCACAGTGGAAGAGCAATGCTATTAGCTTTGGCCATCCACAGGAGGGCATGGGTGTGGAGGATTCCAACCATAGGGGTACTCGCAGAGGAAGGATTTGCAAAGGTTAGGCAGCTACCCCAGCTTTAGAGCCAGGGAACAAATGGTTAATAGCACCACACTGAAATGTCCAAGTGCCTCAGGGATGTGGAACAGTACAGCACTCCCAGGAGATCAGCTCCACCAGGGAGGGGGTCGATGCATCCAGCTCCACGTCTTGTCCTAACTCTTCCATCCAGTGCAAGAGACCTCAGCATCCCCTGCCCGGGGTAACCCGTGAAAGATGTGAACTGGTCTGTCCCCCACAAGCAAAACCCCACAAAAGCACCCCAGAGCATCTGCTCTGTCCCCAGCAGGGACCCCCTTGCTGTCCAGAGCATGGTGGGATTTTACCTCGGTTGGAGTGGCCCACGCTCGACGACACAGACGACTTTTGCTTCTGCCGCTTCACCGTCATCATCACTTGCTCTTGGACCCGCTGTTTTCCTGTGCCCTTAGTTTTCAGCTTGTGGTCCGAGGGCAAAGCCAGAGTGGAGCTGGCCTGGTCTTGGAAACACTCATGTGCCAACGCTGTTTTCAGTGGAAAGAGAAGCATGGCTGCAAGCAGACCGTGGGGCTGCGGGGGAGAGGGGGCTGCACTTCACCTGACTGCGCACAACACAAGGCGATAGCAAACGCGTCTCGTGCTGGGGTTAATCTCCCGAACCCCTCCTTGCCATACGTCCCCCAGCCAAGGGTGTCTCAGGGCTCCTGCTCCTGGCTCAGCTCCCCGGCGTGTGAGCAGGCACACCCTCTGCCAGACTGGATATACAGCCCTGCCTGCACACACCCACGCGCTCCCCGCCGCGGCTCGCTCGCAGCCCCCGCGCCGCTGCTGCAGGGCACGTGGCTCCCTGCTGCTCTTGCCCCAAACCTGCCTCCCCCAGCCTGTGGAGAAACGGGTGGGTCGAGGGGGTGTGTGGGTACTAAGGAGCGGGCAAAGCTTGAGGCGTGAAGGTTGGGGATGGACGTCACTGTCCCCTTCACTGTGAAGGGCTCATGGTTGAGGCTTTGTGGTCTGGGTAGGAAACGGTGCTCTTCAGCAGCTGGAGGCTGGAGGATCTCACACACAGCCTGCTCATCTTGTATTTTATTATTCCCCTTAGTCTAAACTGGATCAAAATTGTGTCTCAGTTCCAAGAGCCTGGGGACACCCCTGCTAGTATTGCATACACCATGGGTCAGAGGAGCAACACTGCCCACAGTGCCCATTCCTACCTGGGTGTCCAGCCTCCATCCTGCTGAGATGCTCCTGGGTCAATGTGTCCAGATCCCCATTTGCAAAAACTTCCTCTGCCTGCAGAAGTTGCAAAACCACCCTGCTGAGCCCAGGGCTGCAGGGTCACCTGCAGAGCACCTAAAGTAGGGGTCATGGAGGGTCCTGCTGACTGCAGGGTGCTGCTGCGTCCATGGGGGTGAGAACACTTCCCAAAGGTGGTCCCACTTTTTGCAGGGACAACCCTATGGAGAAATCAGGGCAGCCACTAGGCAAAGAGTTGGGGCAATCTTTGCAAGTAACTTGGGGTAACATGGAGAAAAATAGGACTTTTAGAAAGCAGAATAGAAGATAAAATGGCTGTACAAGAAATGACATGCCAGGTTATGAATTTGAGCAAAGAATTTTCTCTCTGCCAAGCCACACTGCAGCAACTCGTTTGCAGAGAACGGAACACCTTGGTGCTTGTGTGACCAGTTTCAGGTCACAGCAAGCACTGACAAAGCTGCCAAGCCACAAGAGGCTGATACAGAAGAGGCACAAACCCCATCAGGTGGGAGGCCAAGAGGAGGGTGCCTAGGGCAGAGGCTTCCTGAGCCCCCCAGGACTGGGTCCTGGGTGCTTGTGTCAGCACACAGCCCGGAGAAGGGCCAGGAGGAGCAAGCTCCTCCACACTGCTAGATGGGGGGTGCTGTAGTGGAGAGGACTTGTGGGGTTTCTCTCTGGTGGGAATCATATGTGCCCAGGGTCTGGCTGCCCACAGGCCTGGTGCTTTCAGCTCATGGATTGCTTGGTACCTCCTTGAAAGCAGCAGGAAGCACTTTATTTCATTCCCATTCATCAGGTTTCGTGTTTCCATGGTGGCTTGTGAGCATGCAGGTGCCATATTTTGTATTTCATAGGAATAAGAGCAGTATCAGAAAGCGCAGGGCATGCTGCTGGGGAAGATGAATGTTGCGCACCTTCCTCTTCTGGTGGTCCAGGATTCTCCACCAGTGAAACCCAACAGCAGAAACCCAAGCTTTGTCAAGGAGGCACAGGACTAGAGCAACTAGAGGGTAATTACATTTGGTCCCCCCTCCCCCCACTTCCTGACACCTCACCCAGGGGATACAGTGGCTTCACTTTGCTCCATCACTCAACCAGCCTGGACATTTAAACCATGCCCAAGAAAGGCCAGCCAGGATGAGGGACGAGTGCTGTCCAAGACCAGGTGGATGATGCCCAGTGAGATGGAGGAGGATTTTCTGTTGCTCCTGTGCATTCACAGAGTGGGGACTTCTAGTCCGGGTAGTGAACAGCAAAGCAATACCTGGGTGTTGTTTTGCTCTGTCCTACTTGTTTCTCCTGAAAGCTTGTTATCGATGCCAAATGATGTTTTCGCAAATCAATGACAGGCTGTCAGCGTCAGATGGCTTCTGCACAACAAAGTGCCCAGCTCTTGCAAACCTGTAATGTCATTTGCCCCACGGCAAGGAACAGCCCTCACCCTGTCCCCACACGGGAGAGCCAAGTGTTTATCACATCCCGTCATTTGCTGGTGGATAATACAAATGTTACGCTCTGGCATCTGCCCTGTTTCATAACTCGCCCAAAATGCTGAGCTGGGCTGCAGACCTGGGGACAGGGAGCTTACAGAGGCTTTCAAGAAACAACAGTTTCTTCAGGCGAGTTTGCATGGTCTAGCCCAAGGGAGGGAATCTCCCGTTTTTTTTGCAACAGGCTCCAAATCCGGCTCTAAAAGAGCAGAAGGTACTTAAATAAAGGAGTTTATTGCACCTCTATGCAAACTGCTGTTTCTGCTCTGAATCACAGGCTCGGGATGCTTACTTAGCAGGGCATGGTGAGTGTCATCCCCAGCAAGCCCAGCACAGCACCGGCGCAGCAGCAGAGCTTGCATCTGCCAGCGCCTCAAGCAAATTCCCTGTCTGCCTTTCTGTCTGGAGCTCACAGGCAGCAGCGGGGGAAGGCTGAAAGGGAAACAAAACCAGTGCCGAATTTGGGGTACAATCAGCAAAAGATTGGAAGCTTAAAAAAAAAGAAAATAAATAGGCAACCGGTGATTTGAGGGAGACGAGGGCCTTCGCTGTGGTCCAACGGCTGCATGTGCGCACAGCAAGCATCGCATGGCGATGCCGTGAATCACCACTCCGCACCCCACACAGGGACACGCCTTGTGCATCTGGCCTCTTCAAAGCATTTTTGTACGAGTTCCTGGGATTCCTGCCAACTCACTGATTGCAATCAAAGGGCTCGCTGGCCCAATACTGCTCCCAGAGTGGTGCAGGGTTTGCTGTTCAAACTTGTCAGGCGCTCCTGAGCTGAAAGTCTCTACGGATCACTGCAAAATCTGCCGGGGAAAAATAGTTGGTCCCCAAAATTGGTGACAGGGAGTCCTGCTGTGGTTGCTTTTTTATCACCTTGGGTTACTACTTCTTCAGGGCAGGTGGTCACCAGGAGGGACAGAGGTAAGAGTGCTGGGAATTTCTTGTATTTCCCAGGATAATGCCATTTTCTGAGCAGTGACTCAGCCTCGCCCCAGCACAGCTAAGAGTTCCCAGAGCCTGGCAAAGTTTCTCCAGGAGGAAGCCTGCTCTTCAGATTTGCAAAGCCTTAGTTTTGCTCTGCCTGTCATGAAAGGCTCTCTTTCTTCTGTGGGACCAGAAAGCACCACAGGAACGGGCCAGAGGGAGAGCTCAGATCCAACAGGGTAATCAGGATCCAGCTGAAAGTGAGCATGGAGTTGCCAAGTTGAGGAAAGTCACGCAGAAGCCTGCTGAGACATGTGGACAGGTTGTTCTTGAGCAAAACCTTCCCTCCACTCCTCGCAAATGTGTGGCATTGAGATGTTTTTGGGGTGGTGCTGTGGGAGGATGAGAAGGCAACAGAGCTGGGCAGATCATGGGCTGGCCCTTGGCAAAGCAGGTAGACTTCACCAAGCCCCAGAGATCCCCCATTGTGGATGGGAGCCTAGGTGAGGAAAGTAAGGAAATCCCTGATTTCTTTATGAAAAGGAAGGATGGCTCACGTAGAGCTGCTGCAAGGCTACATGCAGCAAGATGAAAGCCTTGCGTAATGTAGATAAAGTACCTGGGAACAATGTTAATGCATCATTAAGGTGTGCCCTACCAGAAACATGGAATAACTTAGATGGGAAGGGACTGACCCTCTGCCCAAAGCAGGGCCAGCTTTGCTGAACCAGGTCAGGACCCAGTTGCTGCAGACCTTGTCCAGTTGAGGTTTGATGGAGATCCCACAGCCTCTCTGCCCTCATGGTGAATTTTTTTCCAGGTATCTACGAGGAATTTCCCATGTTCCAGCTTGTTCCAATTGCCCCTCTTCCTCTCCTCATGCACCTCAGAAGATCTGGCTCCATCTTCTCTGCATCCTCCAGTTAATTAGCTGCAGAGAGCTGTAAGATCCCTCCAAACTTTCCCTTCTTCAATCTGAACAAACCCAGCTCTCCCAGCCTTTCCCTGTGTGTCCTGTGCTCCACTCCTGACCATGTTGGGGCTGAAGAGCAGGCCAAGCCCTTGCCCTTGCCAGCTGGACCTCCATGGGCTCATGTTCCTGGTTCCCTGCTTTGGCTGCCCCTGTTTGTGGCAGATGGCGCGTGTAATGCACACAAGGGGACACGAAGCAGGGCAGGAAGTCTGTGGGCTGGAGGCCACCCTTAAAGCCCTGTGCAGGAATCTGCAGGTGCATGACAGCAGGTCCAGAGTCAGCACTATCAAGGCTGAGGAAACAGATTGTCCCCTCTGCCCTTCCCTACACTCAGACATCCCCTGCCAAACAGTCACAACCCAGGTCCCACCTTCGATGAGCAACAACATTGCAACTCAGAACTCAGAGCTGCTTACAGTTCAGAGAGCTGTGCAGGCTTGTCAGCAGCTAAAAAGGGACATGCCTTGGTCAGCAGGTCACTCTGGAAACAAGCACCAGGAGAGGCCACGCAGCTGCCAGGGAAGGGCAGGCACCAGAGAGGTGCCCTGGGAGGGGAGGATGGTGATGGAGAAGGAAGGAATGCTGCTTCCCTTCCAGGAGAAGACCATCAAGTTGGCCAGTCCACCCAGTTTTCATCTCCTTGTGTCCCCATCTCATTTGAGGAGCCTCTACAAAATCAGTCAAGGAGCTGCTGATCTCCTCCCATATCTACCCAGTACTCTCTGCCAGGGCAACGTCCAGTTCAGGGTGAGCTCAGCCTGTAGCTGTCTCTTCACCCATCTCTGTGAAGGAGATGCACTGTGGGGGAGATGCTTCACACCAAGTCTTACCATGTGGGACCCTGCTGGCAAAGCCCCTCCTGGCTCCAGTCCTTGCCTAGCAGCCCAAGGGCAAAGTTTGCAACAGTGTTTGAGTGAGTCTGGGATAATGAACTCCTTTGCAGACAGAGTCCCAGGAGGCTGCATGAAGATCCCAGCTCAGGTTCTCTGGGGTTGGCCCTCTCCCAAGGACTTCCCTGGTGCTGCTGCACCTCAGTAGCAGGTTGTTACATCGGCAGGAGCAAACATGTGGGAGGGGATGGGTGCAATGAGGGACTCCTTGTGCTCATGGCATTTAACTTTGGTGGTGTTGCAGCCTGCTCTGGGGGAGCAATTACCTGGGGTTGCTGCAAGAGGCTTCCCTTGAAAGTGGGCAATGCTCTTGAGATGGGAGCTTGGTGTACATGTCTGTGTCATGCTGCTGCCCACCATGTCCAGCCATGTGCACTCGAGGCTGGGCTCTTGTGGCTGCCTGTGAGGACGTGCCAGCCCTTCAGCAAGGTTGTGTTCCTGCTGCAGGCTGCCAAGTGACAGAGAATCCTGCTTGACCATGCCAAGAAGACCTGACAGGCCTCTGTGGTAGACACCTTCTCCCTAGCTTCATCTACCTGCTCCGTTTCTCTAGGTCTTGAGGACCACCCAAGGACCTAACTAGTGTCTCTTTTGTTTCTAGATGTTTAATGGGTTGAAGTGTCCCCCTTCTCCATGCCATCCCATGTCCGGCAAGTCCAGAGGAAGCTGTTTGTCAATGGAGGCAGTGTTTGAGAATGGCTGGGGTTGGAATTAACCACACTCGTCGGGGAGAAGAGCTCACACTGCCACGAAAAGCCCTAGAGACAACCTAAGTGTGTTTTGGAGGCGCCGTGGGGTGCATGAGCATTACCTGGGTGGTGTCCTGTAAATGCAGTCAAGTCAGGTCCTGCCAGGTGCATCTGCTGCTTCCAGGAGCAGTTGCAGGGAGGGCAGGGGTGTGGGGCACCATCTCCAGAGGTGATGCTGCCAGGCCCAGGGGCATATGAATGCACTGTGCAAAAAGTCAAGGAGACGACTTGAGCCCATGCCCACCATAACTCAAGACACAGTTCAGGGAGGTGACTGCAACCAAAGACATGTGAACGGTCTGCCCCAGCTGGGACCCAGGTGGAGAAGTGTAGGTAGACAGATACCTCCACCAGTATGGTACCTGGACTCCTCACCTCCCCGTGCTCGTAGCAATCTGGACCAGCTCAGAAACTGCTGCAGGGAAGGGAGAGCTTGTTCCCATCGTGAAAGGTACAGAGGTGACAGGACGAAATTTAGAAAGGGAGTAAGCGTGTAAATGGCATGAGGATGCCCTCGATTCCACGGCGTTGTGAAATTCCCCGCATGGCTGGTGGGGGAGGAAACCTCACGGACCAGCTTATGTAATGATTTAGCAACACATCCTAGTGTGACCCGACTCATTAAAGCAGCCTCTGGTAAGGGGAGTGGGGAGAGGGACATGATCATGCCATAGTCCCCTGGGACAGATGGGGAACATGGGGTGTGACCAGGAGCGGAGGAGGGCTGTGAGCACCGCGTGGCCTGTGAACCATGCCATGGCAAACACCAGGTGCTCCACTGGGTTACGCATGGCCTCGTGCCCGCACCCTGTCTGGCAGCACCATCGCTCCATCATCGTGTGCTCTGCAGGGAGGTGCAGATGCTCCTGGCATCAGCAGAGCCTTTTCCCTTCCCTCCAGAGCATCATTCCAGTGCAGGGCTTTGGAACAGGGTTTTATTTCTTCCCACACCCTGCGATAGGGAGTCCCATCAGAGTGTCATCCTAGCTTAAGCACAAACATACTGCTTGACATTGACATGGCTGCCCTCTCGCAGGGAGGATCAGAGCAGCCGGAGCACTCGGATCATCAGTTTGTGGTGATGCCATCTCACTACTGGTCCTCCAGGCCAAGAGAGTTTGTGTGCAACTGCCAATGTAGGTGGGTCCTCTCCAGATTAAAACATTGGGCTGAGCCCATGCACGCAGTGTCCTGCAGCATTAATCCCATCAGTATCTGACACCAGCACCACTTGGCACTGCTGCCCACTGGGATCTGTGGTGGGTAACGATGTCCTTCATCAGTCACATTGAAGACATTCACATCCCCTCCTTTGGAAAAGCAGCTGCTAGAGGACTTTGTCTCCCCATCCTCCTTGCTGTTTTGCATTTGGGAAGGCTCTGATGCTTGCACAGCACCTAATTCCTCCCTGGTATGAGATGCCCTGGGCCTTGCTGATGGAGACCTTCCTCCACCTACATGCAGGGTGGTGGCATCCCCCCTGCCGTCCTTTGAGGAGCCTCAGTTGCTGCGAGGAGCCCTGGCCAAGGAGGAAAAAAGATGATTGAGAAGAGGACACAGACTCCCAAGTTACTCCCAAGACCAAGTGAACGGCACCAGGCTCCCATCAGGAAAGGCTCTGGGATGCCATGCACTGTGGTAGCACATCTCTGCTCCATGCTGGGGATGCTCACCGGGTGGGAGACACGTGGAGCAGGGCTGACCCATGGGGACTTGTCCTCCATCCCACTCCATCCCAAGGGCCCAGAGGTCCTGTGGTGCCAGGGTCAAGCACAAGGAGACAAAAAGTGGCATGGGAGGATGAAGAGGGTACATGGACATCCAGCGTGGGGCAGAGGCAGTCCTCTCAGGACATTATTTACTTATCTGGCATCCACTCTGAGGTGTGGGGAGGGACTTTGATGATAATAAAGGATGAACCAGATTACCTAGAAGCTCATTCTCTTTTCTAAATAAATTATGAAACACTATTAAAAACTACTATGAAACAATCAATAGATTTATGTGAGTTATGCTAGTAACATTATTTCTGAAGGATATTGTTTATTTTAATAGTGAAATCTAACACTAGCGAGTAGAGATAATATTTTAGGCTAATCTGCATGTCATACAGGTGTTATCTGTTTCACTTGTGTCTGCTTTCCAGAAAGAGTCCATCCTGAGTTGGATTTTCAAGATGGACAAGTATTCACATGTTCACCTTCAGACTAAACAGGGAAAAACAGATTTTCAAAGCTGATTTATGGCTGGGCACGTGAACCATCTTCAGGTAACAGTGCTCGAGATGAGGCAAAGAGCTTCCCTGACATGCAAGAAGATGTTCAACCATCCAGGTCATACCTGCACACTCAGTGCTGATTCTTGCATGGCCTCTGAGTCCCTTTTGCCAGGGCTCCTTGCAAAATCCCCTCTCCATTGGAATTATGCTGAAGCGCCAGGCTAAATTTTTGCAGTCCTATCTATATGTGCAGGGGGGAAGCTGGTCTGCTCCAGGAAGCATGGTGTTGCCTGCCCAGCCCCTCTCCGTGTGGTACCATGCGCTGGGGAGCAAGCACGGCTACCCCTCTGCCAGGACAGCCTGACCTGGCTCCGACACCCAAGCTCAAAGAGCTCAGGGCAGAGGAGGTGTGCACCTCCCCTCGGCCTTGGTTTAAGGATGCAATTTATTCCGCCTCCTGGCTAGTTGGCTGGGCTCCTGCTCTGCATCCCGGCAGCCCCAGGCACCATGGAGGGACTTGGCGACGCTGGCTGGCAAGTCCAAAATGAAGTTGGGGGCAGAAACGGCGCTTGGCCCTCAGCTGGGTTCTGATGTCTTGACCATGACAAAATCAAGGAGGACAACAGGAGGCTCATCCTCCAGAGTGCATCCCTCACCTGCTGCCATGCTGCTGGAGGACAGCACACGCCCACCCCTGTTTTATAATGGAAACAACTAACCAAGTCATCTGTGCAGGAACATCCTACACATGACATGCCCTGGTGCAGAGAAAGCAGGCTATGGTTTTTGTGCCAGTTCCTCCTACCATTTTCTAAGCTGCCAAATCCTGAGTGAGATATGTCATTGTCAAGGGACTTCTCCCTTTTTCAAGTCTTCTGTAGAATGCAATAAGCTACCACATGTGTGTGTGTGTGTGTCACTGCCCTGAAAATCATAGAAAGGTTTAGGTTGGAAGGCACTTTGAAAGGTCCCGAGTCTAACGTCATGTTCAAAGTAGGGCTCACTGCAAAGGCAGCTTAGGGTGCTCCAGTCCTTGCCCAGTTTTGTTTTGAATATCCTCAATAAAATATCCCATTCAAGGGCTGCATGTCTCTCATGGGAAAAAGCTTTTTCCTTATGCACAGTTGAAATTGTCCCTGTTGCAGCTTCTGCAGTGTCACTTGTCCTTTCTCAGTGCACCTTGGAGAAGGACCTGGCCCTTCCTCCCGTGGTGGAGGAAGGCTGCTGGGTAACCTCTGCTTTTCCTGGCTGAAGGCACCACCTCCTTCAGCCTCCCCATACGTGGTGTGCTCTGGCCCCACTGTCTTCTCTGACAAGGGAAAAACGGGTTTTTAAGCAAGTTGACCAGCAACTTCACGGACTTGTTTCAGTGCACAGACTAGGGATGATCACTGTGCAACCAAACTGGCCAAATATAGTCATTTTTAACTACAAAGTCATTCATAACATCTGGGGGACTGCAAACATCCCTTTGAAAAGGTAGGAATGAGCAGTCTGGCAGCTAAACCGTGGCTAGCAATGGGTCTACCAAGTTTGTTTGCCATTTCTGCAAAACTCAAGGCTAATGATTTACAGTGAGAAGATGCCATGGTTGCAGAGTAGGTTCACTACTTCTGTCACACCAGAAAGCAATTTATCTTTTCTTTAAAGACACAGTAACTGCTGAGGTTGAAATACATATATAATTTCATTAAAATTAAATCGTTAAGGACTGCTCTACTGCTTAGGAATGACTGGAAAAAAAAAATCTTACCTTGCTTCTGTAGATCAAAGTGCCTCGTCTTCCTCTTGTAATAAAAACAGTCTGACATTTTGTACAAATGTTTGATCTAGAAAACCAGAAAGGATGTTTCACTAGTTATTAAGTGGCAGCTGCCCCAAACAATTTTTAATCTCTGATTTAAGTTGATTTGACAAAATCCAATAAAATTAAGAGCCTTCTGTGCAGAAATGTGTTTTAACACAAATTTTCTAGAAATCTCTACTCCATATTCTATTTGAGGCCTCATGTCCTGGAAATTTTCTGCCCTCATGGGCAACTGAATGGGAGAGGAAAGGGCACCTTGCAGCAGCAGAGCAGGAGCTTTTGAAGGAGGGGGACCTCCTTGGGAAGGGAAACTACTTGTCCTTGGCACAGCACATGGCATTCAAAGCATTTAAACTGGCTGTGGGAAGGAAAAGAGGACAAATTTGCAACTAGGACACTTTTTTGGCTTTGGGCAGTACAAAAAGTCCTGTTCCAATGGCTAGGACACAGAAGTATGTGTGGATTCCCACCCACCCTGTGGAAGCCCTGAAGGTCTTCCCTGCTTAGCAACATTGGTGGTGTCATCACAGCTAATTCAAGAGGGATAGAGACTAATCCCCAGAGACAGGCTCCTGGCCACCCTGCTTTGGGACGTCCCTCTTCAGAGCAGGCTGCATCTACAGATCATGCTCTTCGGACCACGTGGTGGCCTACAACGTAATTATTATTCTCAGAGGCGTTTTTTTTCTGTCTGGCTCAAATGTCAGAAATAATTGGAGGGCAGTGGTGGGGTAGGGATTTTATAGCATGAAACCCAGGCTTTGTCCTGGAGAGAGCTGGGTGGAATAACTCAAAACAAAGCTGAAGAGTGAGCTGATGATGGAGGAACTTGGGTCAGGACTGGAGCTGCTCCCTGGATCCCCCTCCTTGGCAGCACATGTATACCTAGGCAGATAGGTCACTGTGTCTCCATGTCGGGACACAAACACATATGAGACACCAGCAGAAGATCCATGTGTGGTCCAGATTTCTCTAAGGCCCCCAGCAACCCAAAAAGCTCAGTAACCCCAACACAGCTGTTGAAACAGCTTCTGCAGCATCACAGCATCTTTGCTCAGTGCCTGGTCCTTCCCACACAGGAAACACAAGTGTCCTAAAGGTTCAGCATTGTCCCAGGGTTTCACAACTGACGTTACTCCAGGGGACAGGAGGCTGCACCCAAACTCTCACCTATCCTGGCTGCTGGGGGCAGTTAAAGGGGAGGGTAGTTGCTGGACTCTTCCTAACAGCAGACTGAAAAAGGGGTCTTGAGGGGGAAAAAAGCAGCTGCTAGTGATCTGGGGCAAGTGCCTTGTACCCAGTAGCGCATGGAGCCTACAGCACTGGAAGTCTTTAAGGAGAAGACAGACACCCCTTTTGAGCAAGGGTCATTTGCACTGTCCTGCACTGGAGCAGGGGAAGGACCAGGAGACTTTTTGAGCTTCCTTCCCACCCTGCAACATTAAAATCCTGCCCTTCCTCGAGCACCATGAGACTCCCTCCACCGCAGAGGGCCAGCAGCCAGAATAGCGGCATCTCACAGCAGAGACAAGCAGTGGCAGGGATGCTCTGGGCATCTGCCATATGACCAGCTTGGAAGAGGCAAGCCGTGCTCCCAGGGTGTGTGGTCCATGCCGGCACACACTCCTCGCATGCTGCCCAGGGCTCTGCACTGGACCTGCAGCAGCACATAGCTTGCTCAGCAGAAGAGGGCTGCTGCAGCGGCTGGTCATTGCTGTCTGCCTGATTGAGCGAAGGCTGCCACGTGTCCGACCCACGGCCAGGCTTTCCTGGTGGCTGGAGGTAACTGTGCAGTTAGCATGCACCCCTGCGGGGTGTGCCGGCACCGAATTCCGGCTGCCCAGAGATTTCAGGGTCATCGGTGTGAAGCTTACTCACATATTTGATTGTATTAAAGGCAATGAGCTCCTTTCTGGGACAGTTTTCTAGAAGGGTGGAAAGGAGAGGTGGTGCAGCCTTGTTTAGGTATGTGCACAGGCACTCTCCTGCAGCCTTGCTGCACTTTGGACCGAGGCTCCTGAAGCTGTGATTTGCCTTGCTGGACAAGTTTTCAAAAGCCAACTATCAGCTCCTTGCTCCCAAACACGTGTCCCTGTAATAGAGGCAGTTTATCCTCTGCTAGAATTGAGCAACTCAACCCTTCTCTTGCATTACCGAGCCTTTCAAGCATCATTTGATAAGCAGTATGAGCGCAGCTCCTCAGGCATTGCTACATCTTTTGGCGTGCTTTGCCCTGCCAAAACTGTGTTTCAAGCTAGCTATAAATTATGCTTCACAGTCGGCTTTCATCTGCTCGCCATGCAACGGGTGAGAACAAAGGCCACTACGTGCCACACCAAGGCAGAAGAGCCAAGAGCCGGGTGTAGGCAGAGGCAAGGCAGGCGGCAGTCTGCTGGAGGAAGCAAAACAACCTCAGCCCGCTGCCAGCCTTACATCAGAGATGTGGAAAGCTGGGGTGGCTGCTGCTGCCAGCAAAGGAGCTGGGGTATGGTGGGTGAGGGAGAGGAGGGGAAAGAGGGCAGAGAAATCTGGTTTTGCCTGCACAGTGCTAAGCAGTTACAGCAGCAAAAGCAGCAGCAGGCAAGGGGGGAAGCAGCCACCGTCCCACCAAAGGGACTGCACAAAGGGCAGGCAGCTGTACATGGACAAGGTGGGGGAGAAAGGCAGAGCTGTAGACAAAAAGAGCTGCACAAGCCAGCACCTCTGGAAACTCCAGCTACTCCGAGGCCACCCTAGAGGGAATGGCATTGCCCAGACCAGAGGTTCGGACTAGGTCAGAGAGCAGCTTCACTTGACCAGGAGTGAGCAAATAAGAGGAAATGTCATTTGCAGGATAACAGAACTTCATAGGTCAGTGCCTCTGGGTCTGTCATGCAAATCTGCATCTGCTGGAGAAGGTCGTGCCTGCTGAGGGTGAGGAGGAGCTGGTGTCACCGGGGAGGCTAAGAGAAACAAGCGTCAGCCAGTACAAGCACATTATGGTTTGCTACTCTGGTGATGTTACTCAAGTTTCATTTCAGCATGATCCTTTTTTGGTTGAGCTTTCAGATAGCTCTGACCCCTTGGAGAACCACAGCCCGTGGGGCAGACAACCAGTCCTTCTGGCAGTGCCAGGGCTGGGCAGACAGAAAGGAGTGAAGCTGAAGGCCTCAAAAGTCCCTTTTTACAACAAGAATAGCAGGTGAGCTGCAAGGATGTTCCAATGATTTCCTTATCTTTGTGCAAACACCCCGGCTCCTTGTGGCTTAACGGGATCTTTTCCGTGAATCAAGGTGCCTCCTGAGGCTGCTGTCAGAATAACCGAGTGCACACAGCATCACCTTTTACTGAACTGGCGATGCCTGCTGCATCCTGGCTTAAAATAAAACTCCTTGAACAACAGTGAGCTCCATCAGATACCGCAGCGCTTAGTTTAATCACACGCCTATGGCCCATAGACCACGTTCAGTGGTAACACAGATGGAGATCCAGTCCACACTGTATTCACCTCACCTGACTTTAGCAGTGAACGGCTAACATCATCCTTGCTGCAGTGTTTTTGTTTTGTCTTTCATGTTACCAGGCCTAGAAGTAAGATTAGGCAGGAAATTATGGTCTGGTCAACACCTCCATCCAGCTTTGCACTGTCAGCATTACTAACAGGTCCATTTGTGTTGAGACAGAGCTTAAGAAGCTTGTACATCTTGACATGCTACCCTGTAGGAAATCTGCTTTGGATGACCATCATTGTAAGCATGGCAGGGAAGTGCCCTGTGAGCTGCAGCTTTGCACCAACTGCCTAAATCACATGAGAGGTTCAGCTGAGATGGGCAGCTGCGGGACTCCCATCAGATGCTGAATCACTGCTGAGACATGCTGCAGAGGGTTTAGAAATATTCCAGACTTGTCCAGTTTTACTTCTTTGCGTTGCCAATTGCAGCGGAGTTTCAGCCAGGCATCCCAGAGCATTTGAGGGTGACTAACCCAGACAATATTAGCTTTCAGTGCCTGCACCCCTCTAAAGTCACGAACAGACAGCCTGTGCTAATGCAGAAAAGAGATTACAGCTTAAATGGCACTGACAGGGCACACAAGAGACCTCCAGAGCCAGAGAGACATGGTCAAGGCACCCACACACCCATGGCATCCCAAACCTGCAAGGACAAAGGGTAAGGACTTGGAACCTGGCAGAAGTAGAGCTTTCCCGCCACACCCTTGGGAGCATTATCCCTGCACATAGATTATCCCAGTACACCAGGGAGGGAAGTTGCAACCAGTGCAGATCCAGGACCAACAGTCAGAAAGTGTGTCCATCTTGTCTTCCATCTAGCCCTGTGTCTGTGCTTCCCCAGACACACGTGATGGATGAAGAGATCTGGTTCCTTTTACTTCCCTTGAACAAATCAAGCAAAGTTGACCCTGCAGATTAGGTCCTACATAACCCTGCCTCCAGCAAGCCATGGAGCAATCCAATATCCCATTGGATTCCCATTCACCCTCCTCAGGAGGGCCACTACCCAAACCAGCATCCTCCAGCACAAAGCATCTTTCCCTGGCCAGACTGTCCCGATGTAGGTGTCACAGAATGCTCTGGAGTTGGGACTACCTCCTTAAAAAATGGGCAGTGCTATGACCAGCATCAAATTCATCCCTCTCACATGGGCTAGCTGCTCTCCCAAGACTTCCTTGTGCAAATGCACAGACTAGGATAGGTAGTCTGGGGATGGCTAACATCAGCCTTTTCACACTCCACTCTGCTTCCCAATTCGTAGCACACTTGCTGCCTGGCTGACCAGGAACAGGAGACAGTACAAAAGAAAAAAAAGTCTTACCTGAGATATTGTGAAAAGGAAGGGAGCCATGGGAGACTGGAAGCAGACCGGAACAGTTCAACTTTTAGTTCTTCCACCTCGAGCAGGACACCAAGCCGGACCTAGGTGAAACCACAGCTCCCATCCTGCCCCACCGCATAACCTGCCCTGGGCTGGTGACCACAAGGCCTGGTTCATGCAAACCAGAGCAGCTTGCATGCATTCATGCTCTGCTCCCAGATCTCTCCATCTCCAGCCACACAACCAGAGCTGAACATGGCCCAGAGGGAACGCAGCAGGACACACAACAGGGTATCACGGCTGTGCCCTCCCATACAGACTGAATTCCTGCCTCAGTGCAGCCTGCAGACCCCTCTGTGTGGGGTGTATGTGCCTTTTCTCACCTCCCTCTGGGAGCTCCAGCAGCAGCCGCCTCCTGGTCTGCATCTCCAGACCAGCTGCATTGATTCCACTCAGGAGTGAAAGGAGAGACAGGCTTTGGAAGCAGAGATGACGATGTTTGGAGCTAAGCTACACAAGCCTACAGAAGATCATCATCCTCAAAGATCTGGGGGAGAGACTACCAGGGCACCCTTGAGTGTACAGCTACTCCTGCTCTAATCTCATCATCCAGGAAGAAATTGTTCAGCCCTCTAGCTAGAGGTAAGACATACCAATGGCAGCTCTTGAATGAAGTCTCATGGAGGATGTTGGGGCTCTAAAGTGTCTGAAGCCTCTGAAGGACCTGGAATTGCAGAGCCTCCTAGGCTGGAAAACCCTCTCCGCTACGTCCCTGGGGAGACCTGGAGGGCTCTGCAGTCCTATAGCACCACTCTCTGGAGATGAAGGGATGGGACTGGCTGTGCAGCCAGGGAGGAGCACGGACAGAGGCTGTTACAGAGGCTGCCTCTCCTTGCTGAGCACTGCCATCTCCAGAGGCAGCCAGGTCCCCTCCTGCAGCAGCCAGATGCAGGAGATGGGTGCAAAAGCTGGCAGTCATTGCTCCAAGCACTTCCCAGGGTCAATTCACCACCATCTTGCCCTGCCAGGAGGATGGGCTGTGAACCCCTGTAGCTAGAAAAGAGTTATCCTTCCCAAAGAGGAAAGGACCCTGAATTCAACCTCATGGAGTGCTCACGGACTCATACCAACACAGCCAGACCCCTCTGTGTGGAAGGATGATGCTCTGCCAGATGCATCGATGCTCTTCGTGTTGAAAGGCTTCCCAAGGACAGCAGCATAAGTCCCCACTCCACCTCCTGCCTACCAGCCAAATAAGACCATCATCCAAACAGCCTTTAAACTCTTGGGTGCACACAGAGGCAGGACTCCAGCAGCATCTTCTTCTAGAGAGCTTTAACCAGAAAGCTGAGGCCTGTAGCCCTGACCAGCACTATCCTGGAAAGAGGGGAGCTAGGACATACAACCATACAGGGCAAACGTCCGGCTCCTTTGGACACGGACATCCACAGTGCACAGCAGACTGGAACATGCAGAAGAAGACACAGGGTCCTTCTGCCCCTTAGAGCCTTGGTCACTGACTGCGATGGATGGAGAAAAGCCTTTGCTAAGTAGGGCCTAAGAAGGGAAAATCAACGAGAAAGGAAAGAAGGCCCAGAGAGTCCCTAGGGCTGACATCTGTGCTCAGAAAATAGCATGGAAAAGCACTGCTGATTTATAAGCAGACCTGATCTTGTTCTCCAAGTAACCAAAGATCACAGAAGTTGGACTCCTAACAAAAGAAACTTTTTTTGCTGCAAATCAGGTGAATACACCAAGCACACCTACTGCCAAGGAAGGTTCCTGTGTGAGGACCTGCTTTCTGCCCTAACAGGATCCATCATCGCATACTCAGGGGCTAAGAGGGGATTTTGCTCTTATGCTGTTGAAACCTGCCCTCCAGTTTGTTTATCCCAAGCTGGCAGAGCTGCTCACCCTCAGCAGTGATATATATATCAAAATTAGCCAGGCCCAGCGCTTCCTGTGAAGAGAGGGGAAAAAAAATCCGAGCACTGGCAGAGGCATGGCTTAGCATATTCACCAACACGCCCTGCATCCTCCACCTGGGGTGGGAGTTAGCAGAAGAGCTCATCTGTCCCTCCCAGCTCAGGAGCATTGTTCTCCTCGGTGCTCATAACCTGATTTTAGAGACAAACTCCATGAATCTGGTATTGCTGCTCCCTCATCGGATGGGAATCTGGGGGGAGTGGCTCCAAGGGACTGCAAGGCAAGTGGCAGCAGAAGCTGAGCGCTGCAGAGGCAGGCTGCAGCAGTGCCACACACCAGCAGCCTACTGCGCCCTTGGTGACAAGAAGCCATAGGCTCGGGTACCCGGACGATATCCTTTGATTGTTATAAGCAGTTGCTGAAAGGAAGAGCCATCAGACTTACCCCAGCTCCCCAGTTACCATCTTTCAAAAATGTCAAATAGCGACTGCAGAGAGTGATAGCAAACCATGAAAAAGGGGTGCAGAGCAGGTTATAGGCAATAATTTCTCTAAATGCTGCCAAGCTGGAGTATGAGTTCAGCCACCCCCAGGGTGCCGGGAGTGGTTGGCCTGCCCACAGGGAGCATGGCATGAGATCCGCTTGCCAAGCCAGCAGCAAATGAGCAGCACCAGGGATGCAAGAGGGGTTTATCAGCGCTGCCTGAGCAGCTCGATTCCTCCTTCTTGGCTGTGCCAGCAACTGGGTGATTGCTGCCAGTGCCAGGATCCAGAGAGCTGGTTTGGGACCACCTGGATGAGAAGATTTCTGCTGCAAGAAATGAGGGAAATTGAGCTCAGGACATCTTTGAAGATCCCAAGGCTTTTGTAGCCTGCTTTCCTGTTTGTGACTCTGGGCAAGCTGCTCACTTTCAGACCAGGAAAGTTTGACTGGCAGCTCTCTCCTGCCCCTGCTGCAGCTCCCTCCAGGCCATACTCTCTCCCTTTGGCCTCCACATCCAGCAACATCCGCTCTTCTACTTTGGAGGGTGATTCCTGGGCGGGGGATCACCACTTTGCTGTAATCAAAGTGGACAGGATAAACAAGCAGCACTGCTGACTCTGAAACGCTCACCCACCTGCCCCTCATGCTGACTGGCCATTTCTAGTGCACTGGTCTTACCTGTGCACACCACCTCTTCCTTGTTGAATTATTGACACTGCTAGTCAGGCTCTCTGTCTTGCTGCCCTGCATGACATGTCTGGCTCAGCCGCGCTCCCCAGGTGTTAAGTAGCACCACTTTAAGCATATGGGGCTGGAATATCAAATATTCAAGAGAACAGCAGCAGCAGATTAGCTTGAATTAATGCTGACATCAGTGCACAGGGATAAGTCTGCAATTCTCAGCAAGGCTTGCAAGAATCCCCCGTTCCTGGTGTGCCAGATCTTTCCAGACATCACTCAGGCTTCAATCTCAAATGTTTCGGCCCTTCCAACTGCCTTGGCCCTTATGCTTATCAGTCAAGGAGAAAATAGCAAATGTAACCCTACTGTTGCACATTTGCTACACAGAAATTACCACACACTCCTACAGTATCTCACCAGTGTAAGTCAATCTGAAGCTAGTGAAAACTTGGTGTTTGTCACTCAGCCTTGCAAGAAAGCATCTCTCTCCTCTTAGCACAGAGTACAAACAGCAGCACATGCATCTCCAAGTATGAAGCTAATTCAAGGCTGCTGGGATCCATAAACATGCAGATTACAGGGAAGACTGTCAGGTGATTGCCAATAGGGAAGCAAAAGCTGAGATAGTCCTCCTCCAAGGGAAGCAAGGAGCATGTCCTGCTCCTTGCAGGAATTAATTTTCCCCCTTTGCATGGAGCAACAGGCCACCTCAAAAGAAACATCTAAATCCCAATGGAGCCTCCTCCAGGTGGAGCACTGCAGTTCCCCGTTGAGCATGAAGGAGTCCTTCAGCAGTAGCAACAGGCGTTTGCTTTCTTGACCATGCTCCCATGCTTCTCGCTCAGCACATACACCCATTTCACCCACTGAACCATAGCAGATGGCTCAGTGGGCACTTAGTGTCTACGCCCAGTCTCCATGCTCTTTCAAAGGATGGACAAGTAGCACATCAAGGGACATGACTGACTTGGCTACCAAAACTGCTCAAGAAGTCAGCATATCAGGGACAAGTGGCCTCAGCATGGCAAAGAGCACAGGCCAGGCACCAGCACTGCCCTACCCATTTTTTTTTAGGACAGCACATGCTGCAAGGCTGGAGTCCGGCTGGTCCATGCTGGCAGTCCAACTCTCCTAGGAAAGGGTTTCTGTAACAAGATTTGAGGTGTTTTGGCAGCCGATAGGCTGGGAGCACTAACCAGAGGTGCCTACATGTGTGGGGAAAGCAAGTAATAGACAGCTGTGCCTCTGATGGAAGACAACACTTAGAGGGGAGTAGCCCTGTATTTCTCTTGCACATAACAGGTGGAATGTACACAGGCTGCATCTGGTGGATCAAGGAGGGCCTGAGACAGGGGTCACAATACAGTGATGGTTATCGTGGTATAAATAAAGCGATCCTTGCTTAAGATCAGCATGCAACATAAATGTTCCCAGTAGCAGCTTGTACCGATAGCTTCAACAAAGGAGGTGTGAGATCACTTGCCATGGGTACATCCTGACCAGTAAGTGGCTGGCTTATGCTGCCATGCACATTATTATATTTTTTTAACCTAATTTGCATGATTAGAGACTGCACTGCTCAGCCACTCCATCAGCATGCTTAGTGAGAAATAAACTTATAAAAGCCTTGTATCTGTTGTTGTTCTGTTCTTCCACAACTAAACAGGAACCTACATATGCAATACAGGATGAGGAGTGAACCTACATAGCCATTACATGTGAAAACTGCAACAGACATGGACTGGCATTGAGGAACTGGCTGGGCTTCTTTCTCCAAAATAAACACTTACTCACAGTAGATTTTACTGAATTATGGTTTAATTTCATAATCTACTGTTGCTATGTCTGTACAACATTGTACAAAATATAACCAAAAAGAACATTTCAGCCCCACATAAATGTTTGACTGGCTGTCTGAGGATCCAGTGGCTTTGAGTCTTTGATCTAGACTCTCCTGTCTTCTAGATGCCGTCATCAAAGTACCTTTGGTGGTAAGGCTACAGTGCTAAACATTCATACAGTCATCGTGATATTTTTGCTTTCCAGTCTCGTTCTCCGCTCAGTAATGGAATCCCCAGCCATGGCAGAGGATCTCTGGTGGTACCTCATATTTCTGGTCAAACATGAAAGATTTTTAACCTCTTTTTGCGTTAGGCGAAAACTTTCTAGCAATGTCATGAGGTAGGGGCAGTTATGTTCCAATGGTGATACTAACGTGACAGTTTAGGACTGATACATCCTTTTTTACAGCACTTGCTATAGTAGGTTTTTAAGTACACCATTGATCTGCTCAGACTAATACAACTGGTTCTAGATTTCCATTCATTGCCATCAGTGCATTTTCACTGTGAGTAGCATTACTCCATGTTAGCTTACTCTGAGAATTTATCTCTTGCCCAGATAAAACTATCATCAGGCACATACTCTTCAACTTAGAGGTTAAGGGAAATAATATACTTAGCTGCTACTGGCAGTGGAATACATGCAGAACTGCTTCTACCAGGATTATGAAACCCACTGAGAATTACATGGAATCTAAAATGATTGCTCCGGATTAGAAAACCACATGCTAAAAGGCCAGCTTCATAGATCTCTGGTGTCAAGAAATAGTCTTGTTGCAGCCTGACAGCAGGTGAGTGGTGTGGCAGAATGATCTCTTACACCTGTGTCTCCATGGAAAGTTTCATTTTAGCCAATTTTTTTTCCTCATCTTCTGTGTTCCTGAAGCTTCTCATCTGTGTTTTAAAGGTCTAGTGGAAAGCCATGATCATTACAAAAAGATATGATTCTCTTAAAGCTTTTTTTCCCATTTTGACTACAGTGCAGCATCATGTTCAAAATGCAACTACTGGATCTGAAAAATAAAACACTCAGACTATAATGCACATCTGAAAATAAATGCATATCCTTCATATAGAGCCAGTTCTCGATAAAAACCTTCACATTCACATAGTAGTGCAGAGATGTTCTCAGGAAGGCCATGCTACAGGGTGGAGTCTGAAAATAAGAGAAAGAGAGAAACAGCTCAATATTGTAATGAGGGAGGTAGTCTGTAAGGTACACTGGACGGGGACCTGAAATCTTACAGGGCCAAAAAGACCAATGTCTGCAAAAGGATTACAGGGATTTAACTGACCCATTTCTCTGCTCATATAATCCCACCAAGGAATGCTGAATTGTATTAAAAGGAAAATATTTAACTGAAAGTAAAGGATATTTCTTAATGAACTGAGTAAAATTGCCAATGATATTTATCCATTAGTATATACACCATGCGTCTATCCTCAGTCAACTGCACTGATTCTCTATTCACATAGGGATCCATAATGACCCTATTTAACTTATACCACATCCCTCTCTTTCCTCCCTTCTCACTGCCTCTGGCCACCTAACACCAGCTTTTTTTTCACTGCTTCACCTAACCTTCCACATCTTGCAGGATCTTCTATTCTGCAGCTCCTGCACTGTAGAAAAATCTAACCTAGATATTATCAAATTAAGATAGGATATTTCTTTCTAAAATATTTGCTCAAGGCCAACCAAAACCTCTGGCTCATAATAATCAGATGTTTTTCTCACGTGTGCTCCTTCATTTCTATTTCTGTTTCATACTTGATCACTAGTGAGATAATTAGAAATTCAATAAAGCAGTCCAAATATACACTGCCTTATAGGAGACTGCCCTTGTCAGTAAATAAAGCTGTATGGGTACCATTTTTAAGGCATCTTGACAGCAATGACATATCTTGACATCACATGATGAAGGAAGAGAGGCATTAAAGACTGATACCTTTAATAGTGAGGAAGGCTTTGCTGAACGCACGGCCCGATTCATTGGTGGCTTCTACCATATATTCTCCTTCATCATGTTTTGTGACACCCAGGACAACCAGGGAGCAGACACCAAAGTCATTTGTGCAAAAATAGGTAGGATCATTGGAGAGGTCTCTACTGTCCTTATACCATGTGATCTTTGGAGGTGGATGGCCTCCAATCGCACAGCTCATATGGCACTCACTCCCAGTAGTCACCACATGAGGCTTCAATGGGACAAGGAATCTGGGAGGCTGGTTTTGGTTCACTCCCCTGTATTTCTGTGGTTTGACTTGAAATTCAGCTGTAAAAAAACCAGCAACATAAAAACACACACTCAGATACTGCTTCACAGCAATAGAAATCAGGGTTTAAAGGACTGGTTTTCAATCATGATGCTTAGTTGTGCAAAATGGCTCTTATTCTGCACTGCAAATTGCCAGAGGCCCCACGCACCTATGGATTGTAATCTGTGTTTCTTCTCAAATTAGCCAGAATTTAACTATGAAGTCAGAAAATTTGGTTTCTGCAAAACTTAAGCCTTAGATTTTGCTGGGAATTAATTTTGGGGCGAATTACATGATATAATGGCTGGATATAAAGGATGTATCTGGACAACGTCCATGCAGAAGGGACAAGACTTCCCTGCCAAACTGGAATTTCTTAGGATATCTCTTAGGATATGCATTCTTGTTCTGGGCAACTAAATGTTCACAGGAGGAGAGACTCATTTCAGGATGGTGTGTTAGAAACAATAAAAGAAACAAAGCATGACAACACAGAGATAAATATTTGTAAAAGCTGGTTTACCCTTTGGTTTTCGAATGCTCCAAGGTTGCACAGTTTCAGATGGATCACTGGCTCCCAGGCTATTTTTTGCCACAACCCTAAAGTAGTAGTCCCGGCCTGGGATCAGTTTGGTGAATGTGAACTTGTTGGTGTAGATCAGGTCACCCACCATGTGCCACAAGCCCTTCTGTGATTCACGTTTCAGGACTGTGTAGTAGAGATTACTTTCCCATTTCTCAGATGGTGATGGCTCCCAGGTTACTGTCACTGTATTTGGCACATTCTCTTCCAGTTGAATAGGTCCAGGTGATTGTGGGATATCTGTCAGATGAAGGCAAATAATATCAAAGATGTAGGGAAAGTGGCACAGTACAGAACCCTAAAAACTTTTAGTCCATTCTATGTCTGGGGGCTGAGTAAACAAAATTTGATTCCTTCTCCAGTCACACAAACTCATTTGCTATTAACTGAACTTCTACTGCATTACATCTGGATTGCTGGGCCTCCTTTCTTTCTTATAGGGAGGAGATGAGGGCTGGTACAGCTAAACTTTTTCATCTCTTAGGGAGACAGCATGTAGAGTTGTTGTAGCACTAAATTGTCCTATAGCCTGCTACTAACTAATCTTAGACTGTAAGAAAGAGCATGAACTGCTCTCCTGTGGTTTGCACTATCCATCTGTGTGACCTTGCCTTTTTAAGCAGAGTCAGTCTGGAAGCCAGGTGTAATTTTAATCAGTAGATTGCTCTGTCCTGCAGACACAGCAAAGTGATACCACAAAGTGGCCAGACTGAATCTCACGGAAAACTGTACTCTACTTCTTCCTGTGCCTGCATTGCTTAACTGCATCAGAGCACCATGCCAAACTCAGTTGCCTACTGCCTATTCACAGTAAATCTGTTTGTTTATATGGTAGTGAGTTACCTGTAATTTGAACTTGGAAGCTGAATGTTTCTCTTTTCCCTAACCCATTCTGGAGCTCAACAGTGTAGGTGCCGCTGTCAGCGAACTCAGCTGCTGCAATCAGCAGCTGGGTGGTACCATCTTTGGTGTTTATTTTAGCCCGGTTTGAAAGAGGAAGCCCATCCTTTAACCAGGTCACCACTGGATCTGGAGACGCCTGTAAAGAACAACATGAGTTATAGCCCACTTGTTTTGCCTCCAGATTGCTTCTCTACGTCTTTAGTTTCATTATCTTGCCCCAAATGTATATATACATGACACAGTAAAGTAATACCTATAAATGGATCCAAGATGGATCTAAGAGCCCTGGATAAAGGGCTGCTCTAAAGTTTCTTTGTAACTTTTCTCTTTCTCTGTGTCTTTTAAGAATATTATTGTAGTAAGGTGTTCAGGTTAACTATGTCAAACAAAGTGTGCTAGATCAAGAATAACAGATGACATCAGTAGTTAATATTTTCTACTTTTAAGAAGATCTGCTGGTTTTGGACAGAAAAAACATCCTCAACATCTTTATTTCCATTGTGCCATCTTTGATTTCTATTGTCCAAGTGCTTAGGAGAAAGGCCAGCAAATACGCACACTTTGCCCTCATCAACCTCTTCTTGATATCCCAGACTTTACTTGTGTTGTTCCAAGCTTACATCAAAGCACACAGGATTTCTGTCAGTGCATGCCTATTTCTCAAATCATATAGCTTAAGTCCTGCTGCTTAGTGAGACAAACACAGTCAAGATATCGCTAGAAATGCTACCCCAAGGCCTTCCAAAGGAATCAGAGGGAAATCGACTGATTTTTAAACTCTAAGTATAACAGATTAGTACCAGATGATGATAATATTGATATGGTTGGATGGACAGCATTGTGCATTGTTGTCAGAGGTTAACGTATGACCATAATATTGTAAAACACTAAAGCCAAGAGTGACAGCTGAATTCTTGTTCATGTTTTTCTCATGTAGAAAGTATACACAGCACAGGCATGTTAAAGGATTTGCCCAGTGTCTTGTAAACAAAATTCCATGCCAAGAAAACAGTAGCTCAGTTTTCATGTCTGCGATTGACTACAACATAAAAACAGATGAGGAATTCTTACAAACATATTTGAATACTTACTTCAAAGGGAATATTCACTCGGATGGTATTTCCTGCTTTTATAACCAGGAAGCTTTTCACTGTGTCATCTATTAGTAACCTGGGAGAAACTGGAAAAGACAGTGATTACAATAAAGAGTTGCACATTATTACAGAGTCACTGGCTGACAAAGTCATATGCATGTGTTCGATATGCCTCATGCCTTTCCAACAGCTAGTCCACAGGCTGTTGATAAACTCATAGTGGTACTGTGGAAAAAAAGCTCCTTGATTCAGTATCAGAGTTCACACCTTTAAAATTTTATTACTATTTATTTATCATTATGACTAAACAAGGGGAAATGATGTAAAAATATATTCACAACAATGTTTGTATACATGTGATGTCTCAATCACAAAGAAATTGGCTCTTTGACACATATTACCCCATAACATGGACTGTCTTTTGTGTAAAATGACATCTGGAGAAAAGGAAATTGCAATGGACACTTGTGAAATATACATGCAATACAGGGTACAGAACAACCCCAGGAAGCCAGCCTGAGTTTATTAAAAATAATCTTTTTTAGTATTTAAAATATTTTTCTTTCTTTTATCTTTTCATCGATATAATATACTACTGTATTTAGCATTTTTCTAAAAATGCCAAATACAATAGTGCTAAATTGTATTTAGGATCTCCAGTTTAAAACTGAAAAAACTGCTTCCCACATGGACTGATACTTATCTATTTACTGACTCATTATAAAAGGAGTCTCCAGGCATAGGCCAAAAGTAGATATTTTCACTTAGGACCAAAGTTAAGGAAGATGAATCCCTCACAGAATTATCTCTTAATTCTGTATTTCTGCAATGTTCCCAAAAGCAGGAAAAAAAACCAGAGCCACATATTGTAAATAAAGATGAAAAGGTGAAAATGGAGAAAACTTTCAAACTAGAAAATTTACAAGGAAAATAAAGTTCACAAAACCCAACATAACAATTGCGATTTAAGAGACTGAAATAAAATGTCTAATTCCACAAGACTGTATAAAAAAGGACTGAAAACTCTATTTTTCCCTCAAAAGAGCATGGGTAGGCATAAGGTATGTGTGGTTTCTGTCTGGTGATCATGACTGTGGTATAGCTCTGCACAGGGAGGAAAAATGTAAATCTGAGGAGAAAATACAGTTTGGGGGTTCTTTTGTCATAATGAATCTTTAACATGAGCTGGACACTGTGCATTGCATATTTATTATCAGTTAAATCCTCAGAATTTCCTGATGAGTTGACCAAATAAGACCATACTCTAGAGGAAGTAGTATTTGTCCTTCTGCTACAGTCTGGGACTTGAAAGAAGATCGTCACAGTGACCTACAGACCTTGCCTGCATCCGGTTACCTGTAGAATGACCTCATTCATTCTGAAAGCAGCCCACTTTGACTTACCTACAGCGGGAGCAGCTTCGATGCAAGCTTCAAGCTCTGCGGCTTCTCCTGGGCCACTGTCATTGAGGGCTCTCACACGTAGGAAGTATATCTCTTTGGCTTGGAGGCCTTTCACTGTGTAAGTGGTCATCTCTATGGGAAGATTATTGCATTTGGTCCAGTTGAGGCTGTTAGAAGATCGCATCTCCACCTCATAGCCTTTCACATCACTCCCATCTTTTGCTTCAGGTCTCCTCCATGTCAAGGTGACACTAGTGCTGTCACTGCTGCTCACTTTAAGGTCCTGCACTTGACCTGGAGATTCTGAAAAAAGAAATTTTATTTAAATTATTTTTCTAGGATTTCTGTCCCCTGTTTTCAGTCATTTCCTGAGATTCCCCAACATTCTTGAAGTGCACTGGATATCCAGCCTGCTGTCTTGCCTCCACCTTGTCCTAGTTCTTCAAAGCTGGATCCAGGTGCCTGCTCCTGCCAGCCATGCAGTACAATCTGCAACACCCCTGAATGGCGTGCAACCCATCCTGAATACTTCTCTACACTCCACATAACTCCCACACAGGGACTCTGCCACATCTTGACTTAGACATCATACAGGAAATCTTTCCATTCCTTCCTCATGCTGATAGTGGATTATCAGCCATGAAACATTCCCCAATTATTTGATCTTTGTCTTCACATACTTTTACAAAACATTTAAAAACATCACGTCTCCACTAACATCGCCAGTCTACTTTCAGCTTTACGTATCCCCAAGACAGAAGGATGGGGGGCAGTGCACTTACTGGTGGAATCCCGCGCAAAGACAGGCTGTGATGGTTCACTGGCATCTCCTATGCCAGCAGCATTGACAGCTGCCACACGAAATTCATACTGCAGACCTTTCTTGAGATTGGTCATTTTCAGCTTCTTGTCTGCAGAAAGAAAAGGAGCATGTTGGCTCAGGTGAACTCTTCCCCAAGCAGGAAATGCTGAGACAACAATGCTGTTCTTTACTCCATGTAGAATTGTGGACTGAATAATTCTCAAGATCCATGTATAAACGCTGTCACTGATTCCCCTGCTCTTCCCTATCCAAGTGCATGTGTACTTCTTGGACGTGTTCATTGCATTCCCTTTCAAATCAAACAGCACTTGAGAGCTATTAAGTTAGAGAAAGGATAAATACTGCTTTTCCTCATGGGATAATTCTAAAGTCTTCTATACCAGGTAAGAAGTCCTAGTTTGCACCTGACAGATAATGCTAGCTATAGTCAAAACACATTTTGGAGCTCATACAGATCACTTGGGTTTCTTTATATTCCTTGCATTTATAAATTCTTGTCTGCCAAGTTCCTACTGTGAGGACTAAGGACAGTAGTTCTGAATGTGAAGTGCAGACTTTAGTTCCAGAAATTGAAGATAGCAGTTTATCTATAGAGGAGCTACATCCCAGGATGCAGCAGTGACCTTCTCTGCACTCTTCTCCAGCCATATGCTTGCACACAGTCTAGAAAAGATCATAATCCTCCTCCCAGGCATTCAGCTGTATATGAACCCAAGATCTGGCTTTGCTATGGCACAGCCATGAAACCTTAGTTGTAAGAAAAATGTAGTTGTGAGAAAACATATACACTAGAGCTGTGAAAGATAAGAAGATAAAACTTCAGACCAGGGTAATACAGTTGCGATGGGGACAGTGAGCAGCTCACAAATTCAAGAGGAAAACCACTGATATGAAAAGGTATAAGATCCTAAGCAGCTCCTGAACCCAGCTGACTTTTTTGCCATTTTCAAGTCTTCCAGTCTGTTCCAGGATTTAAGCTACCTACCTGCTATAGGCACATTGTTGACTGGCAGCCAGGTCACGGTACCCTTCTTGCGTTTTTGAACGATATATCCCACAATTCGGGAACTGCCAGTTTTACGAGGTGCTTTCCAGCATATTGTGATGGTGTCTCTGCTGGCACTGACAATCTCAGGGGGATCTGGGGCACCAGGCGAAGCTAGAAAGAGATTAGCGTTTCATTATTAGCAGGTATATTTTAACTGCAAGATAAGAAAGCGTTCTGTGTCATTTCTTCTTCCAGTTTCCCTGAGGTATTCATATGGATGTGTTTTGAAAACCTGACTGAGACCTGAAGCTGTGTATCCTGTCCTCCACACAAACAGGATCCAGCATGCACCTCTGTTCCTGAATTTTGTTTTCATGAATGACCTGCTGTCATCACAACTGACAACTCCACTGTCAGCCTATGGAGTGAGGCATGTCATTCTTACATGGTAGGAAAAGTCAGCATTATTCTTACTTTTAATGACAGAAACTGGAAATGGAATGGATTTCCTTAGCCCTCTGCTAAAGTGTTCAAAATACAGGGCTTCTCATAATCATGAGAAGGAGAATGTAGAAAGAAGAAAATTAGAAACAGAATAGAGCATTGCTTTCTTGTTAGTACTACATTCATGGTCAAGGCAAAACTGTTCTAGTATTTAAACTCATTGAAGGACAAAGAATAGAATTAGCTGTTTGGAAATCAGGGGAATGAGGTGGTCATGCTGAAAAATGCTGCAAATACAGAGACACTCCTTTGCCTATGGAGTTAATAAAAGGCCTCACATGTTCCCTTTGTAGCCACACCAGGAAAAATTTCCTCTCATCTTGATGCATATTGCATTTCCCCCCATGAAACTTGCTTTCCAATTCAGAATGGAGCATGACTGAGAACATAATGCCATCTCACTCAGCATCACCAAAGCCTGCAATAAACTTCTAGTCTTGATGTGCAATCTCCACAGATTCATGTGAAGACTTCACAGCCATGATTCAAGTTTAGATCTGTAGCAACATCCAAAATGCAGTGAGTTTTCTTTGATGTCAGCTTTGATAATGAATTTCCCAGATGGTTGTCGAACACAGTTATGAAAAGTTCTTCCTTACCTTTACCGACAGCCTTCACTTCATCTGATTCCAGTGCGTCACTAGTTCCCTCGGCATTCACAGCTCTCACCCTGAAGTAGTAGCTCATGTCTTGTTCCACTTTGTTAGTAGTGAAGGTAGTACAGCTCCTGGGGGTTTCTCCCAAAGTCACCCAGTCATTCTTGCCTACCTGCTGTCTCTCAACAATGTAGCGTTGCACTGGTTTGCCCCCATCATCCTTCGGAGGCTTCCACTGAATGGTGATGTTGTTTGCAGAGCTTTCTACAATTTTGATGGGTCCTGCAGGTGGCTGTGGCTTGTCTGAAAAGATGAACACAGAGAGAATGCAAGTTGACTCCAGACCCAGACGTGCTCCTGGGTTTGGAGCAGACACTATCTCTTGCTCCCCAGCTGGGACACTCAGTTTCTGATGGAATACATGCATACATGCAGAATGAGGGCTGGACACTTGAATTGCCTCTTCAAAACTTCCACTCTTCTAACTTTTGATAAGGGGGGCAGGGGGAAAACCCAGCCCTTGCTCCATGGGCTAATTGTTCTCATAAGCTCTGCACCAGTTCAGCTTGCTTGTAAGGAAGAACACCATTTCCGGTCTTCCAAAAGAGCACAGACATTTATGGTAGGGCTGAATTTGGCCCTGATAATCTATTTTAGATTTGACTGTTGCACATAGTCCCATCTCCCACTGCTGCTGAGGCTGTGCAAAACCAAACTAGATTTGTGTCACCTTGTACTAAAGGGCAAGAAACATGTCAGCAATCTTTGCTTGTACCCTGATTTGGTGGAAAATTACAGTCTTGTTCACCTTGGAATACCCAGTAGCTCCAAGTAAGATTGTCACCAGTGTTAATGGGTTCCCTGCCTAACCTTTATAATGAAAGCCACAGTGGATATTATGGGGCTCTTACCTATTACCACAAGCTTTAAGTTGATCTCCAGGACCCCACTGTCATTCTTCAGCCTGACTTGGTAATCCCCACAGTCCTTTCTCTCACTGCTGGAGATGGACAGCATGGTAAAGGTCTCTGTTTTATCAACACGAATCCTTGTGTCATCTACTAGCTCCATTCTGTCCTTTAGCCACGTTGCTCTGATTGGCAGCCGGCCCTCAAAAGGGATCTTGATTTTTACTTTCTGCCCTGCCTTGGCCACAGTAGGAACACTTGTTAAGTTTTTGAGGAGAACTTTGTCAACCTGTGGAGGATCTAAGCAGGTGATACAAGGCCATTAAAAACTGCAATTCAAAGAGGGTAAGACTCACCTCAGAGGGAAAGGCTTCCCTTATGATGTTGCCAATAACGCTTAGAAGCTCACAACATTTGGACCTTCACCTTTAGTTGCATGCTCATTGCTTCACATACATACACGTACTTTGCTACAGGATAATTATCATGAAGAATACTATCCTTTTCACTGGAGCAAATTTTTCATAGGCAATACACTAAACACAAGAATGAAGAATCTGGTCTGATAAAGTGTTATGTGCACCCCAAAAATCTTTGAATTAATAATTAGAAACTATTCAGGAAGGCTCCCTAGTTAAAATTGTAAAGACAAAATGCACCAACCTGTACAAAAACTGTCTCCCATTTACATGGTAATTCTTTATAATAAAGTTGTCTCAATAACCAACTATAGGTCCTGAGAAAATGTATTACATTTAGAGCACATCAAAGTGAGCCTGCTGAATTGGTAGTTTGAATACACTCACCTTCAACAAAAATTGAAGCTTCAGTTTTTATATCTCCACCTTCAAACCTGTATTTCCCAGCATGAATATCTTCTACTTTGTTAATAATTAGCTTGTGGACTAGACCTTCCTTTTCAAAAAGGACTCCATCCATGTTTGTTAACTACAAGGTAGAGCACAGAGACCCATTCTTAAAAAAAAAAAAAAGGAAAAAAAAGGGCAATCCAAACTTTAACTGGACAGACAAAAATTTGGAATGTAATTGAAAAGACTTATGAATGACACGCATGTTTAATTACAATAATATTCTGGGATTACTCATCTGGTAACACTGCATATAAGCATTATCAATATACTCCCCACAAAGACTTGATACAAAGTCTACTAAAATAAATTTTAGTAAAATCTCCAAGCTCTCTATTCTTAATGACAAAATCCTTGACCCATGCTCAAGTATGACACCTCAGAACTCCTACATCCAGTATCATCTGGATCCCACAAGTGGAATTAATCTTCAGTGTTGTTTTGGAACATAGAATGTGATGTCTATGCTTGACCTTAAGCACTACTTTGAAAGAGCACTCTTCGTGTTATTCCTGCCTAAAGATCCTTTGAAGATCTTTTCCCTCTCTTTTTGCATATTTCTCTCATTCACCAAGGAAAAGAAAAAGGACTGCATTGCAAGGAAGAGATCCACACCATCTCCACCCATGAAAAAGAATGGAAAACACAAAGCCTCCTGCTGTCAGCAAGAATGGAAATGTCTTGTAACAGGAAGGGAGAGAAATCTTGCTGGGTTTCTATCAAGAATTTTATTATCAACAGGCTCCTGCAGAATCCTTCCAGGGCCATGCTCAGACTACAGTAAGACTGGCAGAGGAAAAGACACCTTGACACAACACTTAAGGAGTGGAGCCAGAGAGCAGAGCCTTGCTAACCAAAGAAACCAGTAGCTAGAGGACACCTACCTTTAATCCATCTTTAAACCAGGTTCCTGTCACTTCATGTTTACTGACAGTGCAAGACAGCTCAGCTGGTTCCCCTTTCAGGACTCTGACATCAAGTAACTGTTTGTTGACGTAACAGGGTGGTGCTGAACATTCAGAAAAGAAAGTGTTGAAAAGATGCTAACTCTGTGTTACACCGACAGAGAGAAATATATAAATGAAAATGCACGTGCACGTGAGGAGAAAAGAGAGCTTTTTAAAAAAGTATATACTGTAGCCATAACAGGTTTTGTACCACAACACTGTGGGCTAGCTTGCGTAAACTCGTTGCACTGAAAGGACGTGCCAGCTGGCCTGCATACAATATAGTCCTAACATCAACCTAACGGGCAATGGATTCATCACAAATCACATTATCCATCTACAGATTTGCTATTTTAGGTCTGTGCTAATTGTCTTGGCTCCCTCTACAGCCAGCAGGAAAAAAAATAGCTACTCCAGGATATGGATATACTACTTCATCATTCTTTTCCTCTGCATTGACCAGATACAGGGCTGCCCAACCACTTCGCCCTAAACAGCTCCAAGTCACACTATTCTCTACCCCCTGTATTCCTCTTTCCCTTCCCAAGTTCTTCTCCACTAACATCCTCATCCCGTCTCTAATAAACATCCCACCTCCTTCCTCATTAACTCCAATTTTGTTTTTACGTCCTTATTTATAGCTATGTTTTGTTTGCCTTGATAATTTCTAAGTTGTCAGCAATTCTATTCGGTGAATATACCCCTTCGGTTATACATTTCTACAGTTTTCACATTATCATCTTGCTAGTGTAGCCAAACGGCTGCATACACATTTGTCCTGGTTTCAGCTGGAATAAAGTTAATTTTCTTCTTATCAGCTGGTACAGTGCTGTGTTTTGGATTTAGGATGAGAATAATGTTGATAACACACTGATGTTTTAGTATAAACACTGGTTAGCAACAACTAAGTCAAGGACTTTTCTAGCTTTTCATACCGCCCTGCCAGCAGAGGCTGGGAGTGCATAAGAAACTGGGAGGGGACACAGCAAGGACAGCTGACCCAAACAAGCCAAAGGGGTATTCCATACCATATTACGTCATGCCCAATATATAAACTGGGGGGAGTTGGCAGGTGGGCACCATGGCTCAGGGATTGGCTGGGCATCAGTCAGCGGGTGGTGAGCAATTGTATTGTGCAACACCTGTTCTGTATATTCTATTATTAGTAGTAGTATTCTTTTCCCTTCTTTTTCTGTCCTGTTAAACTGTCTTTATCTCAACCACGAGTTTTACTTCTTTCCCCCTCCCGATTCTTTCCCCCAGCATGCGGGGGATGGGGGGGAGTGAGCGAGCAGCTGTGTGGTGCTTAATTGCCAGCTGGGGTTAAACCAGGACAACATTACTCTCCTTTTACTATATGCAACACCTTATTATTTCTGATGTTACAAGAGAAAAGAGCTCTTCATATTAGGCCCAATGTGCATATTAATCCAATATAAGCAGGCACAGATTTGTTCCCAGAACTTTGAAAACCACAGATCTTTGCACTAGATGTTAGAACAAATAAAATGAAACAATAAGTTTTAAATTGGAACAATATCAAAGAAACATGGCCACATTCCTTGCAACTATATGTGAACTAGTATGTTTGTGAACTGAAGTCTGTTCCATGTGGATCTGAATCATTTATTTGAATGAACAGATACCTGTTTTAGATAATTTAAACAAAGATTATTTAGACTTTTAAGGCAGTTGGATCTGAGCAAATTGTATAAGGTCAAACAGAAAATCAGTGGTAGAATTAGGAACGGATTGCAGTATAATCAATTTTCTACATATAGCTACATTTGTCTAAACCGTAAGATTCAGTTTCACTCCAGGATTAGGAACATGAGTATCAAAATGCAAAGACCAGCAATACAGAAGTCATCAATTAAACACATACCTTTCAGATCATCTAGGCAATAATGTCTTCTTTTTCCCATACTTTCTGTATTCTTCAAGAAATCATTTGCTTTAATATCAAGGCTGGCTTCCTGTTTTCTCTGGTTTATTGAAGGAGGTCCGCCATAATAATCTGACATCTGACCATAATCCAATGAACCTTGACCAAAACCACCTGAATTCCTCCCATCAACAGATCTGTTATGGGATTTACTCCCTGCCCCTCCAAAGGCAGAATTTTTGCCATAAAGGGAGCCTAAGTGTCCTAAATCTCTGCCCTCACTCCTGGCATCTCTTTGGCCTGAAAGTGAATCTCTGTCATCAGATGAACCTTTGCTCCCTGATGCTCTGAATTCACTATCAGTGCCCTTTCCAGTTTTACCTCCCATAGAAGATTTGCCAGAATGTGAATCCAACCCATATTCACCACCTCGTCTAACAGCACCTACCACACCTTCTTTACCAGGGACAGAATGTAACTCCCTTTCATCACCTCCCAACCTGCCAACACCACCCACACCAGCCCTGGCTCCAGCTGAGCCACTGTCCTTGCCATAGGGAGACCCAGCTCCCCGTATTGCAGAGCCAATGACACCACCACCTTCTGAGGAAAAGCCATTGCCTGCTACTCCTCCTTGAGCTCTGCTCAGCAAAGCGTCCCTGCCATGGCGAGATCCCAATACTTCTTCACCTCTAAAAGGAAAATGAGCAGCTCCTGCCACAGCCCCAGCTGGGAGACCATCCTTTCCATATGGACATCCAGACCTACCAAAACCAGCTCCACCACTACCAGCTCCAGCTCCCATTCCCACCGGAAGACCATCTTTTCCATAAGGAGAACTAATTCCCTGTGCACCAGCTACATCAGAACCACCAAGACCTACTCCAGCAGCCCCAGCTGGGAGACCATCCTTTCCATAGGGAGACCCAACTCCCCCTGCACCAGCTACACCAGCACCACCAATGCCAGCTCCAGCTGGGAGACCATCCTTTCCATAGGGAGACCCAACTCCCCCTGCACCAGCTACACCAGCACCAACAACACCAGCCCCAGCTAGGAGAGCATCCTTTCCATAAGGATACCCAACTCCCCCTATACCCGCTGCACCACTGACACCAGCACTAGCTGGTAGACCATCCTTTCCGTATGGAGAACCAACTCCCCCTGCACCAGCTATGCCAGCACCACCAATGCCAGCCCCAACTGGGAGACCATCCTTTCCATAGGGAGACCCAACTGCCCCTGCACCAGCTACACCAGCACCACCAATGCCAGCTCCAGCTGGGAGACCATCATTTCTGAAGGGAGACCAAACTCCACCTGCACCACCTACCCCAGTACCACCAGCCCCAGCCCCCCCAGCTGGGAGGCCCTCCTTTCCATAGGGAGTCTCAACTCCCCTGACACCATCTACACCAGCAACACTAACACCAGGACCACCAACAGTGGCTCCAGCAGGGACAGCATCCTTTCCATAGGGAGACCCAACTCCCCTTGCACTAGGTACACCACCAATGCGAGCCCCAGATGGGAGACCATCCTTTCTATAGGGAGACCCAACTCCCCCTGCACCAGCTACACCAGCACCACCAGCAGCAGCCCCAGCTGGGACACCATCCTTTCCATAGGGAGACGCAAATCCCCCTGTACCAGCTGCATCAGCTACACCAGCGCCAGCTGGGAGACCATCCTTTCCATAGGGAGACCCAACTCCCCCTGCACCAGCTACACCAGCACCACCAATGCCAGTCCCAGCTGGGACACCATCCTTTCCGCAGGGAGCCCAAACTCCCCCTGCACCAGCACCACCAATGCCAGCCGCAGCTGGGAGACCATCCTTTCCACAGGGAGACCCAAGTACACCTGCACCAGCTACACCAGCACCACCAGCACCAGCTCCAGCTGGGACACCATCCCTTCCACAGGGAGCCCAAACTCCCCCTGCACCAGCACCACCAATGCCAGCCGCAGCTGGGAGACCATCCTTTCCATAGGGAGACCCAAGTACACCTGCACCAGCTACACCAGCACCACCAATGCCAGCCCCAACTGGGAGACCATCCTTTCCGTAGGGAGACCCAACTCCCCCTGCACCAGCTACACCAGCACCAACAACACCAACCCCAGCTGGGAGACCATCCTTTCCATAGGGAGACCCAACTACACCTGCACCAGCTACACCAGCACCAACAACACCAGCCCCAGCTGGGAGACCATGCTTTCCATAGGGAGACCCAACTCCTCCTGCACCAGCTATACCACCAACACCTGCTCCAGCTGGGAGACCATCCTTTCCATAGGGAGACCCAACTACACCTGCACCAGCTACACCAGCACCACCAGCACCAGCCCCAGCTGGGACACCATCCTTTCCATAGGGAGACGCAAATCCCCCTGTACCAGCTGCATCAGCTACACCAGCGCCAGCTGGGAGACCATCCTTTCCATAGGGAGACCCAACTACACCTGCACCAGCTACACCAGCACCACCAATGCCAGTCCCAGCTGGGACACCATCCTTTCCATAGGGAGACCCAACTACACCTGCACCAGCTATACCACCAACACCTGCTCCAGCAGGGAGACCATCCTTTCCATAGGGAGACCCAACTCCCCCTGCACCAGCTACACCAGCACCAGCAGCACCAGCCCCAGCTGGGAGACCATCCTTTCCATAGGGAGACGCAAATCCCCCTGCACCAGCTGCATCAGCTACACCAGCGCCAGCTGGGAGACCATCCTTTCCATAGGGAGACCCAACTCCCCCTGCACCAGCTACACCAGCACCACCAATGCCAGCCCCAGCTGGGAGACCATGCTTTCCATAGGGAGACCCAACTCCTCCTGCACCAGCTATACCACCAACACCTGCTCCAACTGGGAGACCATCCTTTCCATAGGGAGACCCAACTCCCCCTGCACCAGCTATACCACCAACACCTGCTCCAACTGGGAGACCATCTTTTCCATACGGAGACCCAACTCCCCCTGCAACAGCTACACCAGCACCACTAATGCCTGCCCCAACTGGGAGACCATCCTTTCCATAGGGAGACCCAACTCCCCCTGCACCAGCTGCACCAGCACCACCAACACCTGCTCCAACTGGGACACGATCTTTTCCATAAGGAGATCCAACTCCTCCTGCACCACCTACACCAGCACCACCAATGCCAGTCCCAGCTGGGACACCATCCTTTCCATAGGGAGACCCAACTCCCCCTGCACCAGCTACACCAGCACCACCAATGCCAGCCCCAGCTGGGAGACCATCCTTTCCATAGGGAGACCCAACTCCCCCTGCACCAGCTACACCAGCACCACCAATGCCAGCCCCAGCTGGGAGACCATCCTTTCCATAGGGAGACCCAACTCCCCCTGCACCAGCTACACCAGCACCACCAACACTAGTGCCAGCTGGGAGACCATCCTTTCCATAGGGAGACCCAACTGCCCCTGCACCAGCTACACCAGCCCCACCAACACTAGTGCCAGCTGGGAGACCATCCTTTCCATAGGGAGACCCAACTGCCCCTGCACCAGCTACACCAGCACCACCAATGCCAGCCCCAGCTGGGACACCATCCTTTCCATAGGGAGACCCAACACCCCCTGCACCAGCTACACCAGCACCACCAATGCCTGCCCCAACTGGGAGACCATCCTTTCCATAGGGAGACCCAAGTGCCGCTGCACCACCTACACCTGGACCAGCCCCAACTGGAACACCATCCTTTCCATATGGAGACCCAAATCCCCCTTCACCAGCAGCACCACCAGCAATGCCAGCCCCAGCTGGAAGACCATCCTTTCCATATGGAGATCCAACTTCCCATGCACCAGGTACACCAGCACCAATACCTGCTTGAGCTGGAAGACCATCTTTTCCATAGGGAGATGCAATACCTACAAAACCTGCTACACTACCACCACCGACACCTGCACGAGTTGGAACACTATCCTTTCCATATGGATGCCAAACAGCCCCTGCACCAGCACCACCAATGTCTGTTACAGCTGGGAGACCATCCTTTCCATAAGGAGACCCAAATCCCCCTGCACCAGCTACACCAGCACCACCAACACCAGCCCCAACTGGAAGACCATCCTTTCCATAGGGAGATCCAATACCTCCAAAAACACCAGCTGCAGCCCCACCAACACCTGCTCCAGCTGGGAGACCATCCTTTCCATAGGGAGACCCAACTATCCCTGCACCAGCTACACCAGCACCACCAACACCAGCCCCAACTGGAAGACCATCCTTTCCATAGGGAGACCCAACTACACCTGCACCAGCTACACCAGCACCACCAACACCAGCCCCAACTGGAAGACCATCCTTTCCATAGGGAGACCCAACTACACCTGCACCAGCTACACCAGCACCACCAATGCCAGTCCCAGCTGGGACACCATCCTTTCCATAGGGAGATCGAACTCCTCCTGCACCAGCTGCACCAGCACCACCAACACCTGCTCCAGCTGGGAGACCATCCTTTCCATAGGGAGACCCAACTCCCCCTGCACCAGCTACTCCAGCACCAACAACGCCAGCCCCAGCTGGGACACCATCCTTTCCATAGGGAGACCCAACTACACCTGCACCAGCTACACCAATGCCTGCTCCAGCTGGGAGACCATCCTTTCCATAGAGAGACCCAACTCCCCCTGCACCAGCTACACCAACACCAGCCCCAGCTGGGAGACCATCCTTTCCATAGGGAGACCCAACTCCCCCTGCACCAGCTACACCAGCACCACCAGCACCAGCCCCAGCTGGGACACCATCCTTTCCATAGGGAGACGCAAATCCCCCTGTACCAGCTACACCAGCACCACCAATGCCTGCCCCAGGTGGGAGACCATCCTTTCCATAGGGAGACCCAACTCCCCTTGCACCAGCAACACCAATGCCAGCCCCAACTGGGAGACCATCCTTTCCATAGGGAGACCCAACTACACCTGCACCAGCTACACCAGCACCACCAATGCCAGTCCCAGCTGGGAGACCATCCTTTCCATAGGGAGATCCAACTCCCCCTGCACCAGCTACACCAGCACCACCAATGCGAGCCCCAGCTGCGAGACCATCCTTTCCATAGGGAGACCCAACTCCCCCTGCACCAGCTACACCAGCACCACCAATGCCAGCCCTAGCTGGGAGACCATCTTTTCCATAGGGAGACCCAACTCCCCTTGCACCAGCAACACCAATGCCTGCTCCAGCTGGGAGACCATCCTTTCCATAGGGAGACCCAACTCCCCCTACACCAGCTACACCAGCACCAGCAATGCCAGCCCCAGCTGGGAGACCATCCTTTCCATAGGGAGACCCAACTCCCCCGGCACCAGCTATACCACCAACACCCACTCCAACTGGGACACCATCTTTTCCATAAGGAGACCCAACTCCCCCTGCACCAGCTACACCAGCCCCACCAACACTAGTGCCAGCTGGGAGACCATCCTTTCCATAGGGAGACCCAACTCCCCCTGCACCAGCTACACCAGCACCACCAATGCCAGCCCCAGCTGGGAGACCATCCTTTCCATACGGAGGCCCAACAGCTCCTGCACCAGCTACAGCAGCACTGCCAATACTTGCTCCAACTGTCTGACCATCTGGACCATACAGAGCCTCCATTTCCCCTATATAACTGCCACCTGCACCAGATATAGCCCCATGTCCAGCTGGAAGAAGCCCTGGGCTATAGAGCAAGTCAGACCTTCCTTCCTGCCCTAAATGACCGCTGGCATGAAGTGTCAGGCCATCCTTGCCATAGGGAGTCCCTATTTGTCCTTCTCTGTTTATATTTGCTCCATTCATATCAAGTACAGTGGGCAGACCATCCTTGCCATAGGGGGACTTCATTCCTCCTGCAATCTCAGTACCTGCAGCATTTTTTCTAGCTCCAGTCCCTGGACTAGTCCTACTTAACAGGTCACCCTTACCACCCTTACCATCTCCCACTCCTGTTGAATGAGGATCGAGCCTGTTTAACACAGAACTTCCATCAGTAGCACCTAATCTCCCAACACGTCCAAAGCCAGCTCTGTACCTACTATCACCTAATTTACCATCCTTGCCATGCTGAGAGCTCACTCCTTCTCCATTATCCATGTCAATGTTAACAGCATCCACCATACCATCATCTCTGCCATCCGCAGAATACCATTCACCTGGTCCTCCTAATTCATCACCAGTATCTGCTCTGCCTGTCATAGAATCCTTGCCACGGAAAGTCCTTAATCCAGTTTTGCCTCCTAAGCCTTTTAATCCAAAGTTACTACCATCATTTGTCATTGAGTCTCCACCTAGGTCTGCTCCAGAAAACTGCCCAAACCCCATCCTTCCATTTCTGTGGGGCCCGTGTAGCCCATCTTTTCCCAAAAATCTATGGTTTCCATCAACATCAATGGAGTGTCCTTCACTGCCAATTTGACCATTTCTATACCAGCCATCTTTTTCCACGTCAGTGTCCATAAGATGATCTTCATCACCAATATATTCTCTGCGTCGAAGTTTCTTAGCCCTGTCTTTATCTGGCAATGTTTCTTTCAGCCACTCAGATTTCTGTCTTTCACCTCCTTCACCCTGTCTCCTCTTTCCTTTGGCATCTGTATTGAAGATGAATTGTTTGATTGGAGGAGATATAATTTACAGGAAAAGAGAGGGGAAAAAAAAAAGGACAGACAATCAATAGGTCATGTACTGCATCAACAACCAAAGAAAATATGTTAGCATTTGTTATAATTTCATTCTAGGACACAGAAACATAATATATTTAAGTAAATTTAAATTCAGTTCAAATCCTAATTTTTTCAGTATCACATTCAGACATATTTTTACATTTCTTGGTTAAAAAGACAATTACTTTTAGTGGAAACATGCTTGTTAAAACAAACAAACAAACAAAAAAAGCAGAAAACCAAGACAAATTTCCAGCATGACTGGTCTAATCTGAGGGACTTAGATTGTATCTGGAATTCATTAGCTCCTTCTGCCTTCTCCCTCCAGCCCTGGAGGAGTTAGAGAATATCCCATGCACAGAGCGGTCATCAGTTCCCACCCTTGAATTAGGATCTCACTGGTACTGAGGCAGCTTGCACATCTGGCATCCTGGCATTTTAGACATGGCCAACCTGAAGACTAAAGATTCCAGTTCTGTGAATAGCTTTGTATTAATCTCAATTAATTTGTATTAATCTCAAATTCAGGCTTTTCTGAGAGCAGGTCACTCACTGTTTTGATTTCCCAGCTAGATATCATTTCTGCAGAGCATTAACAGCTCAATGAAATCAGTGGGCAGTTTTTTGTATGTCATACTCAACCTGCACTGTTTCTGAAAGGTCATCAAAAAAGCCTTTATGAAAGAGACCACCTTTTGCTGCAGCAGGATCTCAAAAGAAACCAAAGCAACTACCTTTCAGAAGCAAAAAAATACGAGCCAGCTAACTATTAATCTGCTTGCACTGAAAGGAGTGTTTCCCATCTTCCCAGCTTCCTTTGAGCTTCTTCAAACATGTTTAACCTCTAATTTGGAAAGAAAAATACTATCTAGCAAGATAGTATTGAATAGTATTGTGTGGTGGTGCATATTGGTAGAATAGAATTGATAGTATTGAAAGCTCCTTGATGCCCTGTATGCTGTACTGTGTTCACATAGTGACAGCTTCATCAAATACCCAGGCTGAGATATGGAGCATTTTTCAATAACTGATAGAGAACATGCTACTTCATAGTAGCTATAGAGTAAATTAGCCAATAGGATTTGTCAGGACTAATAAAAAGGGAAAAATTTGTCTCATCTGAAGAAGAAAGAGGGTCTAACCTAGACCTTCATTTTTCTAAATATAATTTAGGAACTAGAGGCTCCACAATTCATTTCTCAGAATAGAATCATCTCAATGAGCAATCAGGCAGTGAGAGGAATATTATTTTGTTAACACATCTCAAGCCAACATTATGGGAATAATACAGTGTCACTTACACTCTACAATAAGCCAGGCATTTGAGGAGCAGAGTCCAGTGTCGAGGGTGTACATGCCATTGTCAGAGGGCACAACATTTTTGATAATCAGCTGGTGGGTCAGACCATCAGGTGTTACGGAGATCTGGTGCTTCTCACTTGCCTCAAGGAGGTGGGTTTTGTGTAGCCACACAGCATCGTAACAGGGTGTGCGTAGGATACAATCAAAGACAGCATCTTCTTCCTCAGAACAACGCACATCACTGAGTGGCTGCTGAAATCTCACAGGGATGGCTGCAATGGAAAAATAAAAAGCTATAGAAAGGAAACAGAGAGCTATTTCTGTCTTCCAAGAAAAACTTTTTGCAGCTAAAGGAAGAAAGACAGACAGGAACTTGCCATGCATGTGAGCATTGGTTTAAGCAGAAAATGTTAAAATTGAGATGTGCTCCTGTGCCCAGTTCTACAGGACAAAAAGGCAGAAAAGTAGATTTTTGTGTTTATTATCTTCTGAGACAGTTATACCACACATCACTGATGTGGTGATAATTTGTAGTCAATGTATTTCAGCAGCATGATACTTGTATTATTATTCTGAGCTTACAAAAGGAAACTCTAGCATGGGGTAAGTTAAGGAATTTGCTCACTGTCATCCAGAAGCCAGAGCCAAACTGGTACTTGAACCTAGTCCTTTGCACTACAAATGCCATACCCATATCCCATAATCACTCTCCTGCTCTTTTTCACCTGTGTCATACGAGGAGCCCTTATTTGGCAACACAAAACCAGTCTTCTGTAGTTATCAGTTTTTACTCCTGAGCTTTGCATATGCTCCTAGATAAAATTTTCCAGCAAAACTTGTTACAGTTGCACATCACATACATGTAACTCAATTCCTTACATTCAGCATCCAGTTCAGTTGAGAAAACAGGTACATCCTCCACTCTGACTTGATACACGCCTGCATCTTCTGGCTGCACATCGTTGACAATGAAGCTATACCTTTTTCCAATTCGCCTCAGGCAGTGCTTTCTGTATTCATCCCCTGTTCCATATCTGAGCCTCTCACCATCCTAGAAAGAAAAATGTACTCTTAAAGGCAATGCACAACTAGTGCAAGGCATTTCAAACTAATGAGGCCAAATTTGTGCTACAACCACCTTATTCATATAAATGATTAACAACAGAGAAGTCTACGCTCTATTACTACTTACAGCGGACAGCTCTAAGTGGACCAGACTCATTGCTTATGTAACACACAGGCAATAATATTTGCAGTAAGTCAGTCCTGCACAGAACAGAGCATCAGACTCCCAAACTAGGCAAAACAATAGTACTTTGCTAGCTTACATAAGGTTTTGAAGCTTAACTAATACACAGTTACTGTAACTTTGAAGACAAAGTAGTTTCTTTGCTTAGATTTTAGCATCCTCATAGATGGACAAGCAGGTGAGGTCACCACTTTCCTATCTGTAACACACTGGGGTTACCTTCTCCGCGTTGTGGCTGCATAGACTTCATGTCATGCATTTGATTCAGAAGTTCATAGAGTTAGTCTGACCTCCTCTTTAATAAATTCTGATTTCCCCTGTATTAAAGCCACTAACCACAGTTTGACTGAAATGTATCTTCCAGAAAAACATCCACAGCACTTATCACCTGGGGTTCACATCAGACTAACTACACAATTAGACAGGATATTTCACTTCCTTGAGATCTTCTTTCACAGCAGTGAGTTATAATGGAATAACACACGTGAAAAGGTGAATAAAATCTTTTTTCTTCTTATATGAGACTGCATAATTTCTGCTGCCTGAAAGACACTCTTAGAATTTCCTCTTACCAGAAGAGTTCTTGAAGTCAAAAGGATGTCAGTAACTGACCGTTTCCCCTGTACTTGGATCTACAAATCCCAAGTGATAATCACCACCAAAGACTACCTGGACCCTCACACCAGGTAACCCAACCAATGAAGAATTCCGCAATGGACAGACAACTTTAAGAAGTATATTTTCTTTCAGCCACTGCTCAGCAGATCAAACATTTTATGTAGAAGACTTCAGTGGCTACTATGAGCTGGTCAACTCATCTCACCCCCTCACCTTAAGCAGATAAACTTTGCTGTTGTGATTTTTCAGGTCCATCACCAGACTGAATGTAGCTTTTCCATCCTTGTTGACTTTGATGTGTTCAAAGTTTCTGATACTGTGTAGTAACTGCAAAGAAAGATACAAGAATCTAGTAAATGATAAGGCTGCCATGACAGAAGTTCTTAAGCTGTTGAACTAATGTGAAATCTACTTTTTGTCTGCATAGAAAAGAGCTACCTCTAACTTCATGTGTATAGGAGAAGCATCTGTAAGCTTCCACAGTTTCCTCCTGTAGGCAAATTATATTTTACATGCTACCTCCTGGTCATTCACACACTACACAACCACTGTTCGTCCAGATTTCTACATGCCCTTGTATGTGAAGGCCAATTTTGACTCTCAGGCATATAACTTTTCTATTTGGGGTCCAAATTCTCATCAGAGGCAACTGAATACAGATTTTAGCCATGTAGTTTAATAAAATTATTGAACGTATTATCCTATGGTCAGTATCTCCTAAAATTTGTGAATTGAACTTCAAAAAAGTCAATAGCATTTTCATCTGCATGAGTATAGAAGTAGGATTTCTTTTAAAACATTATCATAAATCATTCTGTCATACAATAAAATTTTCATCTAGAAAGAAATTTAGGAAGGTTTAGCCTGTTTTCAGAACCTACTGAGGAACTATAGGACTCTGCAGTTGTTTGTTAAAAATCAGAGCTTTCAGTTTATTTTACCTCTCCTTGTTCACTTTCTGTGTCCTTCCTCATCTCTTGCAGCTTTCTCAGCATCCCACGGAAGTCAACAATTCCATATTTCATACAGATTTTCTCATAATCTCTCCTATCTGCATGCAGCAACAGTTGCCAGACTGCTTCTTTGTCCAAGGGTTTTGGTTTTGGTGCTGGGGCCCTTAGAACCAGGGGGGGAAAAAAAAATCTAGACATTTTGACAGACGACAAGATGTCTTGTTTTTCTATACTTAATCCCCTTTCACCTCTCTCTCCATCATTTCTGTAGTTCACTTGGCCCTGTAGATGTAGGCAAGAAAGAATGGGACTCTTCCAGAACAGGTGTTCTCCATCTGTACTACAAATTAAATGCTGCCAGGGAACAGTCTTGCCCTGGGCCATATAGGGCAAGACTGTAATGCAGTTGTCCACACTGTTAAATTATCAGCAGAGTCACTGGCACATTCTGGCCCAGGCCAGCTTGCACTCTCCCAAGTAATTTCTCAGCACAGTTCAGGATTTTGCACAGGCCAGAGATCATTCCCATCAGGCAATCTTTGGAGGTTCCCACCTGGGAAGTGAAGGGATTTCAGCAATCTGCACAGGGCAGTCTGTGCTGTTGGTCTGGGAGACAGGGCTCAGTCCCTGATTAGCTAGAAAGATCATTACATAACTTGTCACTTAGGCAGGAAGTTACTTGTGAGCTAAAAACAGGAAAGCAGAGAAACACATCTTTTAAGTCAAAATCTTGTGGTGCAAAGGAACATACACCTCAAAATGAGGTTGGTACCTTGTGTTTATCTTAGCCTCACAGACAGTGTCAAATTGTTCTGTTATGTCTCTCCATATTTTGTCTCACAACAACTTTGGAAACAAGAAGTGTTGCCATGAAGATCTATGAAGCTGTCCCCTGTCATCAAGAAACATCTAGGAAGTGTAACAATGGCCTTCATTACAGAGGCTTACCGCTTCCTCAGCAGCTTCCTGAAGTCCTGAAGCTTCTTCTTTAACTCTATTAAAGGGTGGAGGAAACAACAAACATTCAGACACTCAACACTGTCAAATATATCCCCCAAAAGAATATAATGAAAAATAGCCACTGACAACAGGCCATTCTACTATGCTGTTTACCTCTGGTGATATTTTCACACTTTATAAAAAAACTGCCACGAAACTTTGAGCCAGTTTTCTTTGCCATACTCATGTCCTTTGAGTGCCATTATAGTTCATCGCTTCCTAGGGGGATTTCCTCTCTTTCTAGAGAGGACGCTCTAGAAACCCACTATTTTCCAGCCATGTTAACATGTTTGATCCAGCTGTATTTGACATCACAAAATCCTTTCCCAGCACTAATGATTCCAGAATCAGAACAGCTCAAAGCCATATCTAAGATCAACACTTTACTCAAAGGTAAACAGCAAGCAGAAAGAGACAACAGAGTATTAGCGATTCATCAACCCTTCTCTTACTTTATTCTTTACAAGTTTGGGGTAGTAATAATGTGGTAGACAGAGGACTATATGCCCTCCCTCCCCACCCCAAAAAAGAAAATATATCTAATTCTAACTTACCATCAGCAGGGTGAACAGGAACATATCTCGCTTTCCTCTTAAAGCCAGCTGATAGTTTATAAGAGAAAACAGAGGAAAAACAAGCCATAAGATGAACAAGATAACAGTCAGACTAACACCAGTAAACCAATGAACTATAAAATAAAACCTTTGTATCTGTTACCAATGCAAGAGGAAATCCTAATTTGGATTTCCTTATCAATCTGACATTGACTCCCAGTAATCTCCATCTATAAATGCAATATTTCTATTGCAATTGACTCTGTGCTTACTGGATACTCTACACAGTGGAGGAGACTGTTTCTGCCCTATGAATCTTTTGGCTTAAGCAATGGTAGGAAATATTAACATCTTGTTTTAGAGATGGGGAGCCAAGGTACAAAGATTATCTGGCCAAATGCAGATAGTTACCTTCTAAACTTTACAGGCACACAGGTGAAATGGATGCTTCCAACATAGTCCACCTCCTGCTTGAGTAGGTTCCAAGAATATATTACCCAGTTATATTTTACCCACAAAGTGCCCATTTCTCTCCACTGACTATAAAGGGAAGCAGGGGACTAGGTCAGGTAGACACCATAGATGTCTGAAGTGAAGTGGGATGGATCCCTCCCAAAAGACTGATTTGTTCAACATTATAAAGAAAGGATTGAGCCAATTCAACACCAACACTAAATCCAGAACATCTGATTATGGTCCAGTGCAGTGACCACAATACCACTTTCTTCTCCCTTGCCTTAAAGCTCATAGTGTCATGGAGTCACCAAAGTGGGGGGAGTCACAGAAGACCTTCAGTCCTCAGTGAGTGGAAAAATAGACCTTCACATCAAGGATACTTAGACAATGCTCTGGGCATCCACCCCCAGAGGACAGAAAAGCCAACTACTTGGGACCACAGGACCCTTGGAACACAGAACTGGTCAGTCCTACCTTGTATGATCCTGAGGCCAGCAGAGCATGCAGCTTCCCCATATTCATTCACAGCAAAGCAACGATACAAATCGCTGTCATCTGTAGTGAGTTTGTTTATCTTAAAAAGAAGAACACAGTAAGAGCTCACAGCGATGTGCTGTGGCTCAGTTCACACACCTTCAGCTTGTAATAAACCAGCTACTCAATGACATCTCAGATCTTTCTTCTGTTCCCAGAATGACCCTAAAAAGCTTTATTTGCTTATCTTTGTGTTATCTCAGATCTGGTGACATCTAAATCAGCCCACTGCAGGTTTTTCCTTTCCATTGCTCTCTCTGTTCCATGAGTCCTGTCTGAAATATTTGGTCTTTACCTGCAGAATGAATTCATTTGTAACGTTATTGAAGAATGTTTCATATTTGGCAGGATCATCCATTCCTCCTTGCATACGCGTCCATTTCACGTCAGGGGTTGGGACACCTTTGACCACAGCTCTGAAAATGGCATTTTTACCTTTGAAAAGAGGCAAGAAATCAGTTATTTAAGACAGGCTTGAACATGAGGACACTCATGCCAGGCCCCTTATGTTATCAATAGAGTGATACCCAGAGTGAGCCATCTCTGTTGTTTTAGGCAGAAACATTCTTTGAAAACAATTACATCTTTTTGTTTTCTCTGTAAAAGATGCCTAAATTACCAGTTTAAGTTGCATTAAATGCCCAAATTACTGCAAGACATCTGCCATAATCTCCACTCTAACTCACTGGCTTTCAAAGAGATTACTTGAAAACTAACTTTAAAATTCACCACTGACACATACAGTCTCTGCCTGTGTTTTTATTGCACAGCCATGCTGATAGAGAAATCACATATCCAAGACAGCAATTTTTTGGTATCTTGGTCTGATTTTGAACTCCCTCGAAATTTGGGCAGGGCCAAAGAGCAAGCAGTTATTAGCTCAAGTCCAGGCTGCGCTACCTTTCCCCATGTCAATAATGTCAGGTTTCCCTGTATTCAATCATTAAAGGCCTTTAAAACGTGGTGTTAGCCTGCCAGACTTGACTGCTAACATCCTCTGATCATCTCTGAAATCAACAGCGCTATAGCAAGTTCAGCCTTGACTTGCTTCCGCCAACTTGTATGCATTGCTTGTACCACAGCCATGAAATGCCCAAATCCATTCTCATCACACACATATTCCCCTGCAAGTTCCCATCACTTTTCCATTCTTTCAGACTGGTCCTCTGTTGTGACCATGCTGGACAGGATGTTAAATAACAAAGGACTCACTGTGCTGGAGTCCCCTGTCTCTAGACATCAGTGAAGTTCATCTGTGAATAGTTGCAGCTCCTGGTCTCTTTTTCATTTGGATAAATTTGGATTTATTAGAAGGTGGGAACAAGAAAATATCCCTTCTGCACACTTAAGAAAACACATTCTTAACAGACAACACTGTACCACAACTGGGAGGACCCATGCAGGGTAGGATGTTTCCCCATGTACCCCCTACATGTCATCTTTCTGCAATATCTTTCTTGTCTGCTAGCCTGGCACCACCTTGCACTCCAAACACACCAGGCTCTGCTATTGAAAGAGGCACAGAAGGGAGAAAAGGATGGGGTTTACCTGTGAGCTCTCTCCTTCATCTCTGCTCCCCTAAGAATCTGAGTATGCTGCAACTGACCACAGAAATCTCCAACAGCTTTACCACTGCCTAGTACAACCCTTTTCTTTTTCTTCCAAAAGGCTTCAAAGACATAAGAAACATGATGAAACAACAAATCAGAGAAGTGACTCGTGTATAGGTAAGTGGGAGTGTCACAGGGGAATAGAAATGGAGATGAGTCATCCATGGATATAGCTCAGGGCAGAAACAATTACTATCTTTCTTTTGCAATAGTTGTGGTCTTCACGTGACCAACACTGTTAAAAATTCTCCCCAGAAAGTCTTGCAATATTTCCCACGCCCTTCTGCAGTCACCACCAAAAAACTTATTTGATGCAGCAAGCTCCTGCCAACCAATTCTTATCAAATGGCATCTTCCAACTTTTTCTGAGATTGCAGTACTATCTATTATTAAAGTCTGTTTCCAATTGATTATACCTTTGTCAAATTTTAGCCATTCTGGCTGCAATTTCCCATGCTTGCCATCTGTCACAGGACACAACTCCACAGCTAGGAGTATCAGCTAATCCATGCACTGAATGCAAAAAGGCAATGACAATATCATTAAAGACACTCATCATGCATCTGCATAGACACTGAATTCACTTTACACAGTGACCCACCTGAATGCCCTAACATTTTGTATATGAACCACAAGACGTACTGTAAATGAAGTAATTTGGAAAATTTAGACAGGGTGACTGACCACCGCCTTGGTTCATGCCTGAAACTTGTAGGTGGAAGGTGGAAGGTGGGGGATGAGGAGGAATGTACCACTAGAGGCCACTGTGCTCCTTCATAAAATCTCAATGGCTCGTGAAAATCAGCAGATGGGCGTGACAACATTGAAATCCAGGGTGCTAGAAACAGTTCAATCTTGTGAGGGAAGAGAAGCCACACGATCTCCTCAGGCTATCCCACTTCAGAAAAAAAAAAAAAAAAAGAAAAGAAGAAAAAAAAAGAAAAGAAAAAAAGAAAAAAAAAGAAGAAAAAAAAAGAAAGACTCTGCAAGTGCAGAGAGATTACTGGAAGTTTTCCCATTGATTTTAGGTCTCAGCTCATATGCTGCCTTCTCTATACTCTATGCAACATCCATATTGTTTCTTGAAGGAGAAGTACAGCCTAAATAACATCTGCAGTCAGCATATCTTACTTTAAAAAGCAGTTAATTTTAGTGCTGAATGCTCATAATACAAGTTAGTTCAATAGGAAGAAAGAATTATTTCAATCTTTTGCTGCAAAATACTTTGAGAGCTTCCTGCAGAATTCACAGGATTTGTTGTATACATTAGGAGCCAGATTTTGATTTTGCATACACTAGTGAAAACTCAGGAGACGTCTATCAGTACCGATGGAATTTTCATCAGTACAACAAAGACTTTGGCCACATAACACTTTTTTCTGGTCTAGTCAAATCTCTTTAGAAACTAGCTTGATTTAATTACAATAATTGTTTCATGTAGGTGAGACATGGAGTCAAGCCTCCAGGTCTGTGGCTCTTCAAGAACCTCACCTTCCTGCAATGTCAGAGTGACAGGTTTCCGCTCAAAGTCAGGTGTACTGCATCCATTTGGAATATCGTCTACAAACTGGGTGATAGTAACTCCTGGGACAGAAGATTTCTTGAAAGATTTTACTGGAAAGGCAAGGAAAAATACATTCAATTAAGATAACATGTTTGTCCTTTAGAAATAATCTCTCAATCTGCATTGTCTTTCTATAGAATAGTAACTGTTCCTACTCAGCTCCTCTTGGACTATAAAGGACCCACCCATTCTAGTACTGCAGGCTGTAAGTGTGTCCAAAGGCTGGAGCATTAAGGTCTGTGGTTTTGTGCTGACTTACTGCAAAGCTAGGGCCCAAGTGGGAAAATCTGCAACCAAGATCACAATCCAGGGCCACATCAGCTTACAGGTCTAGCGATTATTTGGATAGGGAATGCTTTACATCAGTTATTGTTCCAAATAACCCTTCAAAATCTGGCATGAGAAAGACACTATTGCAAAGGTCAGCAGACCCTGATGGGCCAGTTACTGGTATCCCTCCTTGTGGTGGTGAGAAACAGACAGATACCTAATTGCCAAATGAGAAAACTAAGTTGGGCTTATTCTCAGGGGTACCCCAGATAGTTTTCATAGCTGAATCTGTTCTCTCACCTGCCTGATGGCTTGTCATGATGCTTTGCTCAGCTGCCTATGGTCAGCACAAACAGACTACAGGTTCTCCTGTGAAAAAGACAAATCATTTAATTATTTACAGTTCACAAGGGAAATGACAGACCTTAATACTGCTCACTTTTATGATGCAGTTTGCCCTTCCTCATTTGCCACATCCTAGCAGCCAAGTTGAGAAAGGTCTGCCAATCAACAGATCATGACATGTCTTTCCAAAACACATCATGACACAGTTTTGAACCAACACAAACCAGGTATGAAAATGGCTAGCAGAGCTAAATGGAAGATGTACACATCTAACAGCATCCGTCTGTCACCTCTTCCATTTCCATGTCATCTGGCTTTCCTCCAAAGACCTCCTCTCGTGTTTCAGGCAAATATTACACCACATGGCACTCACGCGGTGAGTTCTGATGGATGGCAAGAGCAGTTGCTGAGAAGAAAGCCACAGAGATGGATGTCTAAACTGGGGCATGAAGCAGAAGCACATCCTGATCTAAATTAGCTTGTCTAAATTAGCAACAGACCTGAGAGCAGACTATAAGCTGCTACTTTAGAAGGAAATGGTGAAGTGTGAACTTGGCATTAACTAGTTATTGTTATAGATCACTCATGTGACCTTCTGCCAAAGGTGTCTCTTTCCCTGTATTTATAAATTGGGGAAATGTGTAATGTAACACATCACTATCTTGCAAGCAAACTGTGAAGGCAGATTCCTTGTCATATGAGAGATGCTCAAAAACTATAGAGTTACTGAAGCTCTGAAAGAGCAATTAGATTAGATTCCCATGTGGGATTAATGCTGTGTCTCTATTTACCCTCTGCACTCCTTCAGTCAACACGGAGTCACACAAGAACATGCAACTTTCAACAGTTTTAAAAGGCAGATGGACTTTGTCAGCACACCTATGATCTTAATTCTGTTCCCCATATCAGATATTCATCCAACCTAGTATTGCCACACTACACCTGATGAGAACTCTGGGTAGGACCCTGACATCTCCTTGTTATACATTTAGCTTGGAGTTGCATTATCTGTGTGACACTTGGTTTCAGCTAAGGGTAAAAGACAACTAAGCTAACAAAAATTATTTGTGCTGTATGTCCCATAGATAGGCCAAAGTGTAACTCACAGTACTTCTGAGTCAAATTCTGAACCAAAAGGATAAACTTTGTTTTTCCATTAATCAGCAGTTGCAAATAGGAACATAGACATCTCTCCACAACAAATCACTGGCTCCACTATTACCCTTAACACAAATCTTATTTTAGGGCTCTGCACACTACGCAAATCTCATAAATAATTGATTACTTGGAAAATCATTCTGTGAGCCTCACTGACTTCAGTGGAAATGCATGTGAACCAAGAGAAATGGGAAATGATACATGGGACTGTGCGAATGACAGCCAAGTCCTCTCTTTCTATCACCTCCCCAGTCCGGTATGGGTGACTTTTGTTGCTATCCACCAAAACAAGAGTTTTACATTTCAGTGTTCCAGCTTTTGTGTGTTGAAATTTTGGCATATCACATAGTTACTTCTGTAAACCATTGGTAGATGTTTTAAAAATTGCAAATGAAGGGAATGAAAAGACACAAAACTGAAATGAAAATAAGATGATTCCAGGGCACCCTGCCCTGCACCGGGCAGGGCATTGCCGAGCAAATGGCAGAGATTTTTGGAGACTCTTGATCATCCTCTTCTGATGGACTTAATTTGTCCTCCAAAGTACTGAACCGTATTAATAGCAAACATTATAATCCCCTATTGCATTTTGCAGTCTTGTATCTTCCTAAACATGTCACCACTCCTGGAGCTGAAATGTCTAATGCTTACAACTTTCAACAAACATTATTACTTGACATTAGCTTGCAGCAGTATTCCCCTAATTTACTCACATTTATTCATTGCTACTCCCAACTTCTTCCCTCCACACTAGGCAATATTGATAAGCATCTACAGTGAAACATGAATATGGTCCAAATTCTCAGGTCCAAAACCATCAAGAAATTTATTATCGTCTTATGTTACCAAATGCATCATGTCAGACAGTTGTTCTCAGTCCAGTGTGACTGTGGATATATGTTAACATAATTATAACCTATTGAGAGATGGTTACATTCAAATCTAGTTTAAAAAAAAAATACTGACAATATTTATATAGGTAGTAGTAAACACCATGTATGCATCCTCTCAATGTACAAGATGCACTATGCGCACCATGCGCAAACTGCAGACTTTACAGGGCCTTAAATATTTCAGAAATTCACTTGGATTAAAGATAAGCTGCTGTGAGTCCTTAAACTCCTGTGAATTCTTGCCTTCTGAAGAGTGAGACAGAAGCATGTTAATGCCACACATTGATTGCACAGTTAAAATAACAGTGCCAGGATATGCAAGAGAACATTCCTTCAGCATAATTAATCCAACCACATCGCATTTTCTAGTGTCTTCTGTGTTAAATGAGGACCAGAAAATAATATACCAGCTGGTACAGAGTCATTCAGACCCTGCCCTGCTTACTTTTAAAATTTCTACTCCCTTGTTACATGAATAACCATGTTTTTGCTTTGACTTCAGTTCAATCCTAGAAAAAGAAATCAGATTTTTGAAAAGAAAGACAGCAAAAGCCTTCCAAAAATTATCATATTGTAATTCATATCTCCACTCACATCTGCTTGAAACATAGGTGTCCATACTAAGATGATCACTGAGATTGTTATTTATTCCACTGAGGCAGACAAATACTTCCAAAAGACAATCTACCCCTCCCTAGATGAAATGCTGTTGACCAACATCCCCAGCACAACAGGGCTAACACTGGAAGTAGCTCAACACTCACTCCTCTGAAAAACACATCATTGTCATGCATTAGCCTTGTTGGGGTAACCAAGACTTGGCTATTTCTCATCCCAGGCAGAAGTCTGCCTGCTTTTCAGCTGCGGAGACATCCCCTTTGGAGATAGTAGCAAAGCTTCCACTGCTTTGAAAGCAGAGCAGAAGCAAGTCCTTGACTACTGACAATATTTTTAATCTACCTAAATAAACCAGGTAGCCTGATGGGATGTGAGGTCTGCCCTTCATCTTGTCTATCCATCAGCGTGTCTGGATGAGACAGAGTAAGAGCCCATTCCCTTTTGCAGTCTGACTGGTCACTAGTGATATGGCTGTAAATCAGCTAAGTGAATAAGCAAAACATTTGGGAGTCACAGGATTTGGAGGTACTAGCGGTGTTGCAAGTATTTATTTATGAGGTTCAGACAGTTGAACACACAGACAAGATGTGACATAATTGCTGGCAGAGACTAGTGAGCAAAATTAGCCAAACTTGTACAGAAGTGACAGGCAGTGAGTGGTTCATACAGAGGTGATGGGTCCAGAGGCATGGGATGTACCACAGACATTGACACAAGCACAGTAAATGTGGAGTACAAAGCCATTAACATAGACCACAGTAGAAGACTTGAATCATCGTTATAATAAATTAATCAGCAACAGATGCAGCATTCTATTTGTCTTTGTAATTCATAAAAATCAGGACAGTCCCCACGCAGCAAATGTTCTAAACAAAATACCAAATTGTTGTGTGCTCAGTCTCAAATTCTAGCTGTGCTTTACACCAGAGGACTGAGATACTGAGAAGAAAGATTTTCCACCTAAAATTTCTCTTTTGGGTGGGCTTTCTTTGTTTATTTGTTAACTTTAAGTAATATTTTGAGCTTGAGTCTTCCCATTTCGGAAGCTTTTTAAAGGAAAATCTCAAAGACTTTTGTTAGAACCACAGAACTGAAGGCCAGCAACTGCAGCAGTGCAACTTCATGAAAACTTCTGAGCAGGTCACAGAGGGGGAACGTCACAAGCACTCCAGTGATGAATGGAGGTCTTGTGTAGAGTGGGGACGAATGCCCAAGGATCAGATTTTGTGTGACTTATCCCTTTGGTAAATCTATACTTGACTTGATCTTCTCTTCTGCCTCAGGGATTATGAATATAACATAAGTGATTGCTCATACTGTCCACAATTTACGTATGCATACACCAGATACTTTATACCTATTTATTTATTAAAGCAGCGTGGACACAAAATGCCAAAAGGAGACACACACCATCTGTATTTTCTAAGTGAATGAAAGCAATTAAGTCCTAACAGCAGTGAACAAGACCATGAATTCATGTCAGTTTGGTGAAGCAGGTAAGGGGTGACAACATGAGGACAGGTCAGTGTGTTCCTTTTGATGTCCACAACATACCCATTAATACTTCCATAACATAGACATGCATTTTCATACAGGCAATAAATTTACAGCAAATATCACAGAGCAAATACAACAGAGTTTTACTAAATGTCCAGAGAAAAAAAACAACATATCCCTACTTGTTTTCCCAAGAAACAATGCCTCCAAGACAACTAACATTAGAAACCATAGTGTACCTGTGCTACAAGTCCCATGTTAGCTCCATGGGACAGTTAGGGCAGATCTTCAACAGCCTGCCATCTTACCAGGGAAATCAGTGTATGCTATAGGAGACCGCTCCTCCCAGAGCATTTACAATTTTCAGACCTAATGCAACACAGAGCAATGTCTACCGTGACAGTGAAGGTGACACTTTATACTCCCAGCTCTGTATCATGCCCACACAAATCTCAGTGGTGACATGACCAAACTCACTACCTTACAGGTTGAGGTTCTGAGGAGATGATCCTGCTCGATGTCAATACTGAGTCTCCCAGGACCACGGTGTCTTTGTCTGTTGACTCAAACCACAGCGCTCTTCATAGCTGTTCAACAGGTCTCTTGGTCACAGAAATTAGCAATCTGTATGAAGGAAGCCATGCCCCTAATTAGTCTATTTTAACTGTCACTAAGTGGCAAAAGAAATTACAAATTCTTGTCCCCCTCACACGTAGCTTCTAGGTGAGTGGAGACATCTGTGCTCAATAGCTGCCTAGCCAGGGTGTCTCTATACTGTGCTGCATGCAGTTTTAGGGAGCTCATTATACACCCATGCTTCCCACAGCACCAGGGGAGGTGCAGTTGAACCCAGTGCCTTTGGCAAGCCTCAAACAAGGCAGTGGGCCAACTTGGTCAGATGTGACCATCAGTCAAGGCAATGCTGGATTTCCAAGTGTCAAGACTTTGTGCCTCAAAGAAGAACAAACATTTGTGCAGATCAATGGCTTTTCCAAGGAAGGGACAAGCTGTACATCCAAGTTTTGTAGGACACACCAGTAGACTGGATCTCAGAGGCCACGAGTCCTTAGGATATCTCATAATTCCTTAGCAGAGAAGTAAAACCGGTGGATTATTGCATTTGTGTATGGGGCAACCATGCCTGGGCTTGACCTTCATAAGTAGAGTCTTTCAGTCTGTGCTGTTCTCAGAGGTCTGAAAGAAATCCAGTTCCTCCTAGAACAGCTTCACTGCTACAGCTAAAACAGACATCTCAATTTGCAGTCTTTCCTTCCAGCACAGCCACAGGCTGATCCCTGTTCCCATGAGCAGCAACAGGGCCACTTATTTCCATGGACAGGTTTACCCTAGAAGTACAAGTGCAGCATATTGTGCCCCAAAATCTTTTGCTTCCAGTCTGCCCTTGCAACTTGGAAACCTCCACTCCTCTACTCAGAAAGCTCATTTAGAAGCAAAGATACCTCTGTTTAGTTCCTGCTGTTCACAGAGATGGCCAGTCTGGGACCGAATGCTATCTTCTCCCAGCAGCACTACATGCAGGCAACAAAGCCCTCCCATCCTGGGAGTCTACTTTCATTCACTTCTGGCTGAGAGCATGCAATCTTTTTTTTTCCTTTGCCTTGTGTGTCATATATTCATATTAAATCCTCATGTTCAACTCTGAGATGAAGGGCTGGCTCCAGAAGTGGGAAATGGAAATATTTTTATCATGGTCACCATGGTTCACGTGATGTCTGGGCTGACTGAACCATAACAAGGTTTCCCTCTTGTTTCCAATCAGGAGATTAGAGTTCTAAAATCTGTGGTTAATGGGGAACGGAACATACAGCAAAAACTTTGTCCTATAGTTAAGATTCACGTCAGAGAGGACAAAGACAGAAGAACCATGAAAAGCACCATTTCCGCTAGTCTTAGAAAGATGATCTTTCAGTGGAAAAGACACTGGTGGTAGCAGTATGATCCGTCGGCTGTTCTGATCCAGATATCAAAAACTTCTCCTTTGCAGGGCTGGGGATCACCATTTTAATGAACAATTTAAAAGATAAATGTGAAAATGAAATTCTGGAGTAATTTTCCTCATTCCTTCTTTCCTTTTGACAGTTATTGCTGGTATATGCTTCCCAGTTCATAGAGAAAACAATGACAACAGAGGAAAATGTGATTGTTCAAACTGACGCTTGGGCTAAGATCATTCAGTTCTACATCCCGCGTTACATTTGCAATGATGTAAAAGTAGAAGCAATTCCAAAGTCAGATATAAACAATTTGAAAGTTAACAAACCAAGAAAATAAGACAAGGATTTTCCATCTGCTGCTGGAAAATCCTCTCACTCAGTAGCAGACAGTGTTTTCTAGCAGTGTCCTAGTGGGTTTCCCACAGCCCCTTCCTCCACCTATTTTGGCCAATGATCATCCCAAGGATGCTTGCTTAGACATTAGTCTTACTGGTCCAGGGCAGCAGTTACGTTACTTTGTTGATCAGATGCTGTAGCCTTAACATTAAGTACCTTTAATAAAACCAGTTGCTACACAAGTCTCTAAAGACAGTAACACTTCATGTAAGCCATGGGAATGCTCCCAGAGGAAGCATTTGTCAGCTTCTACTGAAACCTGAATTCAGCTCTCATCAACTGCAGCAAGATCCTTCCACTTAGCAGAGTTAGCCCAACCAAAATACCTGAGCTATCCAGAGCCACAAGGCTTACTGCTGTTCCCATTCCCATGTATGCTCCCTTTCCAGTGATTTGCTCCCCACTGAAAAGTGCACTGCTGATGATAGTTTCAAATCTCATTTAGCTGTTGGGGTCTGCTTGAACAACTGAGGAATTCCTAATTAGATAGACAGTTGGGTCTAGCAAGTACCAGGAGAGCCACAATTCTGCTTGGTCCACTGAACCTGGACCTGATAGGGCTTTGCCTTATTTGGAGCCCTAGTTTTACATTTTTTGGGGGCAGGAAGGAATGGAGACCTCTCCTACAGATGGACTGATAACTTAAAACCATCTGTGACAGAGCAAACTCCTCCAGGAGACTGACCTTCTTCCATTTCACAGCTTGGTTTCCACCCGCCCACCCAAAACTCCTGTTAACCCCTGCATGCCAGTAGATAAGCTACCACATACCACTGAAAACCTGCAAAATGTCATCATGAAGCCTGGTGCATTCAGCAGCGGTCACCGCTTTCAGTGCAAAGGGGGCACGTTTTTCCCTGGAAGCAAGTTCATTCCCCTAATGAAGGTCAGTGAAGAAGTGTCAAGGGGCAACAGCTGCAGGACAGTTATTTCAGGACTGAATTTAAAAGTGCATTTTATCTGGAAATGAGACTTTTCTAATCTTCTGTTTTCCCTGTAATTCCTTTCTTCTTCAGTATATCAGTATGAAGTCTACCCCTTCTGACCAGTGACAATTGGCACAACTCTTCCTATAGACTGTTGGTGTCCACTGTATGGCTCAGACAGAGCAAGAAGTGAAGAAACGAAGACCTGGTAGGTCCAAAAAGCTGACTGGATTTTCCAGTTCATGAACAGATGACCAAGGTCAAAAGCTAGTCTCACACTTGAGTCACTTGGCCAAGCCACACCATTCCCCTGCAGCATGGGTGTCTGGTCAGTCACTGCGCTGAAGGTCAAGGCGATGTCAGGGAGGCTTTTGGGCAGAAATATTCAGAGATATGTAATGGGCCAAGATATCCAAGCTCAGTAGTCAGGTTCAAAGTCTACTTTGACATAATAGCAATGAGAACCCCATAAACGCTATACAAGAAAAGCAAAAAAGTTGCATTCATTTAAGGATGAGCAAGGGCATGGAAAATGGAATAAAGGTCCAAATTCAGTGAAGACTACAAGCCACCTGCAGCCCTAGAACCACGCAACATACTATATCAAATCAGGTGAGTCTGACAGTACTGATCTTGCTGATCATGTATAAGTAAAGGGACATTCTTTTGTTCAGATCAGGCCATGGACCAGGTGGGTCACAGAACGGCATTTTGTTTTTACCAGGAGAATGCCCTGCATCAGAATGAGGAAGTCACACCGTGCATGCGGGTGCCCCAAATTAGTCTTCTGGACTCATAATATTTGATTTTAAATAAATGTGATGTACCGAGTATTGAGTACTCACAGCTCCCTCTGATTTCAGTGGAAGATGCCGATGCTCAGCCCAGTCCCTCAACACCAGATCATCCATGTTGTACACTCCAGAAGAAATTTAAGGGACTATTTTTAAGGCTCAAAGCCTTGGTTATTTTACCTCCTACACCCAAGATGCCAGTCTGCCCCTTTGTCACCAGCAAGCTAAGGTCTGTCATCACTGTTCACACAGAGCCATGATTAGACCCACTGCAGTTAGGTGGACTTTCACATGCTGAGATGCAACTCAGCATAAGGAAAAGATTAGAATCAAGGTAACGAATTCAAGAAGCAGCAGTGCTCTGCTTTCACACTACAGATTAGCTCCCTTCTTCCCACGGTATACAGAATTCCTTCTATTCCCTTGTTCAGGACTGATTTAATCTGTTTGCATCCACAACTGACTGGAGGGGTTTGCTGGCACAATCTATAATTTAGATGGAGCCTGGCTGCCTATAAACCTGACATTCCTACTTTCCCCTTGTGATAGCTGCTCTCACGACTATCTTTCTTGCATGCTCCAACACCTGGGCTGGCCACTGTTGGAATTTACTTACCCTTTTCCATTCAGAAAAACAAAATAGTGGGCAACAGATGCTTAATATAGACTCAGTGAAGATGCAATTAAGCATCAACATATTACCAGACGTATCACCCCATCAGTACTTTTTACCCCTCCTTAAGACACTGAAGAAAACATTTTAACCCATCATGTGCTTTAATGAATGTAAAGAGTAAGGCATGCCTGCATTGCTTTCATTTGACCCAGTATGGCCATTGGACTTTACCAAATGTCTTCTTCTCCAGCTAAAATTAACTATGTATGTTTGAACCACTTTGCATATGCCACCTCTTGGGCATGCAGACAGTTAATAAAGCTCACTGTGTGCAGTAAAAAAAAAAGTAAATAAATTGTGCTATTCAGATGCCACAAGGAATTCGAGTTATAAGGCTTTTTCTCATTTCCTCCACCCTTCAAACTAGAGCACTTTACAAATACCCCAGGTCCTGATTTATTTATTTGTTTCCCCAACCTGCCAGTGGCAACAGATGAAAAAAGCCCAGTACTCGCATGACGAGCTATTTTAATATTTCATGCCCTAATGTGCCAGGAAGCTTGACACTGAAACAAATGGTAAGAAAATCTCTCTGAAACTCCAAGAGGCCACAACATGCGCCACCTTCCCACTTTCTTTGCAGGACGCCTGAACATTATTTTCAACATTGTTCTAGTACTGCCCTGCCTGACCTGTGCCTGCACAAGTTAGTGTCTGGCACATACAAAGGTGCCAGAAGACTCTGGTTGCTGGGAATGCTGTCCTGTTCCTTCTGAGGGTTGTCCTCTGTCAAACTCTCTCTTTATCCAGCACTAAAATATTGGAATAAAATAAGTGTCATCCAGAGGCAGAAAATTATGCTAGCATCCAATGGAGAAGTAACCAAAATAGAAACAATCATGATGGAAAGAGAAGGCATCTCTCCCCTTTCAGCCCTACTTGCTCCAGGAATCCTGCAGTTTCACAAAAGGGTCGCAGTGCTCCCCTTTCTGCAGGCATGAAACTAGCAGGGTCTATCACACCCCATCGGTCACTTTTTCTGCCTTGTGAAGGTGATCAAGAGGAGCTCAAACACACCTTAGCTCACAGTAAACACAGCTACTTTATCCGAAACAGGTACAAAGCACCCACCTGTGTGTGCCACCACAGAGGTCTTCCACCCTGAGTGCTGTCAAAGCTGCACCACACCCGAGTCCTTTCTGCAGTCAGTGCTCAGCTATGGGATCAGTACTGGGTCCCTAGGATCCTTCTCAGCTGCTCCCTCTGTCTCGCCTTCTGCCTCCCCTTCTCTCACACTTAATCTCTCTCTCGCCCTCTCCCTCTGGTAGGTGAAGCCTGTCACAGGGCTGTTAGCCTGCGAGACATCCAGATGATTTTTTTTTTATGGGAACCCGATGCACCTGCCTCCTATTCATTATTATTTCAGTCCATACCAGTAATGGTGCTGGACAAATTTGAGATGAACATGATTCTTCAACATTTCACAAGTCAGTTGGAGTGGTACTTTTTTTGCAGATTGTGTTTCCTCTTCACAGTGACTCATTAAAAACTCTGATACAAGTGAATGGCTCTGGATGTTTTAAAGTAAACTGCAGTTTAATTGGTTTGACACCAATCTCAAGAATAACTAGGGTTACTAACTGATCAGATAAATAGAACTTCAGTTAGAAGTGAGTGGCCAAGCATATTTAAAGATGAGGTTTCTCCAAATACACTCCTTTTTAAAATAACTCTTTGAAGAGTTAGTATTAGGAATATAAGAGATGGTGAGGGCACTTCACAACACCAGCTCACAGTGCTAATGTGAATTTATTAGCACACAGTTGAAAAGCATGAGCCTGCACTCCAGTTACATGGCTGAGAGCAGCCTCTGTTACCTACATAGCTTTGTACACCCCTTGGAATAAAAGGTACCTCAGAAGCATTACCAGCTGATTAGGAGCCATTAGGTCAGGCTGGAAATGGAGATCAGATGCACCTACAGACTAGGTTCTGCTTATCAGTAAAGGCTTCCTCTGCTAGGAGACATTTATCCAGTTGCCTGGAGCTGATCTAGATAAATCTTGAGAGAAACAAGACAAAGTCCTAAAATAAAAGAGCCTAAGGCAGGGGATGAAGAGGCTTACAGACACAGTTTCCTCAGCTTGCAGAGGGTAGTGGGCACCCATGGATGACCGAAAGCTCTCCTTGCTCCCACCCCTTCCCTGGTCTGCCGGTTACAGACATTTCTGTTATTTCATTGCCCGTGTTGCTCACTACAGGGATAGTCACACCTTGGGTGATAATGTCAGTCATATTCAGTAATTTCAAAGGCAACCCCATGCAATACTATGAGGGAGGGCAAACATGAGCACATCAATGCTTATAAAAAACAGATGGATAAAGTTCAGCAGCTTGTCCTCTTCAAGGAATAAAATGTGCTTGTGGGATAGGCTGTACACAAAGCACTTCAAGTGCTGAAAGGTGGGCAAACTCCACAGCCCCAACGTTGCAACCTGGCCTGGAATCATGCCACCTAGTCCAGCGCCATCCAACAGGAGAGGCAAAAATCTAAATCAGACATCATTTTCAAAGGTTTTGCTTCTTACCACTTGAAAGTAATCCCACACACACCAGGCAATGGGCCTACTGCCCCCCTGCATAAAACTATGCCTCCAGTGCACCAAGCCTGGGTAAGCAATTCATTGTAAAGAATGCACAGCAAGAGGTATGAAGATGAACTAGCAGGAGGACAGCAGGTTTGCCTGTACTTTTATGTACTTCCCAAGAAATCAGACAACCCAAGCGGGGTTACTGTTCCCTAACTCTTACTTTAGATTAATCAGTTTTTTGAGTTCAGATTCTCAATCCCTTGACGTCACAGTGGCCATCTGAAATCTACTGAGGATTTCCTACCTTGCCCCTCAATAGCTAAGCATCCTTCCTGTTGATGATAGAGCTTGAGCTGTTGCACTATCAGCTCAGGTTATACTGTAACAGATTTAAGCCATAAAGTGCAGGTGGCATCCCGAAGAATCACATTTACACACCTTTATACACATTTACAGTCACCAAAACATAGAAGGTCCCATTTAATGTTGTAGAAGAGCAAAAACATCTTCTGCCTCAAAAAGCAGAGAAGTACTAACAACCCAGGAGATGCTAAAATCAGTCTGATTGATAGACTTCAAAATATTTTCCAGTTACCAGACCTCCGAAACCCAAAGGGCAGCCTTATGTAATGTGCTTTACTTAGCAATCCTCTGACACCTCCCTTTCCAATAACCCACCTCAATGATTTGTAAGCCTGGGTATTCCCTTCCCTTTGACAGCCCTCATAAAGATTATTTCATATCAGACATGAGAGGACTCTACTGGAAATCCACCAAATACTACATCTGAGCTAACCTGAGGATGTCAGATTCCAATTCTAATTTCATCCCAAATTAGCAAGTGGTTATTGTTTGTCTCAAAATTGCATTTGTCAGGAATGAATATTCTTTGCCAAAATAAGCCATTCAGATTTATTTATGACATAGATGGATTTTGTTACTCTCCTACAGAGTATTATCCTAAAACAGTCAGCCAGCCCTGGCCCTCTCCTCTTTCACGTTTGCAACCCAGTCATTAAATTGTCTGTTAGGAGTTGTACTGAGGGCACAAAAACCTTCTCTCTTCTACATTAAATGAGGATAAAACACAGAAATGAACTACTGTTGCATTAAGTCTGAGAACCCTGAACCTTTGCTGTGACAGACTAAGAATACAATCCACTTTGTGCTCCTCTCAAGCTTTATGCTCAAGAAGCATGAAGTCTCAAGGAAGTGGACATGGGCACCAGAGACAGTTGTATAAATTGTCACATCTCAGCCAGTTTTCAGGCTCCCAGCATGTAGTCTTCACCAGAGGGTCCTACAGTAAGGCACTATAACGCTGCTTCAGATCCAAAGCACAGGCTCCACACCAAACCAGGATGCAGCCTGGTGGCAAAGCACCTCTCTGAGGAGCCAAAGATCTGTTTTGATCATGTTTGCCATCTCTCTAGCATCCAGCCAGAATGATACATCACAGTCCCTTCAGGCACCTGAGCCTGTACAATTCACTATTGCCTTCAAAGGCCACAATGCTTCAGTAATCACTGGAAGTCTTGCCTGTGGTGAGGCTGATGTCAAGTAGCTAGATTCTGTGGAGAATCAACCCATTAGCTGAATGACCTACCCAATAGCCAGGAGCTCAGTGTACGCACGCGGGCATGAAGTGGAGGGTATGGTTCAAAGACAGAAACTCTACCAGGTAAAGTGTGGGGATCCCCTTCATTACCCACTCCAAATTCCCCTCTTAGTTGTCCTACAGCCTTCTGCCAAAGGGGCAGTGAACACCTGTGAGGCAGAGAAGACAAGTTACTGAAGCATCCAAAAGCACTCAGAGCCTTCCAGGGGGTTCAGCTACAAGACAAACTAAGGGCCATGGCCACTAGAGCTTCTTTTCCAACTACTGCAAGTCCCTTTCCCCCACCCCTCAGCCACCCACACCCACCAGATCAATAATTGCATCTTCAGAATAGCAGCAGGAGGACATGAGAATGTTCCAGGTATTCAGTCATACAAAAAAAGATGGGCCAAAACCTAAGCAGCAGGGATAACCAAACTAGGTTTCTGATTCACCTCTTCCAGCCTCCTTTAAATGTGTGCCAATAATGTGACAATAATATGTGCCAAAGGAGAGTCAGTAGAGCTCACCTGACCCAGTACCACTAACATAGAGGAGCCTGCCCTTGTAAGCTCTGGTTGCTATCTGGGTAACCTGACCTCCTGCCTGCGAGCACAAAACAGGCCAGATGACACTAAACGAGACGGTAAGTGCCCAGCCTACAAATGCCTTCTTGGGTCCAGGCCCAAAGCAGGTCTGATATCACCCTGTCACTCTGTCTTGGCTGACAGTTGGAGGGTTCTTGATGGTATTGTGAGGGCTTTTACTGCATCATGAAGGCAGCTGAGCTTTTTGCCCCCAAACACCCCGTAGCAGCCAGTTCCCTCACTCATTCTCCCATGTGATAGTGACCCAATGTGTGACAGACACAGGCCTTTACTGCTCACTACCAGCCACAAGGCTGTTCCCGATGGAACAGGCAGCCCCAGCAGAGGCAGGGCCACCTTACTGACCAGGTGCACTCACCCAGCACCTGATGTGGATGAGACAGACGCAATGGCAATAGTCTCCATCAACAGTCCCATGATCTTCAAAGGCAAGGTAAACAGTCAAGTCCAAGGTCAACCTGGGAAATCTAAACAACAATTCAGAAACCAGCCTGAAAACAGGTGCAACTACAGCAAAGCACAGGAAGGGGATAAAGGCCCAGGCCTGAGTTTAAGTAGAGGTCCTGGGCCATGGGCAGAAGGTGTGGGAAGTAGTTCCATGTGAAGTTACTCAGGGCAATTAAGGCCTATTAGTGCCCTCACAGCTCTGTCCCTGGATTTAAGGAGAACTTCATTTCTGTGACACACCAGCTCACCCAAGCTCTGCAACCAACAGGGGCTCTCAGCATCATGCTTCAAATTCAGCTCCCCCTCCCACCCTGCCTTCCCTAAATCCTCCTGCTCTGCAGGTGGTTCTGTTCTCCTGCTGATTTCCAGGCCCAGATGACCTCTCTATCCCCTCTGCGTGTCTGTGCCCTCATTAGCACTCATCTGCCCTACATGCCCTCCGTGTTCATGACTGAAGGGAATGGTGGGAGCAGAGTCACGGGAAGAGGCAGGTAGCAAGCAGAAAAGGCACTGAGCAATAGATAGGCAGTTGAGTACAGGGAGGTTTGCCTCCCCTTCCTCTCACTCCCCAGCATAGGACAGGAAAAATTGTACTATTTCACAAATGTACCATTCACTGCTTTGGAACTAAAGAGGAAAGCCCATTTTTGTTGGGAGTTTCTGTTGTTCTGAGATTTCCAAACTGATATGTTGCTCCCTTCCACGCTCCCTCAGTCTCTAGAATAAATCTATGCAATCCCATTGTCTTAACCTTTAAAAAATATTGCAAGACTTTTCACAAGGAATTTAATTTGATTCCTGTGCCATTTCATCCCTCGAGCATATGCAGTGGATTGATCAATGCTGTCTAGCACAACAGCCTTCATCAGGTTCATCCCTGGAGGTGCAACTACTGCCTTGCTTTTCACACTAATGCTGACTTTCTAAAAAGCATCACAGACAGTAATCTTTCTGTTTAGGATCAAAACTGCAACTAGCTCTTGTGGGAAGATCTCAACAGTCTTCAGCAAAGTAGTTCCTTGCTAGGGCATGTTCAATTCATTGTGCTGTGAAGGTATATCAGCTGTGAACCCAACCACAGGGGTCCCCTTTTGCCAGTTATTTCACTGACTCAGGGATGAGACAAGAGCAGAACTGGAGATACCTAGTAAAGAGCACCAAAGAAAGTCTGTAGGTCAGACTGCCGTGTGGCCTAGCCCTGGCCGTGTTAGATGATGAAGTCACTGCCAGTACTTCAATGCTCCTGAAGACACAAAACTTCATTTTTCAAGTCATTTCAGTTTGAAGTGTCCAGACCTGACTAATAGGTACTGAGTACCTGGAGCCTTCCCTAATGTCACTGGGGTCACCTAGTTGCGCATGTCTTCGTGCCCACATGCTGGGAAGACCACTGGTATATAAGCACCTTGGTCCTTGTGGGTATGTCCATATATGAGTCTGAGTGAATGAGAACACTGTTTTAAAATAAAATCAACTTCCCCTCCTTTAATGTCTCACAGCAAGTTCTGTCACCTCATTGCAACATTATTGCCTACAACGCAGCTAAGTCTGCAACTGCCTGGGAAAGGCAGAGCCTCTGAGTAAGATCTGGATGGTGATACTGTACCTTGAAGCCCAGTTTACAACCTGGTCTCTGACAGTCTCCAGGAGCTACTTTTTATGTGCTGCCTTTGGTAACATAGTCGTACGTGCTCTGTATTTTCAACCACCAAGCACGTTCTGTCTGCTTGCAGTTAGGCAGACAGGCAGGCTCCTGTCTGAAGGGTAGAGGGACATAGTGAACAGGTCACTTTTCAAGGCAGATGGATGGATAGATGCATCATTGAAATGGGAAGGATAATGTCAGGGGTGCTGATACATCATGACCAGACTAGGAGAAGGGAGGAAAGGAGGAGTGAGTGTCAGAGACAGATCCTGTGTCACAACGCGTGATGGATGAGGGAGCACCATTTTCTGGGAAGGGCGGCTGGGACAGACAATACCAGTGCCAGGAGCTGAGCAGGAGGAAACAAGACCCACACAAAGGCCCTGATTAACCCTGCATTTAGACAGAACTGGTCTGTTGCTCTGAGGCAAACTGAACGGCAAGCAAATTGCTTGCAGTTTGGGCCTTTACAAAGTCCAGCATGTCCTTGTCAATCTCTTTGACAGATTGAGAGTCCCAGGTGGTTCAGAGCTGTCTATGACCATGACAGTGAATGGGTCGTCCTCTCAGCCATTCATGTGCTTTTCAGCTTCATTCAGCTTATTTTTCAGGCATATCTCGTTTTACACTCACTACTTACTCCTCTCTTTTCACCCAGCGAGTGTGTCTACTTTGAAGGGGTTTTAACCAGAGCAAAGGTATTATCCCTCCCACAGTGACCGTACAGGGGCAGAGCTGTCTATGCAGCCCATGGTGGAGGAGAGAAGGGGAAAAACCTCACACGTTTATCATCTGAGATGGCTGGCCTGTATTCCTCAGTGTCACTACAATTTTGGACTCCCTCTGGTTCCTCAGGGCCAGCTGGGTCAGGCTGACAATTTCCCAGTCCTTGCTGGGAAGAGGAATGCACAAGTGAGATGCTCCTGTTGGCCATCCTTACCATTCCTTTCATGGCAATATTAAGGAACTTGTGACCCACTCTAAACGTGCAGCACCAGCAGACTGGGAGGCTGCTGATGCAGGAGGGTCAATCTAGCACAGAGAACAAGACTTGTAGCAGCCCAGGAAGATGCAGAGAAAAACTATGAAGAGCTCTAAAACGCAGGGAGCAATCAAGTAAACTGTTGCTTCTGACCTTCTGCAAGAATATGAAGACAAAATTTCAGGGCTTTGTGTTTATTAAGACTCCACGCCCATCTTTCAAAGTATAATTTTAGTTCTCTGTCCCACACATCTACACTAAAATTTCAGCTTTTTCTTCCTGGAGTAGTATTTTCCTATCTATCCATCATCTTCTAAGAGGCTTTCTCATATTCCAGGTGCCTTTCTTTTCCTGCCACACAAACCCATAACACTTTTCCCTGTCCTCTCTCTTTATTTATCCTGTTGGACAATTTGTATCTTCTTTGTAGCTTATGAACTTACATCTCATTGATAAGAACATTGAGATCTGCAGTTTGTCTTTGGAAAGGTTTTGGCCTCCTTCCTGACTCTCTAGGTATGTCTGCAAAAATAGAACATGCACATTGCTGACTTATGACCATATCCTTGAGAAATAAACTTCCTTAAACAACAAGCCACAGCCGTCTGAGACAGAAGCCAAGATACACTGGCCTTGCCTCATGCCACAAAGGTCAACAGACCCAAACTGCCAGATCAGACAGGAGGACAGAATGCCAGAAGCAAAGGACATATAAATCTAATGACTGTCAGCTTAACTATGTCAGCTGATTTCTGAGCTCAACCAGAGGGTGAAAGAAGGATGGTCCCAGTTTACCTTTATATGTCTCAATGAATTGAGGCCTCTTTCAAACACAAGTAGTTACAGCAGTTCTTTAAATGTTTCACCCAGGAAATGTTCTTTAACACTCAGCTATATAGTGTATCAGGCAAGCCATCTACAGGTCCTAGGAAGCCAGTCACACTGACTTGGTCAGAAGGTGAGAGGAAAGCTGTGAGACCACAGAGCAGCTGAGGCCTGTAGTGCTCTCTGCTGTATTTATTAAAAAGGATTTATTATATGCCACATCACATTGTCCTAAGCATTGTTTCCAGAGATGCAAGGTCACAGCACTCATACAAGACTCAGGTACAAGCAAAGGACTGGTGAACCCAAAAGTCACCTAACCTGGCAGTAGCAAGGTTAGTAGAAACCTGATTGCTGCAGCTGGGTCACTAATGGTCACTGAATCACAGAGGTGTCAGTGAAAGAGGGCTCTGGAGGTCCCCAGTCCAACCTCCCACTCAGGGCAGGACTATCTTGAACACCAGATCAGAGCAGCCATGGCTTTTCCACTGAGCCTTAACAACCCCATACTCCCCCCAGGGACAGAGGTTCCCCCCTCTCTGATGACTTGTCCCAGGCCTGCACCAGCTTCCTGGAGTTTTTTCCTAGTGCCTAATCTGAACCTCCTGAGCTGCAACTTGTGGCCATTGCCCATTATAATTTAGCACTACCAAGAAGTGTTTGATCCTATCACCTTTGTGACCACCCCTTTGCTCTGCTGGCCACATGCCTTCCGATTTAGCCCAGGGTGCAGTTAGCTTTACGATGAGCACACATAGCTGGTTCATATTCAACTTGGCATCCACCATAACATCTGTGTCCTTTCCTAAAGGACCCCAGGTCCTTTACCAGGCTGCTTGTTGTAGCAGCATGTTGTCTCTGCAGATACTCAGCTACATAATTCAAAACAGATCTGAGGAATGACAAGTTGGGGACTGGACAGAAAAGCCACTCACACAGGAGGACATTGCCTCAGCCCTTTCCCCTTGGAGACATGAGGATTTTGCCTTGCAGAACAGCCCTGCAGGACTCAGGATCCACTGTCTTGGGGATGGAAGCAGAGGTTGGGGGCTGCAATCATGAGCCCCCATTGGAAGGGACATGTGATGGTGCTACCAAATGGCAGCTAAGACAGGAAGGAGCAATACAACATTGCAGACGGTGTGAAAACTGCAAGAGATCTCAGGAAAGGCCTCACAGAGAAAGTCTCACAGTGCTCCTTAGGACAGTCTTTGGGATCCAAAAGCAGTGAACAGAAAGGTGTCAGTAAAGGATAAGGCTTTCTAGCCAAACCCAGATGGCAACTTGGGACCCTGAGCTCAGATCCTGACAGCAGCTGTGAGAAGCGCAAGTTGAGTGCTGTGACGCAAATCTATGTGGGAACATTCCTCTATCCTCCCTTCTCATATCCTAAACTCAAAATCCAGGCAGCGTACAGTCAATATGCTGAAGAGCAGGGTATTCTCTTCAGAGGGACCTGGACAGGCTGAAGAAATGGGCTGACAAAAATCTTCTAAAGTTCACTGAAGGCAAATACAAAGTCCTGAACCTGGGCCAGAATAAGCCCATGGAGCAGGGCAGGCTGAGGGCCAACTAGCTAGGAGGCAGCTTTAAAGAAAAGGACTTGATGGACAACAGATTGAACTGGAGTCAGCAGAGAGCCCTTGCAGCAAAGAAGGCCAACAGCATTCTGGGCTGCATCAGCAAGAGCACAGCTAGCAGGCTGAGGGAGGCGATACTTCCCCTCCTTTTATGAGGCCATATCTGAAGTACTATGTACAGTTTGGGGCTCCCCAGTTACAAAAAAAGGCCTGGATGCACTGGAGGGAATCCGGTGGAGAGCCAACAAATAGGACGTTCAGTAGGGGGTCAGAGCCCATGAGGCAGAGGAGAGGCTGAAGCAGCTAGATTTGTTCAGTCTGGAGAAGAAAGGACATGGGGGACTGAATTTCAATCTCCTGCTACCTAGGGTGGCTTATAGAGAAAGCAGAGCCAAACTCCTATCAGCAATGCACAGCAATAGGACAAGAAACAATGGACACAAGGTACAACAAGAGCAGTTCCAATTAGATGTTAGGCAAAAAAAATCCTGTGATAGTGGTCAAACACTGGAACAAGAGCCCAGAGAGATGATATCTCCATCCATCTTACTGGATAAGGCCCTAATCAATCTGATCTAGTTCTGAAGAGTAATCTACTCTTTGAGCGCGAGGTTTGACTCAGAATACGGAAAGCCTAGCAAAAAAAAGGACAAAGTGAAAGATAAAGGCATCAGTCTGGGCAAAGGATGGAGAAGGAGGAAAAATAAAACTGAAGTTAATGAAATTTGTCAAAATAGTAATTACAGCAAGTAAAATGATTGTGCTAATTTTAATCAGTAAACATGAGATGGTCAAATGAAGTTTCTGTGTACAAGTACTAGGGCAAAACTGAAGGAATTTGCTTTGTTAAAAAATGTGGAAATGGATAAAGGGCTAAAAGGAGGTGGCAATCATCAATAAAATAGAGATCAAGATGAAGGTGGAGTGACAGTGCATATCAGCAAAGGCATGACCATGAAGAAAGAAGGGCAAGCACTGCAGAAAAGAGAACTTCTGAGAGTCAAAAAACATCTTGACAAACCACCCGCCATAAGGCAAGTTGGGGTGGCACCTTAGGATTCCTGGAAACATTTATCTTCTAATGTTTTTGCTTGCCATGAAGTCTGTCATTAAGGCTCTGTGAATAATTGCTGACATGCTGCAGCCTGATATCAGTTATTATTAATAACTGGAAGTGCTAGCTTATTAAAGGAGTAAATCTGTGCATGCTCAGACATGATACAAGTTGCTTTCATCTGCCTTCAGTGAGCAAGAGACCGTGAGTGATCAGGTTGCTTTGACCTTGCATAGGTGGTATGAAAATGCCACTCCTGCCAGGGCCATTATGGCCTATTACTACACTCAGGGCCCTGACTCTAATCCTCAAGTCTTTGTCACGGTACAAATTAATTTTTAAGTGTAAGATAGTAGTTCAGCTATTTCATCTGTACATCGGGGCAGATTTTCATCTGTCTGGTCCTTGAAATCTGTTGGTTTAATTTCAATCTATATGTTCCATAACTTTCTGATACTTCAGTCTGAGACAGACTCCAGTGAAGATGCTCACAAATGAAAGACCCAAACGCAGGGGCCTCCACATTGAACACAGATGTAAACAAAATATTGGGTTTTTTTCTGCTATGACCTTAATTTCCTGGTGTACTCCTTTCACACCTTCTTCACACCTACAGATTCTGTTACGTTTCTCATCCTGGTAAGTTTGAGAAAGGATATTTTACTAGGTTTTATGCCTTTTCCAACCTGGTTTGTTTTCAAAATCAGGATGTGCTGTGACCAAGTAAGAATTGACAAATATCAACCTAGCTAGGATAGTACAAATTCTTTAAAACAAACAGTGAAAAAAATTGACAAAAAAAAGGAAGATTAAATGTGTACACTCTGCAATGTTGAGAGGGTGAGAATGTGTGAAGCCTCAGTCTTAAATAACAATGATGGCAATAATGATGACGACAAAGCTGACTTGAGAACAGAGGACAGGAAATTACCATTAGAGCAGTGGAAGGAAAACTCCAAGTGCAACTCCAGCACAAGCTGATAAAGTATTGCTGTTAGAAATATATCAGTGCTAGCTTTTGATCTCAATTTTTGAGGCCTCCACCAGAATATGGGGAACACTGCTGTTTGTTCACATTCAAGAACAATTTGCTCAAGTAGGAAGATGTATGGAGGTGGTATCATGGGCTGATCAAGGTAGTGGAGGGCAAGCTGTATTAAAAAAGAGTGAATAAGATTAGTTTGTTCAGCCCAACAAAAGAGAAATGGGGGGGGGGGGGACAACGACTATTAAATACCTTACAAAGGTAAATACCAAAAGGGAGGACAAGGTGACAGAAAGACAAATGGAAATAACTGACCGTAAAGAGGAATATCAGGAGATTTTTAACCATCAGATCTGGCTAACACAGCCTCCTAGCTGGACTAATAAGGCAGAGTGTCTTACAGAGTTAACATAAATTTATTTATTTTATAATGGGAATTCTGTTACACAGCTTTCTGCTACTCAAATTCAGAGGTCTTTTCTAAGGTCAGAAATGAAGACTGGGAGGACAAATGGCCAGGAGACACCAAACTCAGAAACTCTTGGCTGCAGTAAATGCCAGTTGGGAATGACTTGCTGTACAGTTATTTTGGCAATTTGTTGTCCCTACCCTTGGGCATTCTCTTTCAATAACCAAACTATAATGAACTTTGTGCACTATATGATAGGGCACCACTGTATTGGGCCAGCAGTAGGGCAGTGAAGAAAGCTTTAAGTAAGACAGTGCACTCATTTGAACTAACAAGGCAGCATTACACAAGCTTTAAGCGCTACCAACATCGCTGCCAGTGAAGCCCTTAGAATAGGAGGTCCCAATTCTTACCTGCTAGCAAGACCTTCACATCCTTTAGGTAGCAATCACAGATCGGTATTTCATCCAGACAGAAATACCACTTTCGTGTGTCTGTCTTCTCCTCTGCCAGTCATAGTAATGATTCTTACATCATTTGGTGTGTACATTTGTGTGTATGTATTTGTGTACATGTCTGCCTGATAGCATTTTATTGGGACCTGCTGAGTGCTTCAGGGCCTAAGAATCACAACAGTTGTCTTAGGGTTCATGACTCTGCTGACTTGTGATCAAGAATGCAGAAAGCTGTGACCCAAAGAGTATCCACTCCACCTCCTTTGGCATCCGGCTGACAATTGAGCTGACAGCAGAGCTAATGCTCCAGTGTGCTGTGTCTAGTGGGCTGAGTCCCCTGCAGCAGACTATAAATTACACACGGCCAGTTTTAACACCTCTTGATATGCATAAAAGCTTTCAGTCCTAGTGGCTCTGTAAGTGTTCAGCGCATCTGCCTGTCCAAACAGGTGTCAATAATAAGGAAATAACCCCCCTGGTGAGAGGAATTTTAGAAGCTGTAAGGAGAGGACGCAGTTGCAGGGAGGACAGTGTGAATGTGGCTGTATGCACCTCCTGACACCCCTGGGCACTTGGCTTCAAGGACAGGAGCTGTCTCTGCAAATAGATCTCCCTGGCAGAGGCCTGTGCCAAACACAACTGCTACAACAACAACAGTACTTGTACCGTGCCTTTTGGTTAAGAACATTTTGCTGGACCATGAATCCCCAGACTGTTTCCTGAGGAGGTGGGAAACACAGAGCTGTTTCATGATTTGTTTAACATGAGAAATAAGCATTCCTGAGGCAACTATTAGGAAAATCTTTCTCCAGACTTTAGGACAAAACACACAAGACCTGACATGACCATTCTACAGTCCACAGTCCCTTTCAGAACTACAGAGAGCACCCGGAGGCTCTCTGATTCATTTCTCCATGTTAGGTGAGATGCACTGATTAATTTGGTTGTGAATCAAAGGAATCTCAGTGCCACCATTCAGAAAGAAAATTCATCATGGAAACAGTAGCCAGGAAACAAAACCAAATATTCATAAATCAGCTTTTCCTCACACTCCAGCATCCCCCAGAGGTGAAGATGTGCCTTGCTTTGACTAATTTGGATGAAGTGGGAGAAGCAGACACAGGGTGGGGCCCTGAAGACCAGTGTCCTGCTATGCTGCTCTGTCAGCAACCTCACCACCAGCACACTGGTGTAACTTGGCCGTTTACCACTGACTCCCTGCAAGTATGGGCTGGGGCAAGCCCACGTTACCCCGCGAGTTCCCAGCACACACATACCTGATGAAATGGTCCAGCAGAGCATCTATTCCAGTCACTGCCAGAATCCACCTCCCTTTCAGGCTGATCGTTGTTCTCTGTGCACTATACACTGCAGGAAGGTGAACTGGCTTGTGATCAGGGCTGCTGGGTAGCACATGACATTCAGCATGACCACCAGTAGTCCCAAGAAGATGTCATTCCTGCTCTAGGCTTTTTGTCTCCACTGACACAGATGTAGCATACTTTCCAGATCACCTATTACAACAGTGTAAGACAGCGTAACTCCACGTTAAAGCTATTTGCTTGGCACCATAGAGGAAGAACTGGACCTGACAAGTTGTGATCCCCTCACAGCCTTTCAGAACACACCATCAAAAGAGGTCTCTGGTACTCTTCCCTACAGTCTGTGTGGTGAATATCTTCCTTGAACCATCAATTACAACACACAATTAGCTCCACTAAGCAAGAGTGTCACAGCACAGTCCTGGCAAACTGCCCTTCCTCCCACTTCTCCCTCATTAGGCTACGCCTCTCTTGCTAGATCTTTAATTAGCTTGTCATCAGCAACTTCGCCTGGATTGAATACCCTGCATTCTCCCAAATGAAACCATATAAGATAGATGGGACATGAAAAGCAGCAAGAGAGTAGGGTAAGAAGACATGCAAAGCAGTCAATATGTGCCTGTGACTTCAGGGACAGGCTTGCTAAGGGCAGTAGTAAGATTTCAGCTGGCTTGGATAAACTAGGGGTGTTCAAAATGTAGGTTGGCTGAGACCCAGCAATCTCATTTCAGCAAGCCCACCATAGGGCCAGCAGAAGGGAAAGACAAAACCCGGCAAAATAAGTAGCCTTGAGGAATAAAGCTATTTCTTGTACTATTAAAGTGAAGAGCCCAGTCATGGTCAACCTACCAATTCAGCTTGGAGCAGTTTCACAAGAAAGCTTTGTTTACACCTCGCCTGACTCCTTTGCTTTCACTAATTCAGAAGCCAATGCTTGGCCTCAAATCACCTTTTCCCTGAATTCTGCGGTTGGGCTGTATTCGCCCTGTCTGCCACCCACTGAGCTCAGCAGATGTTCCATGGCACTGCTGCAAAACATTGAGCCAATACATGGAAGGAGGGGAGGTCAGCAAAAATGCTGGATGGGGAGAGCAGCCCATAAAATATACACCTGTTGTCAATCAGAAGCCAAGGCTTATGTCAGCCTGCTGCAAATATTTTCCCTTCCACCTCGGTGACCTTTTCAATCATACTTCATGAGGGAGACTGCTCCCATTAAGGGCTACTTGATCCTCTGCTAATGCAGCAGTTATGAAAGGACCACAGCACTTGTCATTAGGATAAACACCTTTGCAGTGGGAGAAGGCTGTAGAGAAGGGCACACACCCGCTCTCCCCTCTGCTTCCTCAGGTCCCTTTCCCTCCATCTGCCCATCACCACTGTTATGGCCTCACATTTGGACAAGGAAAGCTGAGCCTGGCTAAAGCACTGACCACTGTCTCTGCATCTCCTGTCTCGGCAGGCTCAGCTGCCAGCGTCTAAACTAGCACACAAAGAAGAGGATCTGATTTTCTGATCAGTGAAATGTTCCTCTGCAAGAGAGCAATTCAGGATAAAACGCTAGGTGTACACTGTCCCTTCAACACTCTGGATAACATAGGCTCAATTAACTTTTAGGAAGATGGCTTCTACTGCAGCCATCCACTGTCCCGTCAGGTCTGAGAGCTCATTTGAGCTTTCAGCTTTATCATGCTCAGAAAAAAAAGTCTCAGGGGAAGCATGAACCCACCTTTCCTGCTGCTTCCCTCAATCTTCATACATGTGAATGCAGCTTTTGGCAGCCTGTTTGGGTGGCACACAGAGGGTGACCTGAACAGGATCTTCAAGGGGCTGGGACTAATGGGTGGGTAGGGACTACTGCCCTGCAGGACTTGCCCGAAAGAAAAGAAGAGCTTGGAGGTCAGGGCAGCCTCTCCTCCAGGAGCACCCAGAATGATGGCCATCACTCTGGGTACTGGGAGAGGTGAGATCCTGGAGGACATTTATCCTTGGTTTGATCTGGTGCCATGTTTCTCTGGCCTCTTCAGAGTACAAACTAGTGCTGCCATTAACATCCTGCCAGTTGGCTCCTTCCAGCTCCTGGTCATGCTCAGATGAGTGACCAGCACCAAGGTATTTCACCAGCCCTTTGAGGAGGGTGAATAAATTCATTTCTCTGCCCCAGAACAGGACTCTACACACACAGAATATAGCTCTTCAGTCCTGAGGAGAGACCTACAGACCCCCAAAAAGGGACTGACTTTGGAAGAAATGGCACACACAGGCAAATTAATGTGAATTAAAAGGTACTCAGCATCTGCACTGAAATATTTGTCAAAGGAGAATAAAAAGCAATGAAATTAAGTCCCTTTCTTTTCCAGCTTCTTTGTTCCTCCAGCCCTGGCTCTCTAAATTGTGGAAGAAGCCTCTTGAGTCTCGGGGAGCAAGAGAACACCTTCAGCCAGCAGAAGTAGCTGGGCTGTCGTCAGTAGCTGTGATGGATGGTGATGGTGGTAGCGCTGTTGGGGCCACTTGAGCTGCGGGTTGCCTGGGTTGCAAGTGTTCAAGGTGTGCATGCCTGGCTTACCACTGTCTGCCTGGTGTGAGTGGTATGAGATTGCTTTTGGGCAAACAGAAGATGAGTCTGCAGAGACATTTAAGTATTAGCTGCCTTGGGTTTGAAATTAATTCCTTCTGGAAAAGATATCTACAGAGTGGTCTTATGCTGGTCACTGATCCCTGTGCAATGCCTTGAATCAAGTCTGTGTCATAAAACACAGAATAACAGAAGGCAAGTGACTTCTGAAGTCTCTAGTCCAAGCCCAAACTTTTCTACAGCTGTACCTGCTAAGGTATTTTTGAGAGGCTAGAGTTCTGTTATGGGTGCAAGCAGAAAAAATGGCAGTGGTTTATAGGATCACAGCTCTCTGTACCAGTCTGAGCTGGTTATTGTGAACACAATGGTAATCCCTGCCACTGGGACACCCTGCAGACCTGGCCACCACTCCTACGGACTATCTGGCCATCCCTGTATTACCAGTCATGAGTATTCCCCAACAAGGAAAGACTCATCAAGGCTGAGAAGGGACCATGAAATCTGCCCATCACAGCAAGATCAGTTTTCAGGAGAATTTTCCCTATTTCTGTTGCACTTGAGGTAGAAGACCTATAGAGATCTAAGGGGGTCTCACAGTGCACCGAGGGCCCTCCTCCAAGAGTTTGGAGGAACCAACCACTGAACAGCAAGCAGCAAAGGTTTCTGCTGAGCAACTACACGTCACCAGCAGTAGCTTTCTATAGATAAGACAAAAGAAGGAATGGGGGCAATAATGGAGAAGCTCTCCAGTCTTTAAATCACCAGGGAGAGATTTCTGCCCATCAGACATGCAGTTGAGTGGGCTTTCCCTCATAGAAAAGGGAAAAGACATAGAAAGACATACAGTGCATAGAAAAGACAAACGATACTGCTCTGGAAGATCAGGCTGTTGAAATATAAAGGGAGAGATGTTATCTTAGCCCTCAGGAGAAATTTCCTGGTGTATGACCGCGATCCAGGTGGTGATAACTGGGTATAATTTATCCAGGTAGAAATCCCTCTTCCCACTCTAACAATGTTTTGTTTGCTCTGTCCTGAATAACAAGCCCACAAATGCCCTGGAAATGATGATTCGGAACACATGTGTGGAGCCTCTAATACTGTGCAATGACAAGAAGTTTCATCAACTCAGATAAAAATCCATGCCTTCTCAGTGACAGTCCCTCATACTTCAGATGTCTCACTTCCTCTACCTGCCAACATTTCAAATCTATAAATAGGGCCAACTGGGAGAGGAACAGGGGATGTACACTGCCACCCACTAGATATCTGTTAGACTAAGGCATACCTTTGCGGGGAGGTAGTGGTAAGTAAACAACACAGCACTGGGCAGTAGAGGCCTGACCCTGCACGGTTGGGACAGTTTGGCAGATCACTAATCAATCCAGAGCTCCCTCCAGAGCAGACTGGCTCTGGGCATTTCTCCAGCTCTCCTGCCACCTCAGGAGCACAGGCCCACTGTGCTCCAATGCCTGCAGCCAGGCTCCAGCGGAGACCCCACATCCCCGCAGCAGACTATGCTGAGCTGATGGTGAGGTTCAGGAGGTGCTTGGGACGCCCAGTACAGCGCTCACTGACATTGGTTTCAGCCTTTCTGTCACTGCCAGTGTGTTCTGAAGCAGGATACCACCACCTACCTACCAGCACCTTCCAATAACCTACCAGTATCTTCCAGCGTTGCACCAAACACCTTCTGGCACAGCAGCCCCCATCCCTGCCTCTCTGCACAAAGGCTGCTCTCAGTGGTTTGCAAGTCCCAGCAGCGCAGACCACCCATGTTTCCATAGCAAAGGCAAGTACTTCCCTCCACAGACTTTCTTTATTCATACAGCCAGAGGCTGAATCTTGGTCTGCATTACACACCCCTTTTTCACTGAGCCCAAAAGAGCAATGGAGGGAAACATGATTTTTGGCTCACTCCTACTCCTCATGGGACCATTTGTTACACAGAGCCAGAAGCCTAGAACAATCCAGGGCAGGTCTCGGTGAGGTGGAAGCATTCAGTAGTGGTGTGTCACATTTGCACAGGCCACTCCTGTCAAAAAATACCACTTAGAACCTACTCTTGAAAAAATCCTGACCAAGCAGAAAGCCACCACAGCAGTATTGCAGAACAGCTTCTGTGCCCAGGCCCTCTTTTGTCTTCCCTTTCAAGCAGAAGGCTCTCTGACAAGTATAGAATGGCTCTTTGACAAGTACAGAATAACCTGCTTTCCAATCAGTGTCTACTTGCAGGCAAAAACTGTTAATTGCCTCGTATAGTCTTCTGTCAGCAACATTATCCCCTCCGGTCCTGCTGAGACTGGGATGAGGGATTGTCCTCTTCAGTGGCTGCAGTGGGACATGGAGAGGGGGAAGGTGAAATATAATATGAAAAATAATATCTGTGGCAGCAAGCAAGGCTAACTGAAAAGACGTAAGGGAAGCAGGATTCCAAGGAGAGAGGAATGATGGGGGAGGAAAAGCATGGAGTTCTCTTGACAAAGGTCCAGGATCATTTTAAAAGGGCCCAAGAAATTATTTTTTAAAGTCTATTTTTAATACAACCTACCACACTGCCTGCCACACCGCTATCTTATTACTTCCAAGATTAGCAACAAAAAGATTAATTTAGACAGGATGGAATATTTTCTAACAAAAGTGTTACTGCCTTCTGGGGAGCAAGACTGACCTGAAAAGATCACGTACAAGGAAATCCCACACCACAGGCAATCCCTCACGGATAGGAGTCCCCCAGCTGGAAATACAACAGTTTGGGTTAATTTCAGCACAGCTGGGGTGACTGCCGATGACATCATGTGACTGTAATATGTCACTATAATTGATCATAAATATATGTACTCCACTACAGCTGACAACAAAAGCTATGGAGACAAGAGTGGATTAAGCCTACACTCCTGTTCTCTGAGGAAAGTTCAGCAAGCAGCTATTAAATACTAAAATGAGCCCATGGTCTTTGGTTCCAGAAGTTCCTAAGACACAGACAGATGGACCTATGAGGCAAACCAAGGAGTGAATCCTTGTACACTAGCACGGCTCTTGCACCCTGCCCTACACATCACTATCACACAAAGAGAGAAGCAGGCTATCTGTCTAGATGCTCTGATGTGATGCCATATAGGTATATTTATGTACTTGTACCAAAGTGACTGGTGTAATATAGGGAGCCTTCAAGAGCTTCCCACCTGCATGTCAATGCTTGCTTTTCTGGTTTACATTTTAATACCTCCAAGTAATATAGAAATAAAAGGCCTATGATTACTCCCTGTCTCTTTTCCAAGGGCTGCAAAACCCACTGACAAACCCTCTCAGCCCTCTCTAGTGCTGATCCACACAGAAGATGACAAGCTACTGTAGCTGGAGCCCCTATTGCCCTCCTCCTTCAGGCTCAGCCCTGAAGTGAGAGGCAAAACTCCCATCCACATTGATGGATACATAGGGATGGCCTATTTGGGGACTCCCAAATTAAAAACTGATGGCATAGCTGAGAAGACACAGCATTTGGGTTGTACTGAGGGAACTTGCCCACTTATTAACATATTTGCATTCTCTTCTTTGCCAGAGAAACTGAGCAAATACTTCAGTTACACTGAAAATTACCTCCTCCAAATGCAACTGAATATTTTCTCCAAGTTGCTACTAACATTTCTGGAGAGCACCCTGCTCCAAGGGAGCCAAATACAGATAGGATCGTACAACCACAGCCCCCTCCCAGTCCCACCAGCTCTTTCACATGCTGGAAATTCATCCTGCCCAGGGGTCTCCACAGAAATCACTTCATCCTTTCCAAAACAGAGCAGCTGTTTAGCAGCAGCTCAGCATGGTAGGCCAGAAGATGACGAATCCTGTATCCAGTTGAGACTTGGGAATTCTTAGGGAAACAAAACCCTAGCTGTGTAAGTTGGAAGAGGGCTGAGACACCTGGCCCAATATTGCTGCTCCCAAAACAGCACCAAGCAACCCTTCCAAACCATGGGGACTTGTAAATTGCCCCCAAAGCAGTGACCTCTGGCAGGAAAGACTTCCTTGGTCTCGCGTGAAGTATTTTCCCCCACTCTGAACCAGAAGGAGGGATCCTTGACTGTCAGCCCAGCTCAACAGCTCTTAGCTGACAAGGTTTGCAGGAGTAGATCACAGCATGAGGTGGGCTGGGATGACTGCAGCCCAGCAGAAGCATCGTCTCAGAAGGTAAAACCAAGCCACAGCAGGCCTGATGCCAATAATACACTTAGGCCTAAATGTTCCAGTGTTTCATGCCATTCCATCAAAAATCTTGGAGAAATTTATTTTTGGCTGAACCAGGTGTCACAGAAAAGACCGCCAACTGCAGTGTTTCTCTGCTAAGTCAGGAGGAGACTTACAGTGAAGCCTGCACAGTGCAGAGATGGGTACAAAGCAACCAAACAGCAAAGGACTGTCACCAGAGGCTGCAGCCACTCAGTCTCACAAACATGATCTATCACACCTGGCCTGATTTTATTGCTGCCCCTCTTCCCTCTCATCACATACACATTAGCAGGAGGATAGAAGGAAGGGTGTCACTGATGCTTCACAGCCATCTATACACCCAAATGTGCTGTAAGCACCACCTCTGTAGGCAGCACTCTACACTGGTGTCTTAGAAGATGAAAAACAGTTAGGTGTCTGGCTCTGCAAAGTCTCTATCTGCCCCAACTCCATAAGAGCACATTCCCCTACCCCTTCAGATGGTGGCTCCAGCAGATGAGGCTACTGCTTAAGCTCCTGTGTGGCTCACAGTAGAGCTGCATCACCACACAGGCTCACAGGCTCCAGGAAAGAGCATTGGCTCTTGAAAAATAATTCTGGCCACAGAGAATTCCCTTTTCCCTCTAACAAGGCCTCTGTTCTTTACTTGGGAAAGCACACCAAACTCAAGCAGAGGGAAGCAGTGTGGACTGCTGGCTAGAGCACTACCCTGCAGTGTAGCAGCTCTCTCTCCTAGTCTTAGCACTGCAAGAGGCTTGCTGAACTTGGACAAGGCCTCTCTCCTCAGCTGTCCTGTTTGTAAACTGTGAATATTTAGACTGGAAATGGTTTTTAATCTAGGGGCAGAAGCAGCCTACAAAATGGTTAAATGCAACTAAGGTGGAGAAGCATGAGTCAAGCCCTTTGGGACATAAGTCATGTCTGGGTTGTTTCCCCCTTGCCACCCCAGAGACACCTTGCCGCCAACACTACAAGGCTCCTCACCATCACACTTCAAGGTGTGAGCGAGCAATTGCTGCATAGCTGTGAGCCATGAGACCCAACACCAAATTCCATGGTCCAGATTTATCCTTTCACGGCTGTTACATCAATGGTTGTTTTCTACCACATTCATCCCATGGGAGGTCATGCTTGATTGAGGGTCCTTCACAACACCAGCCTGTCTGTGCATGACCCAAGGACACATAGTGACACTGTATCTCCCGGGTTATCAGAGTCCAGCATGCTGGGAAAGCCGCATCTTCTGTCAACCCCCACACACATACCAGCTGCTCCTGCCTGTGACTGACAATGTTTGTCCATTAACATATGCTCAGAAATCTCTAAGAGGCTTCTACATGTCTTTTTAAGATCATCAGGTCTTTCATGCTGAGATCTTAACGCACCCTCACAAGCAGTTCTTGTGATTCTCACAAGTTTTTCAGTCACCCTCACAGAAACCCTATAGCACTGCTGCATACCATTTGATTGAGGAAACTGAGGCATGTCCAAGAAGCCACTTGGAGTTGTAAGGGAGCTGACAGCAAAAAGAGAAGAAGAATTGCTATTCCTTGGTCTAACCAACCATCCCGCACAAGGAAGAGAGCTCAGGGAGGTTGGCCCAATGCCCAAGCACCCTTGCATCCTCTCTTGTCAGTTTACAATTCTGAAAGCATTTTGCAAGCAAATTTCATTTTGTGCTTAATACAAAGACCAGATCATTTTGTTGCAGGTGAAGAATGAAGTGTCTTCTCCCTGAATTATAGGATGCCTTAAGATATTTACAAGTCAATCTGTTTGTTTACAATTTAAAATAAATTGCCCTTTAAATATCTGGCAGCTGATGTGACCCCATCGCTGTGCCGGAAGAAGGTTTACAGTGTAGTTGCTAACCGTTTCCAGAAAGAACAAGGACAAGCTGTTCTTGTGTGTCCTTAGCCACTGGTCATGTTAACAAAAATGCCACCTGTCCTTCAGAAGCTGACACCACGAATAGCAGTAAGGACTAATTACATCGGTAAGGGGAGAGTTCAGGGCATTAACAGCAACACCTGATGCATTTCCCCTCTTTTACATATTTGTGTTTCTTTGTTTCCTGTGCTGATCTCCGATTCCCTCTCCCTTCATGCCAAATGAATTGTGTTTGGCCTCTATTCCCAGGACACTGCCTATGGAAAGCTCCTCTGAGGCACTTCTCTCACCTGTCTGCTGCCAACAAAGTAAGAGGCAGAAATCAGGAATGAACAGCCCCTCAAAGTCATTGCTAATCCTGCGGTCTCCAAAGTATGATGAAGCCTCTTGCCAGACCACTGCGCAAGTCACAGATCTCCGCAGGTGAGTTTCAATGGCTAACATCAACCCAAATTATTCAGAATCCAGGGCAAGATCTCTAAGGATTCAGGACCCACTACTGGAGCTAGATTTTTTGAAGGGACATGCATTCAGGACACCGAGAAATTGAGGAAACATGACCACATCTGTTGGGTCTGTAGAGCAGTGCACTTACGAATGAGGACAATGCTGAGCAACAGGTAGGGAGAAATAAAGCAGCAAATACTGCTCCCTCCAGCCAAACTCTTCTTCCACTGCTGCTGGGCTTTAAACACAGCGACAGGGATGACATCCAGAAGATAACTGAGCCCACTGCGTCCGAGTTACCTGGGACAGACAAAAAGGCTGCTAGACAGGGGGAAAGCCAGCAAGAAAGGGAACAGAAAATGGTCTCCTGATGTGTGTGAGATCTCCCTCCCATCACTACAAAGGAAATGCACACACAGCTAACCCTACCTTCTGAGAAATCAGAAACAAGCCTATTGAAAAAGGGAGTTGAAACTGAAATGCAACTTTCAAGCTCATCTTGTATTTGGTGGGTCTGTCTTTGAAGCACCCACCTAAAAAACCTGATCCCTGCATTTGGTGCCTCAGCTGTCTGGGCCATTCCTTTACTTACTCCAAGGGGATTGCTCAGTGTCTTGTCACCAGTTCAGGCTGCTTCCTCCAGGTGTCTATCCAGGTTACTCCAGCCCCACAAGAAGCAGTGATCTGTACCTTTGGGCTGCAAAAGAACATAGAAAAAGATGGCTGTGACAACAAGCATGTCGGAGAAGACAAAAATACCTCCTCACCAATTGTGCTAGGAGAGTTGGTAACATAAAATCCCCGTGGTCATTTGGCTTTTAAGCCTGTAAAAACTCAGTCATTTGACAACATTGATGGTGTCCCACAGCCAGGCCTAAGGTTCTGCTCTGAAGTGAGATCCGCAAGTTAGCACCAAAGAGGTTCTTCCGCTCAGCAACGCTGGAGTAGGAGGAAGGAATTAGAAGTCCCTTGTGCATCTAATACCCAGGATTATTCTCATGGAATATTTCCTTGGATCAGTCCAGCTGACGTAGGCCACGGTCCTGTAACAGACTCCAGCTGAGTGTGGGGGGAATGCAGTCGCAACAGGGTCAGGATTTTACACGTTACAGAAATGTGGTGAGAAAAGACTTTTACATCAGTAATTCCCATACCTGGGTCCATGGAGCAGTGTGGGACATTTTAAAGGCTGGCAGCCTCCACAGTCTATACATCCTACAAACACTAAACTAAGCAGTCCCAATCAATTTACTCCTAAGAAGTTAAAACTATCTATGCCAGACAGACATTCCCCTTTGATTTACACATATTTCTGGCCGAATATATCTCATCTTAGTCTTCTCCTTTTTATTTTCATCAAAGAAGCCAACTCTGCCAGGACTGGAAACACCCCTCCCACGACGGGCATTCGTTGCAGACAGGTTCCTGCCACCCAGGTGGGATGGGGCTGCAGGGCTGCATGGAGCAGCCCCATCACTACACAGAGACATGGCCCAAAAACGCCTCCCCCTGTCTGGGCCCCTCCCAGGCAAGGCACCAGCAGCAAGGTTCCAAGACATTAAACCAGAGGTTTGGGTCTCTTTTTTTCCCCTTCCATCAATGGATGCTTTTTACCTGAAAGAGAATTAGGTCCTAACTTTATCCAGCACCACAGACATAAAGCCCAGATAAATCAGCAATATGCCGGAGTAAGCAGAGAAGCAATTCGACCCACCCAGCTGCAGAGCGGAGCTTCCCGGGGAGCTGCCACAGGAGCAAGGCCAAGGCCAAGGTTATTTGCACACCTGAAGTTAAGGGTGCAGCCACAGAAAATGGGGCAAAACCAAGATACTTTTAGAGCCAGATTTCACAAATATTCTCATTGGCCACACACAGACTTCATGGCCCTGGAAAGGCACAACATTCTTCTTGGCACGCTGATGGAGCAAAAATGAGTCATTGGTTTCTAATACAAGAAATTGACGGCAGACCCTCAGCCTTTGAGCCTAGTGGATCGTGAATATCATTTATAACCATACATCAGCCAAAAAACACAACCAAGGGCACCGCTGTGGCTCGGCTTTTCCCCTTTGATGGACACAGCAATGTGAACGGTGTAGTGAACGGTGTGAGGCCAGCTGAAGGGAGAACGAGGCTCTCCCGCGGCTCAGCCCCAGGACGGGGCGGCCTGGCCTGCCCAACGAGGGGGGAGCCAGACGGGAGCTGCCCCAGGCCAGGTCCGCCTAACACCGCCCGGGCCCTCCCGGGGCCGATCCCCGCCGGCTGACGAGCGCCAGCGACCCCGTCCCCTCAGCTCTGAGGGGCGGGAAGGGGGTGCGGACCGGCTCCTCAGAACCCGGCCGGGCGACTTGCCTTCCGACTGGCCGCGGATACTGCCTGTCATGACGTCACCCTCCGCAACCAATGGGCGCGCAGGGACCGGGGCGGGGGCGGGGCTTGCAGGGGCCGGGTCCGTGGGTGGTGTTTGTCGCGCACCGGCGTCGAGGGGCAGGTAGGGCCGGTGGGGGCCGCGCTCCGGGCGGCCTGAGGGGAGTCCGGGCCCGGCCGGACCCGTTCCCGTCCCTGCTCCTCTTCCCGCCCCCCGGGGGCCGGGCCGGGCGGCGCCTCGCCTCGCCGAGGCGGGGGTGTGGGGGAGCCCGGTGGTCGGTTGCTCTCCGGTGGCGGCCTGGATTACCGGAGGCATCCCGGGGCCCTGGAGCGGGGTGGAGCTGGGTCGTGCGATTCCCTGAAGGGCTGAGCACCCGCGGCCCTTCGGCGGGAGTTGAGGGGTCGCCGCCGGGGAAGCCCCGCTCCTTGCGAAGGAGCCTGCTCCTTGCGTGGGACCGGGGGCCGGAGTGGGTCGGTTCGGTGTCGGGGGTGGTTAGAGCACGGATCCCGGGGTGGGTCAGTGGTGGGCAACGTGTCGGAGCCGTCGTAGATTTAGTCTTAGAAGGGCGCCAGGTGATGTGAAAGGTGAAGAGTTTATTGGGGTTGCTCCCAAGGAGAAGGGGTGCAGGGCAGATCCGTGCAGTTGTGCTGTGGGCCTCCTTTTGGGGGGGGGGTCATGGCTGGGGCCTGCCAGGCTCCTCGGTCACGACCTCTGAGACCTTAACCTCCCTCTCCTCCACTGTCATTCACAACGCTGTTGGGTTTTGGTCCAGATACAGATGCTTTTAGACAGATAGCTGCTGTAAACTTGGCTGATTGTCTGGAAAACAACAGCTTTAAGGCATGTGTGCAAGTGCCCCTTCGAAAGTACACTGTCAGACTTGGAAAGAATTAGGAGTAATTGCCCTTTGCATGGCCGCTGGTGTTTTACAGTTCATGATGGGTGGACTCTGTCTAGGTGTCATTCTGAGTTTTTATTTTGTTGCTGGCAAACATGGTATAATAGATCACGTGTTTTCCCCTGCTTTTATTAAAAATGACAGTTATGAGTTGTTTGGACGATCTGAATCTAGTTGAGCAGGCTAAAACTAAATTCCAGGTATGCACTCCATTGTTGAGTTGAAAATTCAAACAAGTAGTAGTCCAAAAACACCTACAATGGAGAATGTGCACTGTGCGGCTCAGATAAGTCATATGTTAACCAGCATTTCTGATGAAGAGCTAAAACCCTGACGTGCAAGGGTGTCTCCAAAGAAAGAACTATTGTTTGAGGAGGTTTCTGCTAACTGGGGTGCAAAGGATTAAGAAATCCTGCAATAAGCTGATACGACTGGAATGCATTTTGATGGTTTTTGGCAGGTCAGCTTGTTAGAAGTGGCTGGTGTTTTGTTTAGATAAAGAGGAGAGGAACTTGGTGTTTGTAATCCATAACATTAATTTTTAGAGTGTTGACATGAGATAAAGCAAATGGTGATAGAATATTCCAGTGATGTAAATCCTAATGGAATTATGTTAGGTAATGCAGCATAAGTATCTGGAGTTAGCTGTGGGATTATGTGTGCTGTATGGAGCTCATTAATGAAGGTGTAAATTACCTTCCCTGAATAAAGCTGTGTTGAAGTGGCTTTTCAGAGCTCTCCCCAAGGTGGCACCACGAGGCCTGCTGTGCCTTTTGTCTCCCAGTGAGCTGCCGTTGCGAATGTGAATGCTAGCCTTGTTCAGACTAGCTTTGCTTTTTGTGGCAAAGAATATTAGCTCATGTTCTTTTGGATTTGTGCAAACACACGTCTCTAGAACAACTTTATCTATGCATATGTAGCAAAAGGCATATAATGAATTCACCAAGCTAGCAACTTGAAATAATTAAAAAAAAATAGGGGTTTACTGAACAGGTATCTTGGGGTAAAGGAGGTTTAGGAATCAGTAAATATTCCACCCCCTTCCTGTAGTTCATGGCTTGTGAGAGAGGAAAATATGCTGACCCCTTCAAAAGCAAAACTTTGACTATCAGAAGATAAATGATTTAAAATTTATTATACAGTACAGCAACGAGGCCCAGTGTACTTCTTTAAGTCGTTCTTGGTGCGGTGTTTTCCTCATTCTGTATCTTTTACTGAGCAAAACTGTCAGTAGCAGAATTCCTGTTGCAGAGCTCTGCAATAGTAAGAGAGTAACAGGAGGTTACATGGAGTTGCAGAAGTCAAATTGTAAGGAAGTCAGCAATATTTTTTTGCAGGGCTGTGGTAGTTTGGACGTGTGGCTCTGGATGGTGGAAGCTTTTTTGATAGGAGTGTTTCTTGGGATCTGTGTAAAGTGTTTCCAGGAGTTTTTGACTGGCATCAGCCTTGATTTGGCAATAAATTTCTACTTCTTGGGCAAAATAGAGGCAAGTGGGCCAAAAAAGAAAGCTCAAACTAACTCGTTCTGGCTATATTCAGCTGAGATCCTCTCTCCTGGATGTGAATTTTTGTTTCCTCAGGCTTCCATGATGTTTACCCAGTGCACCTGGAAGTGTGCAACCTCTGTGCTCCTGATTGTGCTGCTGTGCTGCATCCTTTCTCCTCCAGCACAAGCCAGCAAGGTGAGTGAACAGCTTCAGACACAAGCACTGAACCATGTGTGTCGTACAACAGAAACAAAAATGGCAGAGAAGCAACTGTTTTGCTGTGGAAGTTTGCAGAGATAAGGAGTGCTATAGCAGATGTGCATTTATCATTTGTAGAGCTGTGAATGTACGTGACAGTGGCCTCTGCCCTGCCTTCTACTGTGTTTTGAAGTTTCCATTTTAAAATTTATTTGAAAAGTACCTGGTGTCTGGAGCAGAGGGGCTCAAGACATTTTAAAACTGTGAAGTTATTGATGTGAAAGCAGCAGCACAGGAGGAGGAGACATGGTGTGAAGTCCTCTCTCTCACAGAGAATGTTTTGCCTTTTCTCACACCCCTGGCTGGTAAGGGCAGCAGAACTGTGCACACATGTTCACTCACTAATGCCGTCTGCTCTTGCTTCTGCAGAGCTCGGAGGACATCCGCTGCAAGTGCATCTGTCCCCCGTACCGGAACATCAGTGGGCACATTTACAACAAGAATGTGTCACAGAAGGACTGGTGAGTTGTGGGTTGAATCCTGAGGGATCAGTCCATGAAAGCCAATGCTCTGGAGTTTCCAGCTGGTGCTAAGGAAATAATTCCCTGCCTTTGCATTTGCAGAGGAAGCTGTTTTGGTACATGATGTTTAACCCAGGCGAGGGGCATTTTTTGAACAGAGATTGAGGAATCTGGGAGGCATGATTTCTTAAGCCACAGCTCTCAGCAGATGTAGGGTGTACCCTCCAGTCCCCTTCACCTGGACTGGATCCCTGCAGAAGGCACTTGGACAGTCTGTCTCAGGAACTTTGGGCTAGCTGAGCTGCGAGGGGAACTCTTAAAATCCCATCAGCGTTATCAGCCTGACAGGAAAGCTGGGACACCAAAAAAGTCACCCCAGCATCCTTCCACAGAACATTGGTTTCACCTTGTCCTGTTGCTGATTTAGGTTTCTTTGTGTTGCAGCAACTGCCTGCATGTTGTGGAGCCAATGCCGGTGCCAGGGAATGATGTGGAGGCCTACTGCCTGCTGTGTGAGTGCAAGTATGAGGAGCGCAGCACCACCACCATCAAGGTAATTGCGGGTCTGCTCCCTGTGGCTGGCTCCTTCTCCTTGCCATGCCACACCATCCCAGGCACAGCTAGACTGGTGGGTTCCTGGAGAAGAGCCCAGAAAGGGAAAATAAAACTGTCACAGCTAGTACATGGTGGTAGTGCCAGGGGTACCATGTCTAAGTCAGGAGGGCTCCTGGCAGTGAGGAGCAGGCTGTACAGGAGCCCAGTCTTCTTGCTGAGGATGTGTGAGAGTGCCAGGCATCCCTGACTGGGGACCCATCTTGTTGGTCTCCTTTCACATGCAGCATTTGTCCTAAATTGGCACAGTGTGGAGAAGATCAGCACATTTTATACAGTGATGACACTTACATGTTATCAGCCTTCCTGCAAGTGCAAGAGACTTTCTAGTGAGCAAAATTAGAATGAGAGAAGAGGTCAAACATCAGAGGCAGCTGTGAAGGGAGCTTCCTGGCCTCTGTGGTGCTTCTTATCTACAATACTGATCCTTTTCCACTGTGCTGTCCTTAACTGCAGGTGATCATCATCATTTACTTGTCCGTGGTGGGGGCACTGCTGCTTTACATGGCTTTCCTTGTGCTGGTGGACCCCCTGATCCGGAAGCCAGATGCTTATACCCAGCCCCTGCACAATGAGGAGGAGAATGAGGTGAGGCTGTGCTGCTGGTGCATGCAGGGTGCACGTGGGTAGCTGCAGTCATGGTGGAGACAGGGTGGTAGGGTGACAAGAGAATTGCTGACAGGGAAATAGAGTGACCTCATGCTTGTCCCCTCTGATCCAGTGTGAGACCAGCGCTGTTGCTTTTTGGGCACTTGCCACAGGTAAACATGTGTACTCAAATCTGTGCAGATCATGCTGAAGCACAAGGAAGTATTCAAAGTACAAGTTGTGTGTTATGAGCCCAAGAGAAGACCTGTCCTCTGGGGCAGAGGGTGGCTTTTTACCAAGTGGCCTGAATTTGGTATGTCTGTTTAGATGAAACCAAAAGTTAAATGGTTCCTGTTTGTGCAGTGTCCTAGGTGTAGTTACTTGGTGGTGAGCTTCCAGGGAAGGATGGGTTTAATTATTTGCTGAAACATGGGGCAGGCCTCTCTTCTAGATGCTTAAAAGAGTGGCCTCTAAGGTGCTGCTGTTTGACCCTGTTCTGGGGCTAGGCCCTGTTGTGTCCAGGCTCTTGTTCCTTGTGCTTCTCCCCAGAGCAGAATTTCACTCGGATCCCATCTTTTTGGGGGACATTGGCATACGACATCTTGGGCAAGAAGGTTAGGACCCAGCAACAGAGAAGGAGTGTCTTTCTCCCTCCGTCCGTCCGTCCCCCCCCCCCTCTCATTTTGGGGGAGGACAAATTTCCTGCTGCATGAAATTAATGCAATTTCAGCATCCAGAATTCTTCCCCTTGGGGGAGCGGCAGTGCTTTAGGCTGAATGACCGGGCCTGATTCCAAGGCGGATTTCGGAACAAGAGTGCCCTGACTTGTAAACCTTTTCTTCTTCCCCTGAGGCTTCCCTTCTGTTACAGGGAAATACAGGAGACTGAGATGGGGCTGGTCTCTCAGAGAAGGAAGTGTTAGAGGCAGAGCTGGTGGCTGGTGTGGAGGAGTGGAGTGGCTACACGCACAGTGATTAGCTCTCGTGCTTGATTGCATCTGTAGCTCATGCTCTGTTTGCAGGATGCAAGGGCTGCCCAAGACTTGCTGCCTGTTAGTGCAGCGTGTGGCTCTGGGACACAGCTTTCCCTGTGGTGCTCTCAGTTCAGACATGTGCAGTTCAGCAGGGCACAGTGCTAGACAGAGCTCTTTCCTGGAGCTGAGTTCCTTTCCTTGGTGGAGCCCCAGGGCTGTGCTCAAGCATTGCCCCAGCTGCCACTCCAGGGCATTGGCTGCTAGGAGGAGACTCATGAGGAGGCCTTCCCTAGCAATTGGTGACTCTGGATGCTAGTGGTTAGCTCAGTCACACTTTGAGAAGGGAAGCTGCAATGTCTGAAGATGCTCTCCTTTCCTAGTCTCTGAGAAAACCACTGGATCAGACTGTCCTGTTTATACTTTGTTGTAAGTATAAACTGTTTCGCCCAATTCTTTCATATGCTGATGTAAGCGAGGAGTAGCTGCTCTGATGTGCAGTCTGTCCATTACCTCCATCTGCTGAAAAAAGGAGGTCCTGCAGGAGGAGATGAATTGTATCCTAAAAGTATGCTTTTGCTCCACTGCTCCACAGCAATATTTCAGATTTAGATCTAGGTACACACTGTAAATGGCTGATATTAAGTGAGGCTTATCTTACTCCAGTGTGCTGGACTGCAAACTCCTTGGGATAGACCTTCTCATTGCCTTGGTGTTTGTGTGCCATGATGGATCCCCATCCAAGGGGCCTTCTGACATTACTGCAGTGTAAATGTGGTTGGTTGGAGCAGTCTGAACAGTAGGCCTGGACAAAAGTCTTGCAGCACTATCCAAGAAACAGATGAGCAGCTACTGTGTAAGCTAGTGTGCTGAGGACAATGGAAATTGTTGGCCCAGTTTCAGCAGGGTGATGCAGTTTGCTTTAGCAGTGTGGCTCCTTGCAGGCCTCCTAGCAGTGGATTTCCAGCAGGGGTTTAGACTTAGTGTAGTTCCTCTCCAGGAGCAAGCTTTCCAGCTGGACTTGGGGGGCTGGTGTTGAGGACCTCTGAAAGTGAGTTTCTTCATCAGGACAACTCAAGCCTTGAATTGCTCTTTCAGTTGAAATTTCTCCCAGAGTCGAGCTGCCACCTTCTGTGTTTGGGGTGGGCATGCCTTGATCTCTTTCACCGTTTCTTTCCATTGCAGGATGCTCGCTCCTTGGCCCCAGCCCCCACCCCATCTGGTGCTAGAGCCAACACAGTGCTGGAGAGGGTGGAGGGGGCCCAGCAGCGCTGGAAGCGCCAGGTGCAGGAGCAGAGGAAGACCGTTTTCGACCGCCACAAGATGCTGAGCTAGATCTTTGCTGAGCTATGCGGCACCACTTCCCAAGAGACAAGGTAGCTCCGCTGGTCGAGACGGACAGCAAGTCATCCTTCAGGACATCCGTGGTGTTTGACTAAAAGCTCTAACCCTCTCTGATTTACCGTCTTCATAGAGAGAAGCAGACCAAAACGCTTGCCTCTGGTTTTGTCCCCTTGCCCTTTACCTCTTAGCCCAGAGGCTCCTTAACCCTTGCCCAGCTGAGATCTGTGCTGATCGTTAGCCCCGCGGCTGCATGTAAACGGTCGGTCATATGCAGTGCTGCTGCCCAGGTTCATGGGCTGACTCGAGTGGGGCTGCAGCTCCAGCACGCTGTGCTCGGCTGGACCCTGCGGGCACCACTTGCTGGGACTGAAGTCTCTGTCAGCCCACCCCTGCATCAGAGACAGGGGTCTCAGTACAGAGTGTTGGAAGCTGGCTGAGTCTTTCTGAGATGAAAATAGTGGGATAATTTTTATGTGGGATAAATTATGTGCCACTCCTCCAGGATGAAGAAGCCTTCTCCTCCTCCAGTTCGCACTGATGTTAAGTGGGCGTTGTGGTGCTGAAACCAGTGTATTGCACTGGAAGGAAGAGGAGGGGGTTCCCTGCCAGTGGTCAGCTGCTACTTGCACTTACCCTGGTGTAAACAGAGTGAATTTCCACTCTCTTCAGTGGAATCTGTCCAGATTTACACCAGGATAACTGAGATTGCAGCTTGTTTCTGCATAGGTGAATATCACAAAACTGATCAGTACATTCACAAGTAAAAGAACAATAACAGGTAAAAGGTTGATTTAACTTTATATCTTTTCCTGCTTTAGCAGTGGATGAACATACTGGGGAGAAAGCTTTCTGTTTGTACCCATGCTGGTAAGCCTTGATGCTCTCACAGTGTGCTCAGGAGCATTTGTGTCCCAGAGAACTGGGGCAAAGGCTCTACTGGAGCACTGTAAACACTTGTCTGGGACTGGGGGCCCTGGAAAGGGGACACTTGTGCTACTCAAAACACTCTGAGAGCTCTGACTGTGCTTGGGCTGTGTGGAGGAAACTGAGGTGATTCTGCAGTGTGTATATTTATAACGTCAGGAAAGTGCTGGAGTTTATCATGTAGCATCTCTCTGTATTAAATGCAGACAAAGATCTATTATATGGCTGGCTTTTTTTCAGGGGAAAGTCCCATCATGCCAGGTCTGGGGCTCCCAGCACTGAGTAGCTGCTCTCCAGGCTGCCTTCCAGTGCCCAACAGGCAAGTTGATGCAAGACCTCAAGACCGAGCTGTGGTTACTGCACTCAGATGTTTTGGCAGGTGGGTCCCCTGGCACTGTTTTGCACCTGTCTGTGCTCAGAGAGTGACTGTCTTGCTCCAGGAGAGCTGGGCCTAAAACACTGGCAAACCAGAGCAGTCCTGCTTGGCACAAGTTAGCGACAAACTGCTCCGAGCTCTCGTGAGAAGGCCGAGCAGATTGGAATTCCTCGTTTGTTGAAAGCTGAGGAATTGTTGCTAAAAGCCTAATTGGGAGAGGTGCTGGTCACCGCTTTGCATGCTAGTGCCAACAGCTTTTGATCAAGCTGCCCAGCAGGATCCAGCCCTCCAAGCTGATCCTGCCAGACAAATCCAAACAGAAGCTTTTTGGGGGCTTTGTGCCTGCAGCCTGCGTGTACCCCAGTTACCCTTCAGCACCTTGCTGGGCTAAAAAGTACCCAGAGCTTCACATTATACCGAGGTCACATTTTCCTTTACCCATCCTTGTTCCATGGTGCTCAGTTGTTGGACCTTTCTCCTCCTTTTAGAAACCCCATCTTCCCTGTCCTTCCCTCTGGGTGTGAATCCCTCATGGACACAGGGTGTGGTCCCTGGGAACTGCAGCCCCGCCCCCCTCCCCCAAGAGGGTGAAAAACCTGTTTGAAGGGTCTCAGCACAAGCAGCAGCTGGATGAGAGCTGCCGTGGCTGTCGTGCAGGGACTGAGCTGGTGTGGTGGGTCCATCTTGTGGCCGGTGCCCCTCTGATCAGCACTGAGACATCAGTGATCACCAGGGTTCCTGCTCCCAGCGACCAGACCCTGATCCTAGAGGGTGAGGGGTTTGTGACCCTTCCCAGGAACAGCTTCAAAAATGGGATAGGAGAGGAAAAAAAATGCAGGTTAGAAATGAGGAGTCAGTGGGTTAGAAAACTCAGATGTGGAAGGGATGGTGTGGAGAGGTTGCAAAAAATGCCACTGCCTGATTAATTATTTGGTTTGTTAATTAGCTGATTAGCTTTGTCCTGTACACCATCCTCCGTGGGAGGAAATGTTTTCTACTGCCCAGTCTCTGCTCTTCCCATACCCCCTGCATTGCTCACTGGGGCATCCCCCAAGCAGGCGCAGTCTGGTGGGCCCTGCTCCTGGCCCCATCCATGTCCCGCAGCAGCAGGAGTCAATAATTTAATTCCTTCCAAAAAAAGGGAGTGAGAAAAATAAAGGACCTCTTAGTACAAAATCCTGTCGCTTTGGCAACCTGCTGCAGCTGTGGTCAGGTGCCTGCCGTGGTCCATATGTCGATGCTCTGAATGATGAGCCACTCACTCTGGTCCTGGGTTACCCGGATCCTCACGCACTCCACAGGGCCGGGCATGCCCCTCTCCAGTCCCCGCTGCTCAAAGATCCCCTTCTCAAAGGTGCCCACAGTGGTGTAGGCAGAGCAGTCCCGGCCATCAGCCTGCTGTCGCCAGCCCAGCTCCAGAACCCCAGCGCGCAGGAAATCACTCTGGCGCTCATCAGAGCCTGTGCGCACCCGGACACGGGTGACGTGGGCCGGCTGGTGGAAGATGATGGAGAAGACACTGCCGGCTGCTGGGTCTTTACCCCAAAAATACCCTTCTGCTGTCCCGTAAGCCTTGAGGGGCTCGTAGTTCTCAAAGACGGACATGCTGGTGAACAAGGCCGCTGGCGGGTTGTCTGGAAGGTCCAAGGCATCAGCCTGAAACTCGTTGTCCTCCAGCCGGTTGATGGTGCCCTGGAAGGAGGAGTAGAGGCCCATGTGCTGGAAGAGGGAGGGCTTGAAGCGGATGACATCCTTCTGGGTGAGCAGGAGGCGGAAATGGACCAGCAGCCAGTCGCAGGGCATCTCCTGGTAGAAGAGGAGGAGGAAGCGAGCCAGGCGAGGAAGGTCACTGGAGTGGTAGAGCTTACCGATGTAGCCCAGCTTGGAGAACTCAAGGGTGGCCCAGTTGGAGCCTTCCTGGGAAGCCAGTGCCTTGCGGATGGCCGTCAAGAAGGACTTGGCGCACCACACATCATCCTCAATCATCAAGTAGTAGGAGGAGAGGTTGGCGGCAAAGGCAAGGAGGAAGGCATAGTCCACGTTCTGCTTGGACCTGAACCTCACCCGCTCCTCTGGGTCATTATAGTTTCTCTTGAGGCCCTCCAGGGTGGGGTAAAACTCCTGGGGAGTGTGGATAAGCAGGAGCTGGCCCAGGAGGATGTGGTGAGCAAACTTGCGGGCGATGTTGGCAGCCACGTGCACATTCCATCTAGGGTCTGCATCGGCCAGGTGCACCACCACCACCATCTCCTGCAGCTCCTCCTCTGTCGACTGCTTGAAGAGGGACTGGAGTGTGGCTGGGAGGTAGTAGCCGCGCGGCCGCTGCACCGATGCCAATCCCACCGCCAAGAATTCTGCAAGGCAAAGGAAAGGCATTAGCAGGCTGAGGGGTGACCTGGGATGCACCACAGTGACATTTTTCCCTGCAAACTACAAGGAGGGGGCTCCAAAAAGCTCTCTGCATGACCAACCAGCACGGTTAATGCTATTTATGGCCCCATGTCCAAGGCCAGCAGGTCCTTTCTGAAGGTGAAGCCCCCAGCATCTCAGGAGGTGCCCAAAATTGGCCCAAATGGCAGGGAGAGGACAGGATAAGTAGTCAGGGACTCCTCTGAAGAATAATATTTGGGAAAAAGACCTTAAAAAAGTGCCAAACCTGGGGAAGGAACAGTGCAGAGACAGTCTATGGGGCAGGGATGGTTTTGTGGCATGGCTACACATCCTGGAACCATGCCCCTACCCTACTCCAAACCTTGCAGAGATGCAACCACACTGGGATGAGGCATCCTTCTGCCTTGCCCACAGCCCAGCTGTGGCTGCAGTTGTTCAGCTTTGCTGCAGCTTCTCTTGCTGCTGGTCTGTGCAGCACTGTGCAAGTACTGGACCTCTGGTTTCAGCATGGGCTTGTGTGGGGCTGCCCTAAGCTCCCTCTTTGCATGTAAATTGCTTTTCGTGCACCTGTCCAAGAGCTTGACCCACATGTCCCACGCTATATGGTTGTGCTGGTGGTCTAGCCCCACCATCTCCACCTTCCTGACTGGAGAGCAGGAAACAACCCCAGGGAGATGGGATCTCAGCCACCCTCCCCACAGAGATCTGGGAAACCCAGAATGCCTTCTGTCACCCCCAATACCAAGGTGCAGAAGCATGGACCATGCTTGGAGCACGCAGACCTTCCTCTATCCCTCCATCTTCCCAGGCGGAGCAGCAAAGGGTGGTTAGGGGGAGGCCACCAGGTATCAGCAGGTCCCTCATCCCAAAAAGGTTGGAAGCAGACCCTGCCCCACCCCGGCAGCAGCAGTGATGGGGCAGGTCCATGCTGTGACATGCAACTGCGATGGGAGAGATGTGCAAACCCGGAGTCCTGCTCAGTCGGGGGTCCCAAAGCCACTCACTTTTGTGGGGTGACA